>NW_016107433.1:5535716-5548742 GCF_001604975.1 Cebus imitator | reverse complement strand
ACCCTTTCATTGTCTGTTGACCACCACATCTCCATCTTTTATTTTGTTAAGACTTTTTACATGACACATAATCTTTTGATCCATTCCTTTATTTACCCCAAAATCCCCTGTGATGCTAAATAAAACACATTCTCCATTTATATTCATTTTACTTTTTACTATTTAATTATTACTGTGGGTATTTCTTTAAATCTTTTTAAAAGGAAAAGTAGAGCTATTGAAAGGTCCTATTTGGTTTACAATAATGTCTTGTTTATCATTACTATCATCTAGTGCCTCGAAGAATATTCCTGTTGTCATTAGATGTTTGTGAAGAAAATCCATAAGGTTTATTATTAAAATAGGAGATATCCTCCAGGGTTTATGTGTTTCTTACCCAGAACCTCAGGTTCCTTAAGTACCAGGGAAGTATTTTAATAAAAACGCACAGAACATTTCACCTAGAGATTAATCCAACAGGAGGCAGGACATATCAGGGGGTTAATGCAAGTTATTGATGCAAAAATACCTACTAGATCATATCAGGTAGACTTTTGTGCAGAGAGCAAGCAGGCTGTACCTGCTAAAGACCTAGATCTTAGAAGAATAAAAGGAAATGCTGGTTTCTTTCTAGTTTCAGTTGTGTCTCTAGTTTACAGAGCCTAGGCAGGATCTCAATGACTACATACTTGAATATGACTGAATTATTCTAATACGGCAGATGAAAATATATATAGAGAAATAAAGCATTGTGATTTTTTAAAAGCAGCATTTGCTTTCATGGCTAATTCCAAATGTCTCTATGAATTTTCTAAAAGTAGGACAATTCTGACTTCTAATAGAATTCCTGACTAGGCAGATGATTTTGTTAGACAGATGTACATTAGGATTTTGCTTTCCTTAATTTCATACCATATTCTATTTTATTCCTTTGTATCATGGCTGCAAGTGCATATGATTCTTATTGCCTCCTTAGGTTTTTATTTTTCCATTGTGACATCTGTGCTTGAATCATGGTTTAGCCAAGCTGTAGAGTCTTAATTCTTTTAATGGGAAGATAGCATGCTACAGCAGAAAGCAGGCCAGTCTGGGGCTTAGACACCTGGATGCCAGCCTGGCATCTGCTGTTCTCTGGCTGAATGTCCTAGGACAAGTCTCTTCTCTGTTATCTAAGTACAATTAGGGCTGTACTAAAAGATCTCTAAGGGGTCCCTTCCATCTCAAATATTCTCTATATTTTGAATCTTTATGTATATATAAAGATGACAGTAGTAACACAGTAACTCTATGTTATCTTTGCTTATTTTGCAATTGTGTGTTGGGTAGTGTGTGTGTGTGTGTGTGTGTGTGAGAGAGAGAGAGAGAGAGTGAGAGAGAAAGAGAGAGAGAGAAAGTGCAAGATATATATATATATAGAGAGTGTCAAAGGTGAAGGTGGAGGGGGTTAAGGAGAGGATGGACTAGTTAATTTGGGTTATGAAGGTTATTTGAAGGAGTATATGAAGGGATAATAATCTGTAAACATAACTTGTGTTGAAGAAGATAAGCAGGTATTTAAACACCTCTGTTAGAGGAAATATGTAAGTATTCATCATAGTTACAAAATAGCACTCTTAGAAATGTCTCTCCTTCTTCCTCCAGGACAGATAAAGCACCTGCAGGCTCTGACAGACCACTGAAACAGCCATGAAAACCCTCGTGCTTTTATAAAGCAGGACAAAGCTTTGAAGCTTTGGCTTTAAATCGCTCCAGCATCTCCCAGCTGTAATGAGGACAGCATTTCCTAGTCAAAACATCCTGGTTCTATTTATAGGTGTTCACTTCTCTGAATAATAAACAAAAGTGGCAGACTATTCTCATATTATATCATTTCCTTTGGCTACCCTACTATTTAACACAATGCCAATAATTTAAAAAAATTTCAAAGCCATAATACCTAACAGTGGGTTCAGTTAATTACCTTAGAGAAGACACTGACTGCCATATATTTGAACAGCCAAAGCCTTGAAAGAATATTTGATTGGCCTTTGTTTATCCAGGGTTTCCAGTATCTCCCTCTCTATTTCATGGGGGTGGGAGTTCAGTTCTTTAAATGATTCCAGAAATAACCAGTCTCCCTAGTTGAACGAAGGCTGTATTCATCTACTAAGTAGCATCCCTTTGCTGATGTTGCTTTAAATCAGGATGGCAGACAATACAGCATCCGTGGAGACAGCCACAGTTCACTTCTATTCTTTTTCAAATGTAAGTTTGTATTAGGTTATTTAATGGACCACAATATATTCAGTAGGTACAGAATTCATACCCCCAAATGGCTGGTGTTTAATTCCATCCCTCCAGTCTGTTTTAACTAAGACATTTCCTCCTGTGCATATAATCTTCATTATCATAGAAGTTATTTTTAATTTATAATTAACATAGTCTCCTTCTCATTATGTACGCCTTGATCGACTTGGACCCTCCGGACACATCTTGTCTGGCACAGTGTTGGCTGTGTCCTGCAGTTCTCCCAATGTGCAGTAGGTGTCTATCTTAGCCTTCCCTTCATCCTTCCTTCTCTTCTCCCTGACACCGTGATATAGTGCATAATTCCAAAATGGCAGCTTTTTGAAAATTCACCTTGATTATCAGACATTAAAAGTGACTCATCCCGCAGTGACTGTCTGGCAGAAGGCATGGGATCAGACAGCAAGACAATGAGGGGACTGGGCGCATTAGCGCACTAGATTACAGAGCCCATCAAAAATACCTTTGTTCTGTCAAAGATCCAATCATTTACTAGTTGTGTTCTGCAGAGGAGAAAGAATGAGAGGGAAAAATCCACCAAACAAATAAACAAAAAATACATTTATTAATTTAAAACCCCCATAGTTCTCTTTATTCTAAGAGGAAAGGTAAGTATCTGATTAACCTTTTCAGGAGAAGGAAAGATGGGGATTATGCTTCTGAGACAAAAATCTATACAACCTTTTATTTTTCACTGGCTATCAAAATTTCTACACTAGCTTCTGTTCTTTGGGTCTTGGTATGAGGGAAATTGTCAAGTTATCAGGGTTTGGTCTTGACTACACAGCACTCAGCCTGATTTGTGGCAGAATATTTAGAAGACAAACTATTTCACAATTAGAATGTTCATTTTCATTAAATGCAAGGCTTTTGATATGTATCTTGTCACAATATAATGCTAATCAAGAAATGTGTGATGGGTGAGGGGAAAAATGTGTGTAAGGGCTATTATTGAGAAATACTTTAAAAGCATCTATACTGGCCCATATAAAAAGGCAGTAGGAATCTATGACAAGAGAGAGCACATGAATTCTTGCATCGAGCATGTGTGTGTTTGTGTGCAAAGGGGAGGAGGAAACTGGAAAAGGAGGGAGGAGAGAGATGAGGGCGTTCATATTGAGCCCTGGGTGGGTGTAGAACAGGGTGAGATGTGTGCTGAATCGTCATCATGACTGCAAGCCTGGCGAGCTTGTGATTCTCCAAGGAGACAAAATACCCAAATGGGAGGTTGGTGTCTGACTTTTTTCTTTTTATCATTTTCATCATTTGCCTATGAACTTAGAGGAGCATTTTATCAGTCATGGAAAATGCCCCCAAGGGGCCCTGATCAAAGGCAGGCTTTGAACTGTGTACTTGGTAGATCTCCCTGCCAAAGACATTAATGCGATTAAAACACAAATTCCATAAACAATTATTTTCCATCTGTTTAGCAATAATAATAGTGATGCTATGTGCTGTCAATGGTATCCTTCTCTACAATGAGGCACAAAGTGAATGCAAATACCCTTCTGCACGTGGATGCTGCAACACTTTGGGAGGATTTGGGAGGTTTCATCTGCCAGCAGGACAGGAGAGTGGCCACTGTCACCCGGCAGGGATTTCTTGAAAGGCATGGCTGTATTTTAACTGTCACTTAGCAAACAGATTCATTAAAACAATTCATTGCATTCCACCAATTGTGCAGTTCACTTGTATACTGGTGTAAATTGGAGATTTGTCATGTCTTGCCCCCGCCTCCATGTTTGTTTCAACCGTCAGGTACGGAAAATATAACCCTCTTTTTGCCCATCTTAATTATCCCCAGTACCAATGACTCTGTTCCTTTATTGATGGAGGAAGGGAGATTCAGTTGGACTGCCAGTCCAGGTGCTTCAGTCACAGTTACACATTCAGAGACCTACTCATGTTTGTTTGGATTCACAACACATACTCTGAGTAGGGAGAAAGAGAAATCTATAAACTTTAAAAATCTCTGCCTAAACCAAACCAAGAGATTAAAGGGGAGGGCAAAGGGGAGGGCTCAGACCGATTTCCACACACTAGCACTCATAACACGGGGATAGATTCCTGAAAGAGAGACGGACCGGCATGAGAGTTTTCATCAGTGGAATTTTAATGAGCCCTAAAGGTTAGCCTTCGACTTCGTTAACAAACAGCTCTAGAGATAATTTCCAATTTTCAGTGTTTATAGAATAGTGGTTCCTTGGTCATAATGAAATTCTGAGACTATCTAGAGCCTATTCTGCAAGTCCAGCTGAGGTTGAAACACAAACCATCAAAAACTATTAAATGTGTGCTCAAAATCAAATATAGAAGAAATAAAAAGAGGAAGACATTTTGCAAATTAAAGTGATCACATTAACATCCTTTGATGAAATCGGTTCAGTCAAATGAAAAATACTTATTAAAAAATAAACCCTGCACAGATATTTTACTATTAAGTGGGTAATGATTATTCTAATATTGAAATGGACACAGACAAGAAAAAAGAGAGGTAATAAACAAAAGAGGAAAGCTTCATTTCAGTAGCTGGAGATCAGAGTCCCTGTTACGTGAAAGTGGGTTGTAAATGTGTAGGAAAGAATACAGATGCAAATACAGCCCAAATTGAAACTAAAGGATGAAGGATAGGTCAGTTTGTTGGAAATATGTCTCCTCTTTTTCTTCTCCCCTCTTCCTGCTTCCTCAGGCTTTACTGGGCCCTTGAATAATTGCCAGAATTGCACCAGAAAGGAAAGAAGTATGACTGAGATTCCAGTTACACAAAACAAGAGCAAAGGGTGATTAAGACAAAGGGCCACATCTAAAGATTTCTCTTCCCCCTAAATTGGGTGGAAAATCCCTTCACTTGCCCCAAAAGGATGATCAAATCTCCTACTGGTATGGGGACCAACAGAAGATGCTTTAGCTGTAAATGCTGGGAGAACTATTCTTTAGTTTATTTAAAGTTAGGCTAAATTTTATTTCCTCCAGTGCAACAAATCCCTTTCACTACCCAGGATTGCCACTTCCTTTCTTGATTCACAGAAGAATGGAAGGGGTTAAAAAACAAAACAAAAACCAGAGCTGGCCTGAAGCTCTACCACTCCAAGGGTGACAGAGGTTAGGGAGCAAGGGGCCCTGCTGGGTTATGTTCTGGTCAATATTGGAGCACTGCCAGAGAGCATGGGGGGCATGAGAGTGGGCAGCTGACTTGGGTTTCAGTTTCAGTTTTGCATTTACTCCTTACTCCCCATGAAACCCTGGTGAGGGGCAGTCAACCCCTCAGAGTTACAGTTTTCTGCTAGGGTTAAAGGGATTAGTGAATTCAGGTAACGTTTGCATTGCAGGGGATCTCAGGGATTATTTAGTCAATTCTCCTCATTTTACAGACAGAAAACTAAATAACAATAACATCAGTTATAATAATAAAAATAATTATAATTATAACTAATACTTCTGAGCATTTTAACATGTGCTGGGCACTATTCTAAGCACTTTACAAGTATTCTATTATCTCAGCTACCCTGCTTGGTAGATAGTATTGTTACTTCCATTAACTGAGGTGCTGTGAGGTTCAATATTCAAGGTAATACAGCTGGTAAATGGTAAAGCTGGCTTCAAACCCAGATGGCCTGGCTACAAAGCCCATGCTCCTAAACTCTGTAGTTTAGTAAACCATGAATTCCCCATGGTTTGCCCAGGGGTTGCACTCTATTCAGAAAAGGGTACACTACCTGAATTCATGCTGCATTTGGTCCTGAAAACACATACCCTACAGAGACACGTCCTCAGTATCATGACAATGCCTGACGATGGCTACTCTGTTCCTTCCAGGTTCCTCGAGTTCATGGCTTCCCTCCAGCCAAGTTTTCTCCCAGCCTGCTTTCACAGGTGTAGCACAGTCCTCCCATGATGCCCCGCTCTGCACGGTGCCCTTCCCAAGTCACACTGCTACTGCTCTTTAATTGTCTGCTAATGGCTTCTCCCTCTCCCACTCCTTCACTCTCTCTCTCCAACCATCCCCTTGAACTTCACTTGAGCTGTTATTACACTTGCATTTGAATACCCAGCATGACACTCTTATTTTTTTGCTCCAGCACCAGCGCTTGAACATCTTTTATTAGTCATTATGGATCAAAACTGCTTCCCAGAGCAAAATTAAATGGCAGAAAGAGAGAATGGCAGAATAAACACCACCATTGCGAAAGACAGTCTGCTCAGGATAGTGTAGGAGCGTGCTCATTGGGTGAGGCTGGTTGCAGAGTGGTGGGGTATGTGCACTGGTGAGGGAGGAGATTGCAGTTTGCCATATTAGCTCTCGTCAGCCAATAGCACCCAGTGCCTAGGAAAAGTACATTAACAGTATGCAGTAACAGACAGTTGCTGAAAGGACAATAGCATTTATATCAAATTATTGTTGCATAGAGAAATATTAAATAGGTGATATGTGTTCTAAGCTCAAAGAGGCCTGGTGACTTGCTCCAAGTTGACAAGTGGTGGTAGGTGGCAGAACCCTACACTGGTTTGCTGGGATAACATCAGACTCCTCAGGCTACTGTGAGGAACAGCTGAAATAAAAGCACCATATGACAAATTCCAGATGCCTGGACAAGGCACACAGGTCCTTTGAGATCTGGCCTCACCTGCCCTTTCAGCCACATATTTCATGCCTTAATGTCCTCACATCTGCTGTCCCTTCTGCTTGAGGTGACAACTTCCCCAGTCCCCTCTCTTAACTCCTCTTTCTCCAGCTGTAAACACCTGTTCACCTTTCAAGATCTGGCCACAAGCTTACTTTCTCTTTGAGGCTTCCTGTCTTCTCAGCATTTTCTGTAGTACACATGGTTAGAATGCTTACTGTACAGGATAATGATTGACTGGTTATTCTTCCACTCTCCTTCTTAACCAGGGAGCTTATTGAGGGCAGAGGCTATATTTATTTCTCTTTGTATCTTCAGTGCCCAGCAAAGGGCATGGACCATCTTATTTACCCTGAATATACAAGGAAGGAAGAAAGAGAGGGAGAGAGGGAAGGAATATCCTCCTGAAACTATAAAGCACGATAGAAATACAAAGTATTACTAACGAGAGAAAGACGGCCACTGTTTGATGCCCTCCTACTGTGCAGGAATGAGCTTACTGTTTTTACGGGCAAAATGCTTAGACACAAAATGGAGCAGGTGACAACAGGGCAGGAAGCTGACTTCTTACTCCCCATTTACCTGCCCAATGAAGAGGTACATAATTTCCCCAAGATACAAGGAATGCCCTTCATTAATGCCATTTGCTAGCAGTAATTTGGTTAACTGAATAATCACACAATCTAAAGAAAACAGAGACTTAGGAATCTCGTGTCTAATGTATGATACTAAGATATTTTATTAGGTGGCATGTGCAATCGTAGAGCATTTTGTTTGGTCATCCTCCTCTGGGGGTTTTAGGAAAGCCAGGAGAGAAAAGCAGCCTCCTCAGGGATTTTTCCTTAGAACACAATTTTTACAAAAAGCTGAGTGTACAACTTGCAAAATAATAAGCTTCAGTGATAACACAAGCTTCAGTTACAATTATCACAAAGAGCAAGTCTGCTGCTCAGGCTTCTAACGTATCCTTGTGACTACAGAACAGACCAAAATGTCACATTCAAGTTGAAGTGACTGCAGCCAATTAGGTAATTTCCACCAAATTGGGTCCATTAATACTTGGACATTATCTTGAGGGTGAAATAGGATTCAGTGACAAGGTGCAATGTGGCTTGTGAAATATTAGTTTTGGACAATTACAAATCAGGATCCAAGGGTATGTTAAATTATTCAGCATTCTTGACCTCATTATTAAGTGACTTCATGTGGGTTTTTGCTCATATTCATATAATCTCAGGATCCAAAGAGCTTGAGTTTTGTTTCCTTTCCCCAGACATTTCCCTTTTTATGTATCAGAAATTGTATGTCTATCTCTTTATTTTTATCCTGTTTTATTTTATAATTTGAAGGACGATGGCTATGTTTTTGTTTGGGGAACACACAATGAAGACACTTGCTCATATGATGACACATATCAGAAATATGAATATTAGTTAGAAATTTGGTTCGCATGCCTTTCTTTGCTAACACACAACTTCAGGTAACAGAACAATTTTTCCAGCCAAACATCTGCCTTGGTCCACCAACTATCGAACAGAAAGCTATGATTTGTAACAGATGGTCTTATAAATGAGTCAGAACTTCAATGCCAAGTCGGCTTCTGGAAGTGTTCTAAAATGACAGCAACAATATTATTTTCCAAAATAATGGGAGAAAGCCTTAAAAACACTCCAGGAAAATTGTGTACCAAAGATGTTTGTTGATTATGTTTTGTTCTAAAGATGTTTGGAACAGTGATTAGTTGGTACTGACAGGATTTCCACAACTAGGAAATGTGTTGGACATTTAAAACTTTAAATCAGTGTTCCAGTAAGTTCTAAAGAACTTTAACCAATTGCACAATTATCGTAAGAATATGACTACCAGATATCACTTAAATTTACAAGTTTACTTACGAATTTACAAGTTTACAAGTGTTTTACTTTATATCATTGGGGCAAAGCAATGATATGGACATGAAATAGGAAAATTACCAGATAATTACCAGATAATGTGACTGAATCAGTGAACATCTGCAAAAAAAAAAAAAAAAAAAAAACCTCTTTGAGATGAACAAAAGAAATTAGATAGCATTAGGCTACTCATAGGACAACTGGCTAGAGTACAGCTTCTTCTTTTAGATGTATGTGTTTTGTAATTTTGTTCATGATTCAGACCAAAACAAATACTTTGAAAGCAGAAACACAGAATTCCATTTCAGCATATCCCTAACCAGATGGGATCAGAACAGGTGTGATCATTTTAGAGTGTTCTTCTCTATAAATCAACTTCTGGTTCTTTCCAGAGTGGAGCTGTCAGCTCTTAGGCGCCCAATGAAATTGAGCATTTTTAGCAAACTAAACACAGGTATTAAAATAAAGTTTGAATTAGTTTTAATCACAGTGACCTAGATTCTCATGCTCCCCAGGACCTCACTGTAACTCTTCCATGTGTGAGATCCATGGGAGGGCTGCACATGGGGAAGACTCACTGAGTGTAGAGCAGGAAGGAGAATTTAGGTCAATTACCTTTTGAAGTGTGATCCCTTTAAACAGCTACTCAAGGTAGTATCTTGCTAACAAAGCTGTATATAATAAAAGTGACCTGTGCTGTTTCTTTAAATACTGCTTTTTGGTTGTAAGCGATCAAAGTTTTAAATTTGTGTAAGAAAAAAAAGATCAAGGGAAGTTTCATAGATGTTCTTTCTGGAATCTATTAGGAAGGCTTAGGTATGTGGTTTACCTCTCTTAAACTCTGGGCTTGAAAGTGGGTGCCTACATTTCAGTCTCTTCCAGCTGAGCTTTTGTTTTCTCTGCCAGTAAGCTGAAGAGACAAGTAGTTTAGATGTCACCTCAGGATTTTTGATAGTATATTGAAAAATAAAAAAAACATAAAGTAGATGAATGTATGAGAAGGAGTATTTACTATGGATCCATTCCCCAAAGTTTGAAAAAAAGAGTATTGTATGTGTGAATGTGTGTTTTCTTTCATTAGCTCTCTGGGAAACAAGAATTTTTTTCTCAAACTATATATAAAGAAAAATTTGGTAGGTTTTTTTTTTTAAACCTTTAAAAAGGAGATACAATTTTGATATATTTATTCTTTCATTCAAAATTATTTACTGGCACCTACTATATGTCACTTTGCATGTTCTTGGGAAGATAACAATGACCTTGATCTGATGTCTGAGCTCAGGGGAAATAAATCATGCATCAATAGTTGTTGGACTCTTAGAAAGGAATGCTTAGAAATATTGAGCAGATGGACATATTTAAAATATGTACATCATTTTATTTTTAACATTTCAAAAATGCAGAATAATTTGAAAATCAACACCTTTGCCAATTCTACTCCTAAGAAATAAGCACTATGAGCAATTTGCTATATGTCTTTTTGGATTTCTGTCTGTTTACAAACATATATACAAAACAATTTCTTAAGAACACGTGAGCAGACTTAATCCTGATTTGTAACTTTTTCTTCTATTTAAGCGTGTTTCATGAGTATCTTTCCCAGTCAGTGAGGATGCTGATTTACCCCATTTTTCCTAATGACTATAGAGTATTCCATCTTATGGCTCCCCAATATTATCATTGATGGCAATATGGAATGACATGACAGTATTAACTAAAGGCAGAAGATAATTCTGCATTTAAGTTGTTGGTTTATAAATATTGTCCTATCCTGTCATAGGGAAGGCTACCAATCTTTCCTGACAAGCCATTCAACAAAGAGTTTCATGATTTTTTAAAATGTATTTTTTTAGCATGAAAGTCTTTTAACTAGTAAAACACTTTCATTGCTTTAAGTTGTATGGCAAGGATTCAGAAAAAGCAAATAAACTCAAAGCAACATAATGAACATAGGGGAAAGCTGTAGATCTTCAAAGAAAATGATATAAAAATTATAAACATTACTGAGAAAATTCATTGCATGGTTACAAAGTAATATACATTTGCTGTAAAAAATGTGAAAAATATGCAGAAACATAAAGAGAGCATCAGTGTGCAGATGGGTGGGTGAATTTTGGAAATATTTTTAAAAAGAAAATAAAAATACCCTGAATCCTGTGATTCAGAAATAACTTCCTCACCAACTTTTCTTCTAGTATATATGTGCACACATGTACTCATTGAAAAAAGCCTGAAAAGAGATAGATAGCTTGCACATTTATGTATGCATGTTTGTATTGAACACTTTATTGGGTTCATATCCAGCAGTTTTCCTTTATTATATAGTGAGTCAGCCAAAAATATAAATTTTTAAATTTTTTAAAATTATACTTTAAGTTCTGGGGTACATGTGCAGAACATTCAGGTTTGTTACATAAGTATACATGTGCCATAGTGGTTGGCTGCATCTATCACCCCATCATCTACATTTGGATATTTCTCCTAATGCTATCCCTCTCCTAGCCCCCCAGCCCCGACAGTCCCCAGTGTGTGATGTTCCCTTCCCTGTGTCCATGTGTTCTCATTGTTCAACTCCCACTTATGAGTGAGAACATGCAATGTTTGGTTTTCTGTTCTTGTGTTAGTTTGCTGAGAATGATGGTTTCCAGCTGCATCCATGTCCCTGCAAAGGACATGAGTATTCCAGGGTGTATATGTGCCACATTTTCTTTATCCAGTCTATTGTTGATGGCATTTGGGTTGGTTCCAAGTGTTTGCTATTATGAACAGTGCTGCAATAAACATACCTGTGCATGTGTCTTTATAACAGAATGATTTATAATTCTTTGGGTGTATACCCAGTAATGAGATTGCTGGGTCAAATGGTATTTCTAGTTCTAGATTCTTGAGGAATTACCACACTTTACACTCCCACCAACAGCGTAAAAGCATTCCTATTTTTCCACATCCTCTCCAGCATCTGTTGTCTCCTGACTTTTTAATGATCGCCATTCTAAATGGAGTGAGATTGTATCTCAATGTGGTTTTAATCTGCACAAAAATACATATTTTTTAATTAAGTAAAAAAAAATGGTTCATTTTTAAAAAATAAAGTAAAAAAAATATAGAACAATACTAAGGAAGGAAATGATAAGAACCTCTTTTCTTTTGTTTTCTTTCTTTCTTTTTTTTTTTTTTAAAGAGTCTTGCCCTGTGGCCCTGGCTGGAGTGCAGTGGTGCAGTCTCGGCTCACTGCAACTTCTGCCTCCTGGGTTCAAGCAATTCTCCTGCCTCAGCCTGCTGAGTAGATGGGATTACAGATGCCCGCCACCACGCCCAGTTAATTTTTGTATTTTTAGTAGAGGCTAGATTTCACAATGTTGGCCAGGCTAGTCTCGAACTCCTGACCTCATGATTTGCCCGCCTTGGCCTCCCAAAGTGCTGGGATTACAGGTGTGAGCCACAACACCCAGCCAAGAACCTCTTTTCTATCATTGCCTTTCTTCCAACAGGCTTGTTGGGTTATTAGAAAGTTTAAGATGGCTTTCAAAGATGAATTAGTTCCACACTGAATTTCAACAAATATCCAACAGTGAAAGCAAAGCACAAAATCCAGTAAGCCTCATTACTGTTAAGAAATTCTGAATTGTAACCATCTAGAAATATAGTCCAGGTCCAGAGTTAATTTGCATCCTCCAAAACTGCAGATGCCAAGTACAGCATGGACCTTGTCTTCAGACCTATTAGGCTTTAAGAAGACAGGGAAGGAATGAGCTCCTTGTGTTCTCCTGCAGCTCTAGGGTTCATGCTGGCCAGCACCAGGGCTCACTCCCTCTGCTTGAGGGTTGGCTAACAGAGCTGTCACCCCTCACTAGGTAACTAGAAGCATGTCACATCTAGCCTCTTATACACACAGAACCCCTGGCCATCTTCTCACAGCCCCACACATAACCTAGACCCTCACAGATATGGGACAAATAATATCCTGCATATTCTGATCCTTAACCATGACACTCAGTCACATAAACACCAGCCAGGTAGCTGAGGGGAGGGTTTCTTCCCACCATTTGGTGAAAGGAGAAGGTCAGAGAGCAGGAGAGATTCAGATTAATAATGTTTAAAATGAAAATCTCTAGAAGCTCATTACTGGGGCCATTGAGGAAAGAGCACAAGCTTTGGAGTCAATTGAGTCATTCATTTATTCAGTCAACCCTTAATGGCCCCATAATATGTGCTAGGCACAGTTCTAGTAGCTAAGAAACATCAAG
>NW_016107433.1:5477326-5535016 GCF_001604975.1 Cebus imitator | reverse complement strand
CCAGGAACTGTTCCAAGTGGTTTTTATGTATCAACTCATTTAACCCTCACAATTACCTTACATGGTAAGTACCATTTATACCCATTTTATAAATGTACACATAAACATAGAAAGGCAATGTGACTGACCAATAGCTACCCAGAATTAGGAATCCAAGTAGTTTTTAACTCTATAAATAAATAACAATTTTTTTCCAAAACAATAATAAATGCTGAACTATCACCAATAAAATTAATAGTTTTGGAAGATGGATTATTAGGGATTCAGGTTGACTAAGAAATGAAATCTTGGATATATCAATCATTAGTGAGAACTGATATATTAGTAGAAATGTACAGGCAAATCTCATTATTTCCCATTTCCATTGAGTGTCTATTTCAAGGTTAGAAAAAGAATATTATCTATCATTCTGGGGCACATCTGAACGTTCAAACAATACCAGATAGAATGGTCAGCCTGCAAACTTTTGAAAACACCATTGCCTGCAGGGTTGAAAAGTCCTCTGTTAGATATCAATCTGCTCTGCGTTAACTTTTTTTATATGACGGCCGCAGTTTTTCTCTTATGTGGTTGTATCATTAGAGTTTCACTTAAGTTCACAAAAATCATTTCTGGATAAGTTTCCACTCAAACCCAGTTGCTATAGAAGTTGGACATCAGTGGGGGAGGCAATTAGTTAGCTAGTTATTATGACTTTACTTACTTAGTACATTTTTAGCAGAAGGAAAAATGACAAAAACCTAAAACAATTCCATTCAAATACATGAGTGCCTCTTTTTACCCATAGCTCATTAGTACAGTGGACAGTATTTCAAAGAAGCCACCAATACCTATAACACCCTCTCCTGTTGTATGGTTATGCAGTTGTCATCAGTCAATAGGGCTAACAGGAACCATCTTAATAAAAATTATTGGGTACTTACTGTTGGAGGGCTTGAAACTATGGGAAGAACTGAAGATGGGCTCCTCTTTGTAGATAAATAGCAACTGTATATAAGTTCTTGCCAAGATAATTAGTTATACCACCTTTGGATATTCCGCTGGTCAAATGCCATTTAGAAGCTTTAAAAATATTTGCCAGGGAATTTCTCTAGGGGAACACCTTTATCGACTATCCTACAAAGTTTTCTCCACTCTTAAGCACGAATGAATTATTTGGCCTCTAACTCTGGTCTGGAGTTTACCAAAAATCTGCACTACCTCTGTTTAATTGGATAAGGGGTTTTCCTGACAAATGTGTCTTGTGATTTTGATAACCTTTATTAAATGCCCAATAAACATTCATTGAAAGAGTAGAAAAAAAATCTAAACTTCCATTTCTTTCTACTTGTCCTGCTACAAATCAAAGATTGGCCACACACACACACACACACACCAAATTATATGTGTAAATGTAGATGTATATACCAATTATATGTGTATACCAATGTATACATAGATATATGATAAAGTGTGACTAATTTTTTAAAACACACTAGAATTTTTAGCTCCCAATGAGAGTTCCCCTTCTGAAGTCATGTGAGGAGATGACCCATTTATTTCACAGATACAAATAAAAATTTTGGAAGCTCTTCTTTGAGCAGTTCTCTCATCACCTCTTACCTGTATTGTGAATAGTATCATTGTTGGCAAATATTTACCACTTCACAGTAGATTTCTAAAAATAGCTAAATGTCATTTGGGACCAAACTTCTAAAATAAGTAAGTTAACAAGCTGGATAATAAGTTACTTAAAAATATTAGGTAGGACTATAAAGTAATGAGTTAATACTTTTTATAAATATGGTTTACAACTATTTTTTAAAAATAAAAGATATTTATCGAAAATTAATTCATATACCATATAATCCACCCATTTAAAGTGTAAAATTCAATGATTTTTAGTATAGGCACAGATATATGCAACCATTATTACAGGCAATTTAAAAATATTTTCCTCACCATAGAAACAAACCCTACATCCTTTAGCCATTATGTCCCTAGTTTTCACTACACCTTCTTCCCCCCACCCAGCCCTAAGCAGTCACTAATCTACTTTTTACAGATTTGCCTATTCTAGATATTTCATATAAACAGAACTATATAATATGTGATACTTTATGACTGACTTCTTAGCAGAATAGTTTCAAGGTACATTAATTTTGTAGCATGTAGCAATCCTTTTTAAATCAATATTTCATTGTATGTACGTACCACATTTTGTTTATCCATTCATCTGTTGAAGGGCATATGGTTGCGTCAAATGTCTTTTGGTTATTGTGAATAATTCTGATATGAACACTCATTTACAAGCCTTTGAGAACCTGTTCTCAATACTTTTGTGCATATGCCTAAGAGTGAAATTGCTGGGGCATATGGTAAGTCTATGTTTACCTTTTTAAAGAACCACCAAATTGTTTTTCACAGAAGCTATGCCATTTTATATTCCACCAGCAATGTATGAGAGTTCTAATTTCTCGATATCTTTACGAACACTTATTATTTTTCATTTAAAAAAATATGGCTTGTCCAAGCACGGTGGCTTATACCTGTAATCCCAGCACTTTGAGAGGCCAAGGTGGGTGGATCACAAGGTCAGGAGTTCGAGAACAGCCTGACCAACATGGTGAAACCTTGTCTCTGCAAAAAATACAAAAATTAGCTGGGCATGGTGGTGCATGCCTGTAATCCTAGCTACTCAGGAGGCTGAGGCAGGAGAATTGCTTTAATGCAGGAGGCGGAGGCTGCAGTGAGCCAAGATCATGCCACTGCACATCAGTCTGGGCAACAGAGTAAGACTCTGTCACAAAAAAAATTAAAAAATATGGCCATCCTACTGAGTGTGAAGTGGTTATTTTGTGGTTTTTGACTTGCATTTCCCTAATGATTAATGACGTTAAGCATGTTTTCAGGTGCTTGTTGGCTACTTGTGTATCTTTTTTTATTATTAAAAGATTTTATGAAATTTTAGTTGAGATGTGGTTTTGCCATGTTGGCCAGGCTGGTCTCGAACCCCTGGGCTCAAGTAATCCACCCATCTTGGCCTCCTGAAATGCTGGGATTACAGATGTGAGCCACTGCGCCTGGTCCCATTTGTATATTGCTTTTGGAAAAAATGTCTATTCAAGTCCTTTGCCTACTTTAAAATTTTTAATGGGCATTTTCAGAAGAGGTGAGTCAAATATTTTCAGCAGTAGCAGCCATATTGGAACAAATGCCTGGCCTCCTGGTATCACTAGGTATTAAAGTGTGATACTTCTTTGACCATGAGAGTAAAGAACAAGCAATCACATTTGTTTAAAGTGATTATTTGTCCTGCGCTAAGTAATACCATCTACAGGTTTTTGCAACAAATAACTACACGTGTATTGCAAACTTAGAGGCCATATGTATTTTGTATACTGTAATACTTACTGAATAACTTTAGTGAATACAGAATTTCCCTGAAGAAGGGACACAGAGGCAGCAATCTACTTGGCAGGAGGAATGGCCTGACAAAAACACATGTGTGTTTGCACAGCACTTATGTATGACTGTGAACACATGATTCATGTACAACAAAAAATAACAGAAAGCTGATGGAAGTCATGGGGACCTAAAGCCTCCCCTTTTCCCAGCCCCTGGTTTGACGCTTCTGCTGCATCTATAACCCACTGAGAATCTGAGAAGATATAATCAGAGAAGGAAAAATGCATTCTCAGATCTGCCAATGGCCAGTCACACAAATACAGGTTCTTGACTCCTGCCTGCCTCTGCTTCAAGCTTGGATGTATACAAGCAAGTTGATGTATAGATATGTGAAAAGATGCATGGATTAGTGGTGGGAGAGGTGAACAGGCAGGGAGGTGGATGGGAGACAGTGGCATCAGGTGGACATCTTGATAGGAGAAAATGGACTGATGATGGGTAAAAGTACGGATGGGTAGCTGACAGGGCTTTTGCTTAGTGCAGCAATCCAGGCTGCTAGCAAATAGTAATCCAATATAAATCTTAATAGTCAGAGAGATTAGTCAGCTGAGTCCAAAACCAGGTTCTGGTGCAGTCTTTTTAAAACATTCCATTTTATCTACTCTGGCACCTCTAAAAGTTAAGAATTGCCTCACTGGGTCCAAGTGGCTCTGACTAATTTTTCCCATCTAGCTCTCTTCAGATATTTGGTGTGGATCAACAGCTCATGAGAAAAAAATGAGCGAGGGGATTGCAGGCCTTACTGGTAATCGATTACCCAAAGGCTTTAAGCTGGAGATACAAAATGGTGGCAGCATTTCCCAGGGCTACCCAGTGAGGCAATTATAATCTGTGGGAATAGAATGAAAACACAAACTGAAAGAAGAGGGAGTTTGTGAACAGGCTTGGGGATTTTCCCACCCCTCTCTAGGGTCTGCTGTTAGAAAACAAAATCAAAATTATGCAATACAATTCCTTCCATGCCTTTCTCTTGCTCAGAATTAAAAACCATCTACTGAAGACTTTCTCACTTCAAAACCCAGTCAGGTGCTTTCTACTATCAAGGAAGGTGCCTGAAGAATAAATTGCTCCTATCAGAAATAAAGCATTTTAGTTCTGCCACAAGCAGTGAGATCTGTGTTTGTAAGTCTCTCCAAAGGCAACTCCATTTTTGCTGCTCTCCTCTCATTTTCTTTTGATGCATAAAACCTGTAGACTGGAGCGCTGTGATTGCATTCCTCTCCGGAGCAGTGTAATTGTAAATATTCATTGGAATTCAAGCTAGCTTTCCCAGGTTTCTCCTAGGGCGGTGCAGCTATGCAAACAGCAGCGGTGCCGCATTAGCTCACAGCCCAGAGGCCGCCTATTTCCCCACAGCCCATAGGACCCTTTCTGTAGAGCGAGCACATGCAGAGAAACTGGCCCTTAAACACCATTTCGGTCTACCATTTCACTTGTTTTTCCTTTTCTCCCCATGACTGCTGATCCTCAGTAATTCTGCTGTCAGTCCCAAATATGAATTAAAAAGAGAATCATGTCCTTGACTAAAAGCCCGTAGTCTGAATGTTCTTGCTGTGTATGTGCTCAATCTATTTAGGAGATTAAACAGATTCCAGCCATTCCACGAACACACACACACACACACACACAGAGGAATATACATATGCAGCAACTCTAGATGAAAAACTAGGATAGCTACCTACTCTTGAGCAGTAGTGTTGTGAGCTAGCATAGCATTTAGTTATTCTATCTTATTTTCAATTTGAAACCTGCAGAAATAAAAAACAAATTAATATAGGATTGGGAATATCATATTAATTATGATGACCCTACAATAAAGAGTTTACATAGACCTGAAGGAAGCTGTGTTTGACATGCTGATTTAATCTCAGGAAACTACCTGTAAGGCTGAAGTTGAAGGTCCAAGCCAGGCTCCCTGGACCAGTCTTTGATATATCTTCTGAATGCTAGATGATTAGATTCCAACAGAATTCAGGGCACCTGCAATATTAACTTCAAAATAATCCACGGAAGAAATCGATACATAGAAAAACGACCTATACAAACCAATTTATAGAGTTTCAAAAAAAGGGGAAAGAGATATGTTATTAATGTTGAAACATTTCAATGAAAATTTATAATGAAGGGAAGAAACCAGCCTAAAAAGGCTGAGAATACCCAAAATCAGAATGCCTCTCCCTCTACAGGGGATCACAGTTCCTCATCAGAAACAGAACAAGGCCTGATGGAGAAAGACTGTGTTCCATTAGCAGAAGCTGGCTTTAAAAAGTGGAGGATAAGAAACTTCTGGGAATTAAAAGAACTTGTTCTAACCCAATGCAAAGAAACCAGGAACTTTGAAAAAAGGTTTGAAGAAATGTTAACAATAACACACAATTTAGAGAGGAATATAAGTGAATTAATGGAGCTGAAAAATACAACACGAGAACTTCGCGAACTATGCACAAGTTTTAACAGCCGAATTGATCTAGCAGAAGAAAAGATATCAGAGGTCGAAGACCAACTTCATGAAATAAAACAAAAAGACAAGATTAGAGAAAAATGGATAAAAAAGAACGAGCAAAGTCTCCAAGAAATATGGGACTATGTGAAAAGACCTAATCTACGTTTGATAGGTGTACCTGAATGTGACGAAGAGAATCAATCCAAGCTGGAAAATACGCTTCAGGATATTATTCAGGAAAACTTTCCCAACCTAGCAAGGCAGGACAATATTCAACTCCAGGAAATACAGAGAACACCACAAAAATATTCCTCAAGAAGACCAACCTCAAGGCACATAATCGCCAGATTCACCAGGGTTGAAATGAAAGAGAAAATACTGAGGGCAGCCAGAGAGAAAGGTCAGGTTACCCATAAAGGGAAGCCCATCAGACTCACAGCAGATCTCTCCGTAGAAACCCTACAAGCCAGAAGAGAGTGGGGGCCAATATTCAACATCCTTAAAGAAAAAAACTTTCAACCCAGAATTTTACATCCAGCCAAACTAAGCTTCATAAGCGAAGGAAAAATAAAATCTTTTGTGAACAAGCAAGCATTCAGAGATTTCATCACCACCAGGCCTGCTTTACAAGAGCTTCTGAAAGAACCACTACAAATAGAAAGGAACAACCAGTATCAGCCTTTCTAAAAAATACCAAAAAATAAAGAACATCAACATAATTAAGAAATTGCATCAATTAATGGGCAAAACAGCCAGCTAACATTAAATGACAGTATCAAACACACATATATTGTTATTAATTCTAAATTTAAATCGACTAAATCCCCCAATCCAAAGACACAGACAGGCAAAAAAAGCCAAGACCCATTGGTATGCTACATCCAGATCCATCTCACATGCAAGGATACATAAAGACTCAAAACAAAGGGATGGTGAAAAATTTACCAACCAAATGGAGAGCTAAAATAAATAAATAGAAAGCAGGAGTTGCAATTTTTGCTGATAAAATAGATTTCAAAGCAACAAAGATCAAAAGTAGCAAAGAAGGATATTACATAAAGATAAAAGGTTCAATGTAACAAGAAGAGCTAAAGATCCTAAACATATATGCACCCAATACAGAAATACCCAGATATATAAGACTTACAAAGAGACTTGGACCCCCACACAATAATAGCGGGAGACTTCAATATCAATATTAGATAGATCAATGAGACAGAATGTTAACATCGACATCCAGGACTTGAACTCAGATCTGGAACAAGTAGACTTAATTCACATTCATAGAACTCTCCACTTTAAATACACAAAATATACACTCTTATCAGTACTACATCACACGTATTTACAGGTTTAAATGAAATATTGGTTGGCTGCTTGTTAATTATTTTCTTCCCTCATTTTTTTTTTTTAATGTCTCTATTATTAAACACAATTACAGGCATATCCAGTTTTAGACTGCATTCTAGCCCGGGCAATAAAGCAACACCCCTGTTCTCTCTCCCTCTTCCTCTTCCTCTTTCTTCCTTTCCTTTATTCTTTTTCTTTTTTTTTTAAATTCTTTTTCTTTCTTTCTCTCGTTAAAAAAAATAATAATAATAATAAAAAAAAAAAAAAAAGAAAAGTAAGTCCAGATTGAAATTATTTGGGCCTGGCCAACAGAACATTTAGATTTAATGATGAAAGTGAAAAATTACTTTAAGTGACAAAAATATAGGAATGATCAAAATTTCATATATAAAAGGAAACTTATTTTAATTTGATTTAACCAGGTAAGTTCACAAGTAAAAGGCACTCTGCTACGCATGGAGTTGGGGAGGGAATACAAAGATAAGTGATATACGTGTCCTATGTCTGGAGGGGTTTTGAATTTAGCAGCAGAAAGAAGATAAATAGAAATAGCTATGCTATAAAAGGGGCAAAATACTGTGTTACCAGGGGATTACAAGCAACTTCTTGGCAGAGGTGAAAATCAACCAAACTCTGGAACAGTGGAAGGATTTTGACCTATGGAACTGGGTGGAGGACGAAGTCCATCTCTAGGTAGAGGGAGAAGTGTTAACGGGTTGAACTGTGTCCCCCAGAAAGATATGCTGAAGTTCTAACCACCAGAATCCGTGTGTCTTAGTCACACTCTATAAATGCACTTATAAGACAATACCATGGCCGGAGTGGCTCATAAAAATTAGAAATTTATTTTTACAATTCTAGAGTCTGGAAGTCCAAGATCAAGTTACCAGCATGGTCGAGTTCTGGTGAGGGCCTTCTTCTGAGTTGCTGACTACCATCTTGGCGTATCCTCACAAGTGGAAAGAGGTCAAGGAGCTCTCTGGGGTGTCTTTGATGAGGACACCAATTCCATCATGAGGACTCTACTCTCATGATCTAATTACCTCCCCAAAGCTCCACTTCCTTATACCATCACATTGGGGGTTAGAATTTTAACATAAAAATTTTGATGGGACACAAACATTCAGTGCATACAGAGTGCGACATCATTTGGGAATTGGGTTTGCATATGTAACCAAGTTAAGATGAAGTCATACTGGATTAGAGCTGGTTTCCTTAAAAGAAAAGGGAAATTTAGACACAGATATCCAGGAGAGAAGGCCATGACAAGATGGAGGTAGAGACTGGAATGATGCATTCACAAGCCAAGGAGCGTCTAGGTCTGCAGCAATGCCAGAAGTTAGAAGAGGCAAGAAAGGGTTCTTACCCTAGGGCCTTCAAAGAGAAGATGGCCCTGCTGACACCTTTATTTTGGACTTCAAGCCTCCAGAACTGGGCAACGCTACATTTCTGTTGCTTTAAACCATCCAATTTGTGGCATTTTGTTACAGCAGCCTTAGGAAACTAATGCAAGGGGAAAAGAGATGAGGCTTAGAGGTAGGAAGTATGGGACTTATTCTGAAAGGTGAAATTTGGATTGGCTGGAGAGCAGTATGTGTAAACACCAATTATAGAGATTATGTCTGGGGAAAAAAAGGGCCCAGGTGGTGGCATTTGGGGCTTTTATCTGCAGCATATAAAGCAATATTAGGAGACAGAGTAATGGAAGATTCAGGACATGCTGGAAGAATAGACAGGAAGAAATAGGAGCAGGTAGCAGGTTGCTGTGATATTTGAGACAAGAGGTGGCATGCTGGGCAGTGGCAGTGCTCATGGAAAGAAAGAAAGTGATAGATTTGACAGGGGTGGAGATAAGGGTTGATAGAACCTGACGACTGGTTAGGTGAAGAAGGCACAAATATAATTTTTACTTGTGGGGGATGGGATGGGAGGATAGAGATGCCATTATCAGAAACAGGAAACCCAGGGGGTAGAATTGGTTTGGGAGAATGTGTTGAGGAAAAAAGTCTAGTTTTTAGTAAATGTTTATGTCCAGCAGAATGCTGGAAATGCGGACCTACAGTATTTGTTGGGTTAGAAATATAGATCTGGAGGCCAGGACATGGTCAAGGGCCTGGAAATGGTTGCAATCACTACAAGAGTTGAGTGCTCATAAATGGAAGAGTTGAACACTGGGGGAGCTCCTCTATTTAGGGGGTGAGAGAAGGACGAGGCAAACACAAATTAGAGATGCAAGACGGTAGCCAAGATCAATCCAAGTCAGGGAAGCCAAGGATGTGTTTTATGAAGGAGAGGGTGATCAATGACATAAAATGCTGCAAAGAGATTGGGGAGGACAAGGACTCAGGAGAAGTCATCAGATATAGGGATTAGAATGTCAATAGTAATTTATGAGAGGATAATTTCAAATTAGTGGTATGAGAGGTCACTTTAAAAGGGTTTAGAAATGATTAAGAGTAAGAGAGGCTAATATGCATGGATTATTCTTTTGGCAGGTTTGGTAATGAAAAGAAGGAGAAAGATGAGCTTTTTGTTGTTCATGTTGTTTTATGGTAGAAAAATATGCAAGTATACTAACATGCAAAAGAGAAGAAACCAGAAATTTGGGAGATTTGTAAAAAACAAAACAGAATGGGATAACTGATGGAACAGAGCTCTGGAAGGAACAGAGATAGATTTCAACTAAGGAGCAAATTAGCTTTGGAAAGCAAATGGGGCAGTTTCCTTTCTGGCACAGTCAAGGAAATAATAGGAGGGGTTGTAAATCACTTGGATGTGGAAGGGGGAAGTTGAAGTTCATGTTAGAAAGTCTCATCTCAGTAAAGCAGAAAGCAGGTCAACGTGGGAGAGATGTGTATGGGATGGGAAAGATGATACCTTTGGGGAATATGACTGAGACTAAATATAAGGATTGCTAACAGGCCTACTTGAGGTGGTAGCAATAGTGCTAATGGATAAACTTAATTTTAATTGACAAGACGTAACTTTCTACAACAAGGTCTACCAGCTTGGGAGAGGCATGCAGGTAGAAAAGCAGATGATGATGAGAGTCTACTGCTGGTTATAGGCCTAATTTTCTCTTTAATCCAAATCTATCTCTCTTCCTTCCAGAGGAAGCTCAAAATACAAGGGACCTCAGGGCATAGTAAAGGCTAGGTTAGAACAGGCATTTGAAAGTCTTTTTGGGTCTGTTCCTTGCCCTTCAAAGTAACCTAAGAGTAGTGAAATAATAAAGAAAAATGTGTAGGTAAAGGATAAAAATCATGTTCCTTTCTTCCTCCTTTTAATTTATTCATTCAGCATACAAATAATTTGCTGAATGCCCTTCCATGCCATGGCATGGGAAAGGAAGGCTGGGCATCAGGTCTGTAAGATTAGGCTGCTTACCCTTCAGTGTATGAAATAACAGGAACAGTATACACTCAGCTTGCATTATCTACCAGGAACTGCTGGGTAAGTGCCTGTCCACATATTAACAATATTAACCTACAAAAGTAGGAAAAATACTATGCTCTATTTTGCCAGTGACGACACTGACTCCAGGGGAAGTTAAGTGACTTGTCAAGGTCACATAGGTAGTTGGCAACATAGCTGGGGTTTTAGTAAGTCTGGCTCTTGAGTCTGTTCTCTTATTATTTTTTTTTTTTCCTTTGAGACAGAGTCTTACTCTGTCACCCAGACTGGAGTACAGTGGCACGATCCTGGCTCACTGCAGCCTCCACCTATTGGGTTCAAGTGATTCCCCTGTTTAAGCCTCCTGAGTAGCTGAGATTACAGGCGTGCTTCACCAAGCCTGGTTAATTTTTGTATTTTTAGTAGAGATGGGGTTTCACCATATTGGCCAGGATTGTCTCAATCTCTTGTCCTCGTGATCTGTCCACCTTGGCCTTCCAACGTGCTGCCACCACGCCCAGCCAAGAGTCTGTTCTCTTAATCACTATACTATATGAACTGAAAAGGTTATAAAATGGGTTATAAGTAGGATGATTACATATATATATGTATATATTATATATAATATACATATATATTATATGTATTATAATATATATATATTTGAGATGGAGTCTTGCTCAGTTGCCCGGGCTGGAGTGCAATGGCATGATCTGGGCTCACTGCAGCCTCCACTTCCCAGGTTCAAGTGATTCTCCTGCCTCAGCCTCCTGAGTAGCTGGGATTACAGGCATGCACCACCACACCTGGCTAATTTTTTGTATTTTTAATAGAGAAGGGATTTTGCCATGTTGGCCAGGCTGGTCTCGAGCTCTTGATCTCAGGTAATCCACCCTCCTTGGCCTCCCAAAGTGCTGGGATTACAGTGTGAGCCACCGGGCCCAGCTGATGATTACATATTCTAAGATGGTCCAGGTTATGCCTGTCATCCCAGTAAAAGTATTCATTGTATACTCTTATAGTAAAAAGTTTGTAGGAGAAATTATATAGCTACTTTAGTTATAAGAGAAACTGATCAGCCATGGGGCTCTTCTTCAAACTCTTCATTGTTGGCTCACGTGATGTATGGAGACGAAGAACTGTAACGCATTTAAGGAAAATAAATGAAATGGCCCTGCCTTTCTGTGATATACAGCCTCAAGACCCAGAAGAGCCAGCTTCTTTGATCCCCTTGGTAAGATCACAGCCCCTTCCCCAACCTACATACTATTAAGCACTTCAATCCTACTGGTTTTAATGAAAGGAGAAACACAGAAAGGCACATTCTCTAAGCTGCCACCAAATGAGTTCTGCACACCCATTCTTTAAGCAGTGATGGAAATGGAATGCACAAAACCCTACAGCAAATCTGTCTACCCATCTCTCTCTTCATCTCCTTTCCTTATCTCTACTCTCAGGTCAGCACTCCACTATTCACACCAAAGCTCACGCATAATAACTTCATGTCATACAGATGTACAGCCTCCGCCAAAGCTGGTATTGGGCTAACACCAGACCGTTTGCAGCAATTCTGGCTGTTTTGTGGCTGTTGGTAATGTCTTCATTTCCTGAACTCTTTCTCCTTATTGTTTTTAGGCTCCAGTGGGAGGCAGGGAAATTGGTACTAGCGACGTGGCTCTGGTTCCCTACCAGAAAAGTTGTGCTCTTGTTGCCAAATTAGCCCCCTTGGAAGATTTAAAGATGTACACTCAACTCCCTGTGGATGATTTTAAAAATGTATCACTAATGCTCACTGATGATGGGCACTTATACAACATTGTGATTTGGCTCTTACTCTAATAATACTATTTTAAATGCTGTAACGTGCAAAAATGATGGTAATGCTTAGGCCAGAGTAAGCAGAAAACCAACTCGGCAAACTGAACAGAAGACATTCATCCTGGGTTTTCAATATCCTGCCAAGTGACCTCTGTTTTGTGTGGCTTTATTATTCTCTGAGGTTTTAATATGCTGGTCCACAGAATTCTCTTATTATTTCCTTCACTGCTTTTCTATTGTCTCCTCTGTCTGCCCTGGATCCTCTGTTTTTCCTTCCTCTGAATTCAGTCTTGCAGTGAGTTTATGCATTCATAGTGATTTCAACTATAATTTATATCACAAATGGTTCCAAATATACATCTGAGCTGCCTGAAGGGCATTTTACTCTTTCTCTCTTCCTTCCTTGGTAAGCTCGTCCTCTAATATGATTTCAATAATGGCTAACATTTATCACGTCTCAGGTATGGAGTTAATGCTTGGAACCCTACAAGCAGTGGCGCTTATTATTATCATCTTTGTCCTCCAGAGAAAGATCTAGTAAGTGGTATAACTGAGATTTGACCCCAGACAGATTTGCTTCACAACCTGTGTTCTGGAGCACCACATTGTGATGCCTCCTCACATTCAGACACTTGCTCTGTACCTTCTGACTAGACTATCCCAATAACTCCTTAGTGCCCTGTCTGGCACCAAGCAGAGCTCAATACCATTTTTCGCATGGAAGATTTGCTTTCCTCCCTATTGATCACATTTAAAGTCCTCTGTTGGACCTCCAAAGTTTTCCACTGACTTCTCTGTCACCCAAGCCCATCTAGACTGGGTATTCCTGTTAAGGATATTTGTGTGCCATGCAAAATGTGTTTCACTTAGTGTTTCACTTTCTTAGGGTACTTCTTGTACCTAAAACACTCTTCCTATCTACTTTATGGGAAACCTCTTACCTCTTCTTTCAGGATTTATCTGTTTTAGAAAACCTCTAACTAACTATAAGTGTAAGGGTAAATGACATATCGTCAGTGATGTTGTCTTCTATTTCTTTCTATGTCCTACAAGAGTCTAGTAATATTTATCATTCATTGGATATGCAATAAAGATTGTTAATGTGCTGATATAACCATCCTAACCAACACTAGAAAGAAACCCACATGTGGCTGAGAGACACGACTTAATAATTACTAGAGGCCAAAGTGTATGTTTTCACCTACAGTGGGGTAAGGAGAGGAATAGAGCTTCTGTATTGTTTCTAAGCCAGCTTGCTTTCAAATCTATTCCCCACTTTCCCTTGTTCTGCTCTGTGTGTCTGGGATCTGATCCTCTGAAGGCTGCATTTCTAGGCTCACGAGTCAATTGGCTTCCAGATATGTTCAGGCAATGGAAGGAGCTGAAGGGAGAATGGAGTGTGGGAGGGAGAAACTAGGCACATCTCTGCCTCTCACTCTGTTTTGGGATAGGACCCCAGCCCCAGCTGTGTCTCCTCTGTAGCTCCAGCTCTCTCACACTGGCCTTCTTCCATGATTCCAGTTTCTATGAGATGACCCTCGCCTCTGGGCTCTGCCACTTCCTTGCTTTGTCTCTGCAGCCTAGGGAGGGTAGTGGCTTCCTGCTATTGTTAACCTCACCACTCCCATTGGCTTCTCAGCTTCTCCCTATAATTTCCTGCATTAAATTCCCTCTGTTGTAATTTTGTGAAAACCTAAAAGAACAAGCAACCTTTTATTATTAATAATAATAATTATTATCCCAATAGAATTATAGACTAACTTCTGCTAAAACAAAATCCCTGTCAAGCTATGATTGCTTTCTGTCTTCTGGCTGTCTGACTAGGAGATGAGATCCAGCCACATGCAGAAAGTTTACAGATAAAGAGATGAAGTGACATGGCTATCGCAATGGCATTAACCCTCTAAGAGTACTGACGTAGCATGTTTCAAACTCACAAATCTTCAACTCTTGAGGTTCTCCAGTATAAAGATGAATTGAATAATACAAATACAATAGCTTTGTAAGACTAAAAAAACAGAAAAAGGAGAAATTATTTTATAATTTCATAGGTAGATGAGACTAAGTCAACCTACAGATTATGAACTTATCTTATTATTTTATTGGTTTATTTAAAGGGACTAGTTTAATAGTTAACATCAAGTGGGTAGGTTCACATTACTAAAGGAAATGGTGCGAACACTTTTAGCCTCAATCTAAATTCCAAGATAAAGGCTGTCCCTAAAATAAGCCATAAATCCATCATATGCCAACCCAGTAAGAACCATCTGGTGAACACACAGGATAGGCATCTTCTGTGTTTGAGGGCATCCGAGCTGTGCCATACACCTAGAGCATCCACCTGCCCTGGCCCAACTCTTTTCAACTGCATTCTCTTGAAAGATCTTTGGAAGTATTTTTAGATAAGGCTTTGCAGTTCCTGTCTGGACATAACTTCTTTGATATGGAATAAAATAAATAATCAACTAAACCACCTGTACATTTGGCCACTTTATAAATATTCATTGATTTTGCCCTCTGTGCCTACATACCTAAAATGAGAAAAACTATCTCTGGAAGACACTACTGATTGGTTACCCCAAAGCCATTTCTAACCCCTTGACTTTTGTAGCTTTCCCACATAGAGGCTGGAGTGGTAAATACTTGCCTTCCCAGCTGCATGGGACATGAGGGTGGCTTTGGGATTCATCTGGCTGTGAGATGTGAGCAGATGTCTGCTGGAGGGGTGGGATGGGACTTCTGGGGAAGCTGCTCATTTCCACGTAGAAAGATACAGGCACAGAGGGCATGATTTTTCTACCTTTTTCACCTTTTTTCTTTCTTTGGGCACACACATCATGGCTGATGCCATAGCACTCATCTTGTAATATGAAGAAAAAGTCAAGAATCTCGGCATCTTTGGCTCTGACATCATAGATAGTAAAGAACTGGTTCTTTGATGACATTTTTGAGTGTGGAAACAATGCCATCTAGACCTGTTTGAGGGAAATAAAGCCTATTTGTTTAGCTTACTTTTTTTTTTTTCTTTGAGAGACTGGGTCTCACTCTGTCACCCCGGCTGGAGTGGACTGGCACAATCATAGCTCATCATAACCTTGACTTCCTAGTGATCCTCCTACCTTGCTAGGCTATAGCTGGGTGTGGTGGTGTGTACCTGGAGTCCTAGCTACTTGGGAGGATGAGGAGGGAAGATCACTAGGCGGTCAAGTACTGATTTCTAGGTAGAAAGATAGAGGCACTAAATCATTGATTCAGCCCATTAGCATTTGACTTTCTAGTGATCCTCCTGCCTGAGCCTCCTGAGTAGATAGGACTAAGGTACACACCATCCCCCCAACCAGCGATAGCCTGGTATTGTTTCTATTCCTTGCAGCTGAATGGAATCCTAACTGGTTGAAAAGACAAATTTACACTTATTACAAATGTGTCACATTATAATTGCTGGCTCTAGATGTAGTTTATAATAAACTCTTGATTGTGGTCTATGCTTTTATATGGATTTCTCATCTCTTATCTTTGCTTCAGGTTGATAATCTTAATAGAGGTGAGCAGATTTTTTCTCTACAGGGTCAGATAGTTAATATTTTAGATTTCACGGGCCAATCTCTGTTACAGTCACTCAACTCTGCTATTGTAGTGTGGAAGCAGCCCCAGACAATATATAAATGGTGGATGTGGCTGAGTTCCAGGAAAACTTTATGTACAAAGAAAGGCAGTTGGTCCATGTGCCAGAGTTTGTCAACCCTTGATCTTAGTAAAGCCCACCTGCAAATTAGGAGGCAAGAAGTAATGTTTATTTCTCCTTTTAAGGGAGATAAAAATCCTGATTTAGTTTTCTGAGAGTTGGAGGCCCTTTCCATCAGCTTCCCCACAGCCCCAGCTCTCATTCCCCAAAGCAGTAAGAACAGAGTTCTCAGCCTCTACATTGATGATTTATCCCGGTCACAGAAGGGACACCCGGCTAACTGAGGTTAACAGCTTTCTCGGTTTCATTTCAAAAAGACATTAGCATGGAGGCTCAATGAAATGCTGATATGCCAAATACTGATTCATTCACCTGCAGAGTTCGCTATAAGGCAGGGACCTATTTGACAGGCAGGGCTGAGCTCCCAGCCTTTTCCTAAAGGGCAATCCCATAATTCATCTCCCAGTGCTAAATTATACCTGACACTTCACTGAAGGCTTCAGGTGCACTCACCCAACTGCAATAAGACTAATGCAGAAGAAGAGGGTTGGAAATGACAAAAATATTTTTTGAAAATAACATAACTAATTCAATTGTGGGTGGAAATATCTATTGTGTAAAATATTCCCAGGCAGAATACACACATTTGTTTTTGTGTTACGGGCAGGTCTTTTCTCTGGCAATGGGGGATCTCTATGCTGCACATCACTACCTGAGCTACATGCCCCATGACCTGTCTTTTGACTTGGCCTAGTCACTAAAGAAGCTCCAAGCTTTTCCACAATCTGGGCCTTCCCTACTCTAGTCTCCTTCCAAATTTTCACGCAAGTCTGTTCAAAAGCTGCAAAGTCATGCGCTCACTGCTCCTCTACGGAATTCTCTGTGGAGAGATTTGGGAATAGGCATAGGGGAAGCAGAAGATCTGTCGTCTACCTTAAGCAAAGCAGTCAAATGCTTTAGCATGGTGCTTAACTTGTTATCAGGCCCCAGGGATGCTTTGGTAAAAGAGAAGTAAAAACAAAACAAAACAAACAAAAATCTTGACAAGTGAAGCCATCTAACTTCCTAATGACCCCATCCAGGACTTTCTTTCATTTTTTAGTGGGTGCAGGGAGTTGCGCTGGTCATTTATCTGATGACATGTGAAGTGAGCACATGAGGCTTTAGCCTGGCCAAAGCTCACTAGAACTTTGGAGGGATGAGGTGAGATGCTTTCTCTGTAACTCAGGAAGTCTCCATTGAGTATGTGCTAGGTGCCGAGGAGACTGCTGTGAACAGGCAGACACAGAGATCTTCTCTCATGGAGCCTCAGGTCTCACTTGGGAGACCTGAGCTTAAAAAGAGCTAAGATGGGCTGGGCGTGGTGGCTCACACCTGTAATCCCAGAACCTTGGGAGGCCAAGGCGGGTGGATCACATGGTCAGGAGATCGAGACCATCCTGGCCATGGTGAAACCCTGTCTGTACCAAATTACAAAAAATTAGCTGGGCATGGTGGTGCTGCCTGTAGTCCCAGCAACTTAGGAGGCTGAGGTAGGGGAATCACTTGAACCAGCAGATGGAGGTTGCAGCGAGCTGAGATCATGCCACTGCACTCCAGCCTGGTGACAGAGCAAGACTATGTCTCAAAAAAANAAAAAAAAAAAAAAAAAAAAAAAAAAAAAAAAAAGCTAAAGCTAAGATAATCTACTTGCTGGGCAGTGTCCAGCACCTCTTAGGTGCTTAATAACTGTTGAATGAAGAAATTGTAAATAGGGTAAAAGTAAAAGAACTAAACATTATTAAGTGCCTTCTCTGTCCCAGATTCTATGCTAGGTCTTTTCCATTACATTATCTAATTCAGCACAAAATGAACAGTTAAAGTCAAGGCCAGACCCTGGTACATGGCTTCTGAGACAGCCTCTTTCATGGCATACACATAAGAAATAGTGTTGCTTAGTGGAAAGACTCCAAGACTAGGTGTCCATAAAATCTGAGCTTAGTAACAACTCTGAAATTACTAAAGGTATAGTCTTGGGTAAGTATTTGTCCCGTCTGAGCCTCAGTTTCCACATCCATAATTCAGGGATGATGATATCTCCCTCACAGGGTGGCCATGAGGAATGGATGAGATGGTGAATGTGAAATGGCTTTGATTATAAATAAGATCCTGCTCTTTGTAAAAGGAAAAGCATATTTTACCCATACACTTTTTAAGGGTTCATGTTGCTTCTAAACAATTAAATTTTTCATGATTTCAATAATTCTAACAAAAAAATCAGAAACAATATTAAGGTTGATCTGGCAGTTATCAAAATGGTATTTGGAGACATTGTATCAGAAAGATTCCTATAATAAGCCAAGATTCACTTAAGATGATTATTTGCCCTGCCTTAATCACATATTTAGGGGAATTACTAATACTCCAATAGTTACTCACGTAAGTAGACATTAAATTCTTTCTTTATAAATCAATTATCTTTGCTCCTTCAGCATTTCTATGAGTTTCTTTGGATGGATTAAAATTTTGGAGCAACACAGGAGCACAGCCTCCCAAGCAGCTGGGATTACAGGCACCCACCACCATATCTAGCTTATTTCTGTATTTCTAGTAGAGACAGGGTTTCACCATGTTGGTCAGGCTGGCTTCGAACTCCTGACCTCAGGTGATCCACCTGCCTTGGCCTCCCAAAATGCTGGGATTACAGGTGTGAGCCACCATGCCAGTCTTCTTTTTTTTAATTAAAAAATTTTTTTTGTAGAGATGAGGGGTCTTCCTATGTTGCCCAGGCTGGTCTCATACTCCTGGGTTCAAGCAATCCTCTCACCTTGGCTTCCCAAAGTGCTGGGATTACAGGCATGAGGTGCTGTGCCTGGCCTCAGATTCTAACTAAATGAAGAACAAACCTATTTAATGACAGCATGAGTAGTAGTTGTTGTTGTTTTGAGACAGAGTCTCACTCTGTCACCCAAGCTGGAGTGCAATGTTATGATCTTGGCTTGCTGCAACTTCTGCCTCCTAGGCTCAAGCCATACTCCTGCCTCAGCCTCCCCAAGTGGCTGGGCGATAGGTGCACATCAGCACTCCCATCTAATTTCTGTATTTTTGTAGAGACAGAGATTTGCCATATTGCCCAGGCTGGTCTTGAACTCCTGGGCTCAAGTGATCCTCCCACCTTGGACTTCCAAAGTGCTGGGATTACAGGCATGAGCCACTGTGCCTAGCTGACAGCATGATTTTAAGAGCACTTTCCCCAATCAGTGTTTTAATTATTAAAATGAAAATTGTATATAACTCTTTTTCTAGTAATTATTTGTTCTTCTTTTAGTCATCTAAAGAGGTGAAGTATTGCTTATATTTAATTTTATTCTCTACTTTTATTAACTTTTTTGTGCTCTAACTGTGCCTTGGTTATTTTGGGCTCTAACCGTGCGTTGGGTTTTTTTTGTGCTCTAACTGTGCCTTGGTTTGTGACGCTTCCCATGTCAAGATTTGTGAATTCTGTACTTTCATTTCCTTCCCCCAGATCATTAGTGAAGTGGTTATGTGAAGCCAAAGTGGGCACGAGTCCTCATGAATGCAGTGGACACTGTCTCTTATCTAAATGTGAGGGACCGACATTTGTCACTGCTCTTTGTTTATGGTCCTTCAGCCAATTTTCAATCTATGTGACCATGCACATATTCTACCCAATTTGAATTAATTTTGCAAGTGGAAATTCATGGAGTAGTGTATCAAATGCTTTAGTAAAATCCATATATATTACCTCTAGTGCATTCCCTTCATCCATTAATCTCGTAATGCGATTTAAAAGAGTGATCACATTTGTCTGGAATGATTTGTCCTTTATCCATCCGCAAAGCTGCCTCCTGCTCTTGGCTCCATTATCCTCTCCATTCTTTCAGTTTTTCCCTCTTTACATCTGATTCGTTATACTATTAGACACAGGGGTTATATTTTAATAGATGATAATTACTGGTAACTTTCTTTCTGTTTAGAAAATATTCAAGGTTTTCAAGTAATCTTTAAAATGTGGGTTATTGAAAATGTCTACTGACTGTTAAATTTTCAAGCAAATTGCTTTAATACAATCTCTTTACTTCAAGCAATGATTCTGAAAACATTTTCCCAGGCATTATTTTCTTTTAAAATAAGTTTTGTTGTGAACTATGATATAGTATTTAAGCTATCTTTCCTGTTCTGTTTGTTTGAACTGTTTTTCCAGAGCCTTATTTCCCCTTCTGCCTGGAAAAGATGTGTAGTATATTATGTAAATTAAGGGTGATAATAAGTATGAAATTGTTGCTATAATATTAACATCATATCCACTATGAATGACTATTTATTTGCAAAAAATTCTTAGCAGATATTTCTCTATATGCATTAGATGAATTTGCCTGCCCTCTAAGCACATTTCTAAATACTTTTAGTTTTGGGTAGATTCTTTTTCTGAAGAGCTCAAATGTTATATACCAAATCAGTAAATTTAGGGTAATAGCTAATTCAAAATACAAGATGTTTTCAAAAGAGGAGGGAGAGCAGGAATGAAAGGAATAATATAACATAGGAGAAGAATGATAAAATCAGAGATGCAGGTATGTAAGAGGTAACAGAGCATGCAATAAATTGTGGATCTTTAGAAACCTAACTACAGGAATATCACTTAAGGTGCTGTGGGGCTTTCTTTCAAAAGATGTAGAGGCTCAAATATAGACTAATTCCTTGACTCACAGTTCCAATGCAAGGTGACCTCTCCTCATCTGTCATTGTAATCATTGTCCAGCTTTTCTTCTGTGTTCCACCAACACTCCATTTAGGAAAGTTAGTAGGAAGGAGGACTCAGAATACTGTTTTTCAACTTGCTGCCCAGTAGGTAAAGGGTGGTAAGTGCTGAACCAAGGCCCAGAAGGATATTTTAGCATCTGCTCCCTGGATACTTGCCAAGGTCCCTGATAAGATATCACTTACAGAATACATGCAGTGAGAATGGGTCAATGCCTTATTAAATGATGGGGTGAAATAAACTTTGTTCAAGTCAAGATCTTAGAACTTCATATATTAAATCAGATTCAATTTAGTAACTTGAATTTCTGAGGGTGACTAGTATATTTCAAGAGGATAGTCTGTAGGGGTTTATTGAATGCCATTGAAATGCTAATCAAAGACTTAGTTCAACCTGTGCTCATACATTAGAGCATTGAATAGAAGACAGCTATTTGACAATAAAAATGGCTATACATTTTTTCCAATTTTATCTCCATTTGGATCTCTACCTTCTTTCTTCTGTAATAAACAAGTTCACTGTAGATCAAAAATCAACTTGTACCCAATAAATATGCAGCCTCACATTGATATGTGAATGTCCATTCATTTGGGTAGGAATGGCAAGTATTTATTACTGGGAAGGAAAGATGCATACAAAATTAAGTGAATTTGCATGAATAAGTCCCCATGTTTATGTGACATTAATATGAAGAAGTTGAGTTACATTTGAAAATATACCTTGCTGCATATAAGCATCAATGCTTATTCTACATAAAGCATCTGTGCTGAGAACTTAGGAGGTTTTTATTGCTAGTGTTCTATTTTTTAAGGTAATATTAACAATCATTTTCAAATACATTGAGTTCTAGGGAGAACATACATATTGTGTATGTAATTATGAACTACAGTTTAGCATTTATAATAGAAGGAAATGCTAAACTGTAAATGCTAAACTGTAGTTCAATATTAATGAAACTAAAGGTGGATTCTTTTTTCAGCTACGCTGTTGCCGCTGTCACTAAGGCTGATTACAAAGCCGCTAACTCAAAACATGAGCAGTTCTGGAGGTACTTGGAGAAGTCAGGGGTGCTAGACACGCTGACCAAGGTGTTGATAGCCTTATATGAAGAACCAAAGAAACCGAACAGTGCTTTGGGTTTTTTAAAGCATCACTTAGGGGCTGCTACCCCAGAAAATCCAGAAATAGAGCTGCTTCGCCTAGAACCACTCAAAATGAAACAGAAATATGAAGCTATTGCAGAAGAAAATAAAAAACTGAAAGCAAAGCTTTCTCAGTATGAACCACCTCAGGAGGAGAAGCATGCTGAATAGGATTCTTCTCAGTTGAAAAGACCAAAAAAAGTGGTTTTGTACGACTTGAATACTTTGTATAGTATATAATCTTTCCTGAACAGATGCTATAGAACTCTTTTAATATGTTTAATTCACCTATCACATTCTATTATAAACGTATAGAATCATCAATAAAAACTCAATATAGCTTTCTTTGGGTCTTAAAACAGGGGAATCCAAAGTAAATCCTGAAACAATCCTAAGCACAGCTATCTAACTCATTACCTTAAAAGACATTCTGTTTATTAGTCTGATCAGGAATGATGGCACTGGTTGTATTTTAACCAAGGCAGTTTAGCATGGAGCTAGTCCTTGGTGTAGTTCAGGATATGAACACAGGTACAGTCATTCTTTGAAGGTGACACTGTTGTGTATATTTCCTATAGGCAGATGGAGAGATCTGTGTGACAGAAGATGCTTTTGTACGGATTCCCATGAATCTTCTGCTCCTGTTTGTGTAGCATGGAACAAATAACTCTTCTTTGCCACCATTTTGCCTTAGATAACTCTGTGTGTGCCAGTTTGAACTCTGATACCATATTTTCCTTCTATGCAATCATGCCTTGTCTGATAATCTTGCATTGCTTTGCTCTGAGCTTTAGTGGGTCCTAGTTGCACATTGGCCTTTCTGTGCTGTTTTTCAATTTGCCTGATAATAGCAGTTACCCTGATTGTAATTTTTTAAAACTTTACACAGGATCACACTGTACCCCCTGCCTGCCTTATTTGCTTATTGAGCACAGAACAGAGGCAATATACCATTCTGGGTTCACACACAAGCTGGGATGCGAAGAGGAATGAGCCATATATTGTGGAAAATTATAGTTTGTAGGTATAATTATATAGTTCTTTTTTCCATCAAAGTATTTTTCTAGACTTGAATTCATTTTATCTTCATTATCCCTGTGAAGTAGGTGGGGCAAGTATGAGGGGAAGTTGGGTGCTGTATTTTTAGGTCAAAGATTGATGTCAATACAAATTACTCACTAATTGGAGAACCTTGGGCATATCAGTGAGCTGCTCTGAGATTTACTGTCTTCATCTGTTTCATGAGAAGAATATCCATGATGGCTGCCTCACAGGGTTGTTATGAGGGTCAAATGAGAATGTATGTGAAAGATTTGTAAATGGTAAAGCACTATATTCTTGTTTGTTAGTCCTTTTTCCTTTCTTTGGGCATACCTACAGTCTTCATGTTTTGTTTTGTTGATCACTTATTTTCCTTACCAATAGACCATCTTTGTATAGATGTATTCAAATTTCATGTATTCTCTTCCTGTTGTTAGAGAACCTATGTTTGGTCAAAATGCCCATAGAAAACAAAATGATCCAATGAAAACTGGTTTAACTAGCAAAAGCCTTGGCGCCTGTTGGAAACTATGACCAAGTCAATTATAAGAGCATTTAAATCAGTTGTGTTAGTAGGAATGTGGCAATGGCCAGTGCCTCTTCTAGTCACAAGTTTGTTTTCAGAATGGAGCCAGATACTATTGGAAGAACATTCGCTTGAATAGATTTCTCTTTTACCAATTTGAGTGCCTCCTACATGGGCAGCAGTGGACTAAGTGCTGGGTGTGATAAAGGGGAATGACTTTATTATGAGACATGTATATAATCAAATACAGTGGGGGTTAGGACCTGTGACAAACCATTATAATAAAACATGGCCCCATGAGGGTTTTGGAAGAGAGAGAGAGACTTGGCTTCTTTAGTTGGTATGACAGTTTCTTGGTAGACACAGGTCAAAATTTTTTTTTGTGGCAGCCAACTCTCATGTGCTTTTAACTCATCAGATTAGTATTAATATTTACATCAGTAAGCCAGGTAATTGTGACTGTCTTTTGTACCATCCTTTTTGAACAGAATGGCAACATGTGGGTTGGATAATCACACTTTTAGGTGCAACTGACTTGCTTACACTGCTGTAACAGCCAATGCTATTTAAGAATTCAGGATCTGCCTAGCCTCTAGAGGTCCTCTTCAACATTTCTGTCAAGGATTTGGACGAAGACAGTATACACAAAAATGCTCGAAGGAAGAGAAAATGGATCCCATCAGTTAAACTCCTGCTATGCTTCAGCTGCTTTGTCTATAAAATATCGACTTCACATCTTGCCTACCTCACAAGGTTGTTGTAAGATCAAATCAAATATAATGGATGTAAAAGCAAAAAAAATATGTAGAAAATAAACCACAGTAATATTAACATACTGGTAACAATGTCACCAATAGAAATCATTGCTATTTTCATATCACATCCATAACAGATATGGTAGCTATTTCAAAATATCCCTTATGCTCATCGCTGCCTTAAAATTACAGTAGTAGATCCACCACTGGGCTTTATTACTATATTAATAGAAACTATACATATCATCATACCAAATATTGGTTTTAATATTTAATTGGTTTTAATATTTTGATAGTTGAATTTCAATATAAATTGATTTTCTTTGTAATTCTATATGCTTTATTCTTTACTTTATATATTTAAAAGCATTCTACTAAGAAAGGTCTATAGTCTTTAGGTCTGTAGCAGATTGGCAGTGGGGTCCATGGCACAGTAAAAGCCAAGAACCCCTGAACGGGGAGGAGGTTGGAGAAGGAGTTCTAGTTATTCCAGGAAGAGGAAAAGCTTCATCTGGATGTTTCAAATTATACATAATGTTTCTTTAAGGCAAATGTGGTAGGTATGAAGACAAAATACATACATAACATAACTGTTTTGTGAAACATAGTGAGTAATACATACTCACCATGTTTTCATAGGAACATGTTTCTGGGGAGCAAACTCATTAAGCATATTCATAGCTCAGCCAGAATTTCTGAAGCTGACAGTAAAGGTCTGTCATGACATCAGACTGTGCATGCAGCAGGTTGTGCTGTGATAAAAGCCCAAGAAAGATGCCTGAAATACTTATTTGCTACCTTTTCTTGTGTAGTTAGAATGCTAAGGATCATCTAAGAGCAACTAACATTTGCTTTACATGCATTGTAATGGTTATAATAGGTACTGGAAATATAGAGTATGCTAAAAAGTTATCAAACATTAACAGAAGCAGCAGTAGCTGTGGAAAGAGCACTTGACCAGGAGTCGATAGCTGCAGGCCACAGCTTCAAGTCTGACACTAATATCTGTATTACCTTGTGCATGTTTTATTACTGGTAAAATGAAGATAATGACTCCTGCTGTAACTTATCTTGTAAATTTTCTCTAAAGATCAAATGAGTACGTCAAGATGCTTACAAAGGTTTGAAACATAATACAGATATTATTTATATGGAAATACAAGTGAAATATCAATATTATAACATTTTATGTTTTGAATATAGAGATAAAGTGAAATTTTCTATCCTTGCATTATAAAGTATATTGAAGAGGAAACCTTTTAGACAGCTAGAATTTTGAAAATCTGTATATATATAAAATATAAAATACAAATATAGCATAAGAGTTAAATTCTTACAAGACTGTAGACAATGAAATGTGTTATCTTAAGTCATTAGATAATTCCATAATAAAATCATTTTCTTATGGCTGGCAACAAGCTTTCAAATATGACCTGCAGCATAAGACAGCAATGAATTTATGTATGTGGTATTTAGATTTAGCAGCACTAAGATCACAAGGACATACACATTTAATTAGTGGAGTACATTCAATTCTAAAATTTAGATCACTTTCTCAAAATAAGCTTGTTCTTCACAGAAACCATGCAAGCAAATGTTGGCAAATATTGCAAACAATGGGTGAAAAGCATGGATCTTAGGATATTTCTTCCATATATATATATATATATACATATATATATATTCTTAGTAAGATGCTTTTCATTATAAGCTAGCAGAGCAGGATTTAAATACCAACCTGAGTCTTCCATCCTCTAGGTCAATGTTGAAAGTTTATTTCTACAATAAAATACACCTTTCACATTCTTGGTATCATCATATAAATCAAACAAAGAGAACTGCAATCCAATTCTCTCCATTATTACAGAAGCATACAAGTTACTAACCAGAACATTCTTCCATTTTTAGTTTGAAGTATTTTTCAACTTTAAGTATGCTTGGAAAATTTTTTAAGCCAGGGCTATTGTGATTATACTTGTTAGGCTTTTATTCTATAGAAATTATCTAAGCCAAATGAAGTTCAAAATACTGACCCTTGACTACCCATTAGAATAGTCCCTAATCCTCTTGTCATGCGCTAAAAGAGACAAATGAGCTAGATTTGAGATTGAAACTACCACCTCTGAATTAAAAAAAAAGTGAAGCTTAATATGCATTTGGGAAAGACATGGTTAATGCAAATGGCAGAGAAATGTGGAACACTATTCTAAACTGCTTGTGTTCATTGATTCCCGAGTACAGACACTTACATCAAGATACACAGACATATATTTATTAACTCACATGTATGGATCAGAATGACTAAACATTTTTAAATCAGGTGAAGCAAAACCCAGTGGATTCTCCACCACAGTCTGTACAGTGCACACATACCCAGTAACGCACACCCTTGACCCATGTAAGACCCAGAAGTGCTTATAATTTTTTAGGCATTAATTACAAATTAATGAAGCCTGCTGAAGGCAGACACAAAAAGACATACTGTTCAAGATATAAGCATTGAAGCAAGGCAAACACCTGAGAAAAATAATCAGAAGTTCCCAAACCGAAAAGATTGTATCCTGGACATCCAAGTAGATGAAGGATCCAGGGTGAACAGATTTGTATCCTAGGACCAGAGCAGATGATGGGTTTAGGGACTACAGTGGTCCCTAAAGACCATTCTCCCTAGCACTCAAATTTCTAAAAATTAAAGCTTAATGGTTCCAATTCTTTATAAGGTTGTCCTTTCAGTGGGCAAAGCATTGATCAGTGGTCTCAGTCCTGCCAGCTGGCTTCAAGGGCTCTGCCCTCAACAGTTCTTCAGCATCCTTTCTTTTTCCATTCTCTTGAAGAAGGGATGCTCTGTTCACTTCAAGTGAGCTTAGACTTATGAGGTGCTAAGAAACAAGAGTGTGGGTCCCTTAAAGTTGTACTCCCAGATGTAATACTGCAAGTGAGCCAACACAGGATCTTAGCACGGCTAACATGTTTGTGCTACAGAGCCCGTTTGCTACTGGATCCAAACGGATGACCCAGTCAAAGCAAAAACAAAGCAACAACTAAAAAAGTCTTCCCTCATTGCCCCTCAAATAGCCCATTCCTTTCTAAGTCCAGGCTCCTGAATGCACATGAAGCTGTGTAGCCTTGGAGGGTGCGGGGGGATCGGCACTCCCTCCTCAGCTGGAGGCTGCATTCAGAAAGAATGGATTTTTTCCGGCTTCTGATAGTATGAGATATTGTGACTGTCACTCAGAGGGTGAGCAAAATAGGGTTCAAAACAGAGAACAGAGATGTATAAACAGATGCAAGAGAGTCAGAAGACTATACCGAGTTGGGAGACGAAAGAGATTGGTATCAAGCCTTATCCTGGGATGGGCCACTCTTTCTGTGCCTGTAAGAAGCTCCTAGGCTATCTTAATTATAAATATTTATATCTATAGAAGCAATTTCAGAAGGATTTATATCCCAGGGGAGTGCAGATCAATAGATCTAAGCAAACCTCATCTCCAGGCTGACCACTTAACACCGTTATCACCGATTAGGGCTGCTTGGCCCTCTGGGAGGGTGTCAGTTCCCCTCTTGTCCTGCATAGGTCCACCCCATTCTTGGCCCCAAGAGGAAATCAATAACAGGATGTAGGGATCGATACGCAGGACATCTGCTTGGCTGCAGTGGCTCCCCTTAGGATCGGAGTTTGGTTAGCCCTTGTCTATCCCGCAAACCCCTATTTCTTCCCCCAACCCCTCCATCCTTCCAGATCTGCTGGAGCTTTCCAATTTTGATCTTTAGATCATGCACTGAAATCAGCCCAGATGCTGCTGACTCTTTTGAGGAAGAAAAGAAAGACATGGTTATCATTTGCCTTACTTTCCAAAGTAAAAAAACTTACCAGACCTCAAGGTTTGAGTCAGAGTCAATTTCCTGCCTCACGGCCCGGGGCATGCTTTCTGCTGCCTGCCGACTGTCTGGCCACCAAGTACTGTCGGAGCAATTGGAGCTGGCTGGGTTACTGTTCCAGGTTTGCCTGCGTCTCCCTATGCTTGATCTGCAGTTGATAGATCCTCTGCTCCTGAAGCATCCAGCTATTGACCCGCCCAGGGAAAGAAAGAAAAAAATGGAAAAAAAATCAATTAATACTAAACGGCTTAACAAAACCCTGCATAGCACAGGCCTGAAGCATACAAGGTAGGAGTTGAGATGGTCTCAGTGGCAACAATGAATGTGGGGACAGGCTCAGCCAGCTGGAAAACCTGATGTTCCAGGGACAGGAAGCCAATATGGTAGGCGTGATCTCACACACACACACACACACACACACACACACACACACACAGTCTCTCTCTCTCTCTCTCTCTCTCTCTCTCTCTCTCTCAGCATCTTGGTCTGACATGCCCTAGTCTGAGAGCAAAGAGGACAGTGCAGGTACATGTTTGCTGTGAACTAGTGGAGGCCGACACATTCACCAAAACAGAAGGGCTGCAACCAAACTCATAGAACCAGTGGATATTTTTGTTTTCTGGGTTTTTGGAGGGGGTCACATGGGTAGAAGAGGAGGAGATATTGTTTTGTTCTGAAAAGATAATACCATTTACATGTCACAGGAGAGTTACACGAGGCATTTCTTCGTGTGTCTCCCTGTCATACCACCACGTACAGATACACATGAAGCTCTGTTAAAGGGAGCAAGAAAATGGGGGAGCACCATACCTCAGCTGCCAGGCCCTCTCTCTTCTGCAGGAGCTGGCTTTGAAGTCTCTGGATTTTTGCATCTCGCTGTTCCAGCTGTAAAGAGTTTACATAGGGAGGGAGCAAGGAAGGATCATGAATGTCAACCAATGAGCAATTAGCATGACAAGACTAAAGTATTGATCCACTGAAGCTCCCTGCACTGCTGTAGCCCCAGAGGTAGAGCAGCTCCCCTGTCACTAACTCTGAGAGTGCCTTTCGGAAGCCTGTATTGTAGGACTGGCTACTTTTTATATCCCCTATCCCCGTCTCAGGGCAGGGGAGGGTGGCACCTGATGCTGCCCATTTGCAGCTATCAGAGTAGTCTCCATCCCTGGGCAGAGAGCTGCAGAGGAGAGCACAAAGAATATAAAGATTTTGGCTGTCCGACTTTATTCATTTTTAAAAAATGCAGCTCCCTTCCGATGGCACCAGGCATTTCTATGTATTGATTGGAAAAGGGCTAGGGCGAAATCCTGGCCTGACAGCTGGGGCTGGAACTAGAGCAGTTTTCTATTCTGCATGGTCAGGGGCAAAGTGACTTTCATAGTACCAACTTCTGGCCAATCCAAATACACACTTCCTGTGCACATAGTATTCATTTTAGTCAGTAAGGGTCAAGAAGGGAGAGGGAAAGATGTTATTTCACTGAAGAGACAACCTTATTCCTAGGAGTAAGGCTATAATACATCGAAAGAGAAAATGATGTAATGGTGTTCAAATGACACTAGCCAGGTGAAATATCACCTCTGTAAGGTTCTTCATTCTTGTCATTGATTCCCTCCTTTGTTACTCTCAGCTATAGGCACACTAACCTTTCTTCACCATTTTTTCTACTTTTTTCCCTATCCACCCCATGTCTTCACAAATTTATTTCTTAAGTTGCCCTGCTAATTTATTTTCATACCCTTCTCTAAAGACCCCCTAGAACTCCATCTCCTCCATGAAATCTCCTAAGCAGTGGTAATTACTCATTCCTGTGTGGGCTTCTACTCACAGGAAGCCAAAATCTTCTCTAGCACTGGGGAATATCATAATGAACAATATGGTATGGTCAATATACTTAAAGATATGGCTATGATGCTTAAGATATGGTCATTATACTTAAAGATATGGTTATTATATTTAAAGAGCTTACAGACTAAATGAATCAATGATCCATTCATTGACAACAAAACCATCCACCCACCCACCCACCGAACCACCCAGCCAGCCGTCTATTCATTGATACATTCAATTTTTGCTTATCAGGAACTTCCTATTACGAGGAAGTACTCTTTGCTGAAAATAGGATGGTGTGGTGGAGACTTGAGTGCTGCTGATAACCATTTTCTCCTCTTCTTCCCAAGCTCACAGATAGTCTATGTTTCTCAGCTCTTTTACAATGGGGCCTTCTGACTGAGCTCTGGGCATTGGAACATGGGTGGAAGAGATACATGCCTGGCCTGGCTCATAAAAACCTTCTACCATGGCCCCTTCTTCTCCTCCCTTCCAGTGTGACCTTAATGGTGACATGTTGAAGATGGGGGTGCAACCTGGGTCTCTAGGGATCCAGCTGGAGAAGAGTACCCTGACCCACACTGGACTATGATTAAAGGAATCCAATTTTAATGCTGTTAAACAGCTGAGATTTTAGGAATGTTTATGTTAGTGTGGGTGTAGAAGCTAACATTACTTTTACTGACTAACAAAAACAGAAAGCAAAAAAGATATGGCCTCTTTTTCATAGAGTCTGGAGCACAGTGGGTAAAAGAGATATTAATAAAATAACTAAAGAAATAGAAGTAAAAACACGATTGTGATAAGTATAATAAAGGATAGGTACCTGAGGCAACAAACACATGAGCCAGAGGAAACTCACCTAGACAACTGCCATGATGCAATTATGTTGACATATGGAGGATGAGTACTCAGAGAACATAGGAGTGTTCCATTAAGAAGGAACAGAACGTGGGAAGTTGGTATGGTAAGGAGTAAGGTACGGCCCAGAAACCAAAAGGATCCCAGTGTGAGTAGAACACAGAGAATGAGAAGGAATATGATGCAACGAGACTGGAGAAATAGGTACGGACCCAACCATTCAAGGCCTTATACATTACAGATTTCAGTGTCTGTCCTAAGATCACTGGGGAGCCATTCAAAAGTTTTATGCAAGGTTGGTAACAAAATCTTACTTGTATTTTAGAAAGGTCTCTTTGGCTGCAAGCATGAAGAATGAATTGCTACTTCCATTTCCAGCGATAGGGTGGGTAGGCCAGATAACCTAAATACCGTTCCATCAGAAAGTTAAGATATATTGAATAAAATAGAACATGTATTCTTTTAAATATAGGGCTAAGCTTGCAAGTCAGAAACTCCCAAAATGCCAGGTACAAAGAGGGAACTGAAAAAAAAAATCAGTAAGCCATGGGATGTGTATCTGCCTTGAGGAGCACTGCCCAGACACTGACTATAGGGATTAGGTTTTAGTACTCACATGGGGACAAGGGTTCATGAAAGTTAGCAAGGGGAAGCTGAGATCCTCTCATAAAACTAAGACCCTTAAAAAGATGGCCTAAGGGGAAAAAATCCATCTATTGTCACAGCAATGCTTAACAAGTCTCCTTTGAGAATCTATGACTATGCTTACAGGGTAAGGGGATTTATAGTTACTATCTACCAAGTTCAGAAACCTCTAAGCTGAAAAATTGAAATCAAACTTAGTCTCAGGCCAGGAATATCCCTGTGGCATTTGGCAGGAACAAACCCAAAAATGCTTTGGAGAGCCACACTTTCACACAGGGCACCTAGAATTCCTGTAGATAAATCCTGCTGAGGATGTACCCACACATTACGAAACTAAAGACCATAAGTGAATGCAGACAAAGCAAATAGTAGATTTATACCTTTGTGAACTTCAGATGATAGAACAATCTGGTAGAGACTGCAAATAAGTATGCTTAAAATGATTAAAGACGTAAGAGAAGGTGTCAAAATCATGCAAAAATAGCAAGGCATTTTGAAAAATAAAGAGAGACAGAATGAACTGGAGGAGGATTAAAAGTCATGCATTCAGATAAAAAATGCAACTTTAGGCCAGGCATGGTGGCTCACACCTGTAACTCCAGGACTTTGGGAGGCCAAGGTGGGAGGATCGCTTGAGGCTGGGAGTTTCAGACCAGCCTGGGCAACATAGTGAGACCCTGTCTGTAAAAAATGAAAAAATACAAAAATTAGCTGGGTTTGGTGGTGTACCTCTGTAGTCCCAGTTACTCAGGAAGCTGAGAAGTGGACTACAGAAGAAGAAGTCTACTTCTGTAGTCCCAGTTACTCAGGAAGGGAAGAGTGCTTGAGCCAAGGGGGTTGAGACTGCAGTGAGCTATGATCATGCCACTGCACTCCAGCCTGGGTGACAGAGTGAGACCCCCATCTCAGAAATAATGCAACTTCTTCCAAAATGTGCAGGACTCTTGGTATGATATCAGGATTTAGGAAGCACTCATATTTTTTTCTTTTCTCTCTGTTAAATATGTTATTTATATGGGACAAACCTCTCACTTGCTCTGTCAGTGACATCAAATATATAAGGGCATAATGACAGCTCCAAAGCAAGAAACATTTTCCATATTTAAAACTGATGATCAGCTCATAAGACATTCTCTCTGTTATGATTGCTGAAATGTCTCATAAAAGAAAATATCATCTCAGTGTGATTTCTTTGCTTCTTTGCACTGTTCAGCTCAATGTTCTCTCTCCAGCTGGGCACAAATTGAGGACACTGGCCTTTTCAATGGTGGACAAAAAGCCATAATGGGAGGGAGGTGGCAAACATCAAAGGAAAGCTCAAAATAAGGAAGGCTCGTTATTTTATCAGAAACTACTTTTTCTTGTTACTGTTTCAAAAATTATTCCCATGCCTCACAAAATAACTGAGAATCAGTAATGTATTGACATCAAGAAGTTACCCAGTCTGCCTAAGCTGGTGCTCTGGATGAACCAAATCCTGGGATATTTGTTTATGGACCCAGGCTAAAACTGTAGTGAGGGTTTTTGGTAGTGGAGAGACTTAGATGGAACTAGATGATTCCAAGTTTAGCTGGAATCAGGTCAGTTTCACTCACTTCTGTCTTATGAGACATTTATCACCATCGCCATCCTCATTTTTATTGAAGTTCAACTGTCTGCCAGACCACATGTTATTTCATCTTATTGTCAGAAAACCTCTGCAGAGTGGGCACTAATATCCCCACTTCTTGGATGAAAGATACAGAAAAATGAAATGGCCCAAATACTCTCATGTTATATTACAACCAGGGATAGGATAAATGCCCTTAGTCCTCCTAAGCATGTTTAAAATAGAGACAAAGTCATTCAGAGCCCTAAGAAGAGTAGGGGCTAATAGGGAACTTCTTTCGCTGTAGCTTCAAAGCAAGTTGTTCTAAGAAGCCAAAACGAGACAATTGAGCTAAACCACATTCATCTGTCTTCCAGCAGTGACCACAGATTTACCAGGTAGGAGAGAGATACTTTAAGACAACAATGATTTGCAAAATTTGGTGTCTCCAGTGCGGCTGCTTTCAATCAGGCCAGCTGATGAAAACATCAGGTTATCTGAGTGCCACTTCTTTCTTTCTCACTCTAACATCCCACCTATCCACAAGACCTGCTTGTTGTTCCTTCAGACGTGTCCTGATCTATTCACGCCCCACCATCCCAAGACCATCCTGTTCCAAGCCACCATCAATTATAGCATGCCCCAGAAGACTCCTAATGGGCCTTCCTGCCCCCACTTTGCACCTCACAATCAGCCCTCCCCACAGCAGCCAGCTCTATCTTTTACCAATGAAATCAGATAATGCCACTCCCCCACTCAAAACTCTCCAAGGGCTTCCCATTGCACTTCCACTAAAATCCCACCTCTTTGTCAAGGTCTGCCCCACCTCTTGTCCTTTAGGTGTCTGCTCAAATACCATCTTCTCAGAGACTACGCACCTCAGAGGTAGTCCTCATCACCTTATCCTGTATGTTATCTTGCTTTTGGACAGTAAATCTCAATGAGCAAGCACAGTGTCAGGCAAAAGGACACTGAGTAGTGTTTACAGGAATTAGTAAGTGAATTCCATAACTTCATTGACATGCATGACTTCTAAGACAGAGGAAATGAGACACCTGAGGACTAAGAAAACTTATTATTAATTGGTCTTCCCTGGAAAGAAAGTATTTGGTCTGTTGTCTCAAGAAAGGTAATTTATGTAAGAAAATCAGAATAAATATTATTTTTTATGTGTAACTGGGTGAAATTGGACTGATAAAAATAAAAGTCTGGACTAGTAACTATTTGAGCTTACTATTTATGAAGTTACAGTATTTATAATTACATTTACATCAATATAGTATGTTCTAGTTTCAAAAGCACTTTACTATATATTAACTCTTTTTTCAAAGCGCCTTTATGTGGGAGACAGGTATTGTTCTCTGCATTTTACGGATTTTAAAAAGTGCTAACGCCACTATAGCCAGTGAGTATCAGGTCACAATACGGCCTGGCAAAACTGAGGGCCCAAAGACTAACCTTACGAGGATATTTTCATTTATGTCACATTGGGAAAAGGACGGATAGGCTACACAGAGGAAAGACTTTTGTTTAGGGTGTTATATGATGTTGCCTAGGGTTGTCATAACAAATTACCACAAACTGGATGGCTTAACACAACAGAAATGTATTTTCTCACAGTTTAGAAGGCTAGATGTCCAAAATCAAGGTGTTGGCAGAGCTGTGCTCTGTGAAGCCTTTAGGGGAGGATCCTTCCCTGCCTCTTCCATCTTCTGGTGTCTCCTGGAAATTCTTGGCATTCCTTAGCTTGTAGCAACATCACTGCAATCTCTGTATGTCCTTTCTTCTTATAAGGATACCACTAATCAGATCTAGGATCCATCCAAATCCAGTATGACCTCATCTTAACTAACTACATCCACAAAGACCAAATAAGATCATATTCTGAGATTCTGGGTGGACAAGAATTTTTGGGGGCATTATTCAACCCACTATAGATGGTCAGTATGAAACTGTAAACATCGCCTTCCTGTTCATCCTCAGTGTCTGTGTGTTCTTTAAAAGAATAAGAATCCTAAATATTTTCTCCTTGCGTTTTGTTCTCTCCCCTGCTTCTGACTCATACCCACTGGCTCTTATTCCTGTCCCTTCCCCTTCCAGTAGTATTTCTGCAACATTCTGTATGTATGAGTCACACATATACAAATGCACATTACGAATCCATTGCAACAGTACAACTTGGTTTTCATTACAAACTTTTCTAGGGTATGGATTCCAATGATGTTCCAAAAATCAGATAATTCAATTCTAGCTAGAAGCATACTAGCTCTTAGGCAGAAGAGCAGCCAGTGATTCCAGGCTGTGGGAAAGGAGGAACAGTTCATCAATAGCTGAATCATAGGGTTCCTATTAATAGTCATATAACTAGGATTGTTTCAATATAGCATTTAAGGTTTATAGTCTTTATGATGGTCTTTCTCATGCCAAAGGAAAGTATACTTAAAAGATAATGACTTATTTTAGAATCTCTCAGTACTAATCCATTTTGAGTTCCATTTCACAAGCTCTATTTCAAGTGAATATTTACATAGTGTTCGTAGCTATGGTCTTTATATTGTAGCATCACATGTTCATAGATATTGTGGTCTTTGATGATCTCTCCTGATATCTGTTTCATTTTCCTTCCCTGGTTACAGAGGAAAACGCATACCTACAAAGAATCATTTATGTTTTCTTTTCTCTGCTTGCAGTTTTGATTAGCTCATTGTCTCACTGAATATGGCTGTATTCAGTTCCTAGTGATCCCAGGAGACTATTGCTGAAGATTTTTTTTTTAGCCTACCAGAGGAAGTTCCTGGATCTCTGGTCTTAAAATCCTGTCTCCATTTATTCTTGAAGAAAAATATTAAAAAGAAAAAATGATGTTATGCCTTGTACATAGTAGGAATTCAATTAATATTTATTTCATTTGGAAATTGAAAGCAATATTTTAAGTTGTATTAAATGAAAATATGGCTTTTACTTGGTGATGGCAAAATGTTGCTGGAACAACACCCAACAATGCACCAAATTGTTCTAAAATAAATTCAGATAAATAAAAATATTACAAATAGGCACATAAAATTACTAGAAGAAATAATGAGAGAATTTTTAAAAAGAATGTTGGAGAGAATTTTTTTCAAAATATGACATACAACCCAGAAGTCAAAACACAAGAATTTATAAATTCATCATCATAAAAGTAAAACAAATTTCTATGATGAAAAAATCATCATAAATAAACAGAAAAATGACAAACTGGGAAAAATTTATAATTCACATAACAGACAAAGGGCTAATTTCTATAATATATGTATAAGAAGCTCCTATAAATCAATATATAAAAGTCTAATAACCTAATGGAAAACAGGGAAATAGTTCATAGGAAAAGAAATAAAATTACTTTTAAGCATATTAAGAAAACAGTCTCACTCACAATAAGAGAAACACAAATCAACTCCACACTGAGATACCATTTTATATTTAATATATTTGCAAAACTCCCAAACTACTGATACTGCAATGAACTTGTGAAGGTGTAAATAGGTTTATTTCATACATTGAAGATGGAAGTGGAAAGTGGTACAAACTCTAAGGAATGCAATTTTGCAAGGCCCATTAAAATTACATGCAGCTGCCCTTTGACCTAGCAAGTCCAGTTCTATGAATTTATCCTACAGATATGCCTGCACACATGTGAAATGGCACATGTAGAAAGCTATTCATTGCAGTTTTATAAAAGATTAGAAACTACCTAAAGGACCATCAGTAGGATGCTGGTTACATAAACAATAGTTTGTCCACAAAATGGGATACTATGAAGCTATGAAAAACATTTAGTATTCTCCTAAACAGAAATTCTTTCTTCATAACTGTTGCAGGAAAATAAAATAGATGAGAATAGGGGTCCAGAAAGGTCATAATATCTATGAACATAATACATTTTAAAGTGAAAAAAAAAAACCAAAAAAGTGTGGAACAGGGTGTGTAGTATGCTATTTGTGTAAAATTGGACAGATGAGCATACACATGTATTGGTATTTGCTTGTATATGTATGGAATATCTAAAAGGGTACACAAAAACTGATAAAATGCCTTGTCTTTGGGAAGGGGAACAAGGTGGTAGAAACAGGATTTTCACTGTGATCCTTTTGTACTTTGTTTTGTGAACTCTAAATATATATTCTCTATTTAATAAATAAATATATTTTAAAAATGGTTCTTGCACATAGACATACCCATAAGCACACTTACACCCAGATCAAACTTCATTTGCTTAATCAGATCTCAGACTCAGAAAGATGAATAAATCCTTGACATGTGAGGTTCTCAGCAACATTATGAGGCTACTGGGCTTTAGGAGTTACTGATATATTGACACCTGTGCTATAGTTAGGGTAAGTGGAACTCACCAGTCAAACATACTTATCTTCTGAATTCCTAGCATATGCCAGGCACATTTGTTGAATTCAAAAACAAAAATATGAAGGATAAAATACAGGTTTCATAGCAAATGGACATTGTGGATAATCCCCAATTATTAGTAAAGTAAAAATAATCATAGTTGTTATGTCCAGCAAGTCTGGAGACTTGACTTCCAATGCTGGTCTGTCAGTTCACTACCAGTTACATTTCTCCATGAAGTATCCTAACTGCAGCATTCTTTATAAGAGTGAATGACCAATCTCTTCAGATAGGGTTATGTCTAGGTCTTCAGCTTTTCAGACCTGGAAAGACCTCAGTGTGTTCCTTAGCATCTCAGTCTGACAGTTTTCCTCTTTGCCTTCAAATACACACAAGTCTTCCTGTTACCCCCAAAAATATTCTGTTGAGCCAATGGCCCATTTTGCTATCCTTCTATATTGCTCTTCCTTTTCTCTGTCAAATTTCTCAAATATGGGAATTATGCTTGCTTCTCCCATGATTTAAATTGACTGATACTTCTGTCTCTCTCCCTTATTGAGGTAAAATTCACATAAGATACAACTATTTTAATGTGTACAGTTTAGTGGCATTAGTACAGTCACAATGTTGTCCAGTTATCACCTCTATCTAGTTCCAAAACCTGTCATCATCCTCCAAAGGAGACCCTGCACCTATTAAGGGATCACTCTCTGTTCCCTCCTCCCCGCAGACACTGGCAACCACTAATCTGGTTTCTGTCTTTATGGATTTGCCTAGTCTGTATATTTTATATAAATGGAATCAAATATATGTGACCCTTGGTGTCTGGATTCTCTTGGGGTTCATCCATATTATAATGGGGGTATCCAATCTTTTGGCTTCCCTGGGCCACATTGGAAGAAGAATTGTCTTGGGCCACACATAAAATACACTAAGGATAGCTGATGAGCTAAAATAAATAAATAAATAAATAAACTCATAATATTTTAAGAAAGTTCACGAATTTGTGTTGGACCACATTCAAGGCCATCCTGGGTTGCATGTGGCCTGAAGGCTGCAGATTGGACAAGCTTGTGGGGACTTCTTTCTTTTTCATGGCTAAATAGTTCATTGTACAGATGTACTACATTTTGTTTACCCATTCATTCCATTGATAGGCGTCTGGGTTGTCTCCACTTTTTGGCCATTGCAGATAGTGCTGCTATGAACATTTGTGTACACATATTTGGTCAACTTGTTTTCAATTACTTGGGGTATATACCTAAGGAGGGGGATTTCTGAGTCACATGGTAATCCTATGTTTAACTTTTTGGAAATCTTTTATGTCTATTTTTGAAGCAGTTTTCTCAGGTACAGGGTGCAGACATTCATGACAGGTTCTTTCATTTAACAAATGCTTATTAAGTGTCTACTAAGGGACATGCCCTTTGCTCAGACATTGGGGGATTCAAAGGTGAGCAAAAGAGTCTCTTCGTTGAAGGGCCCAGGGTCTGGCAAGAAGAAATAGATGGGGAAAAGAAGTAAAACACAAATGGGGTCACATGTTTCCAACAATGAAAACTCTCCAGAGACTTACCATGGCAACCATAAGAAAACCTAAATGCCTTACTAGAGCCTTCAAGGCTCTGTCTTTGCAGGTGACCTTATGCAATCTCCATGTGGGAAAAACTCTACTTGCTCACAGCTGTACCTTAGAACCTAGAGGAGTAGGTCCTTCATGAATATTTGTAAAACATAAATCAATGAAGAAATGGGTGAATGTCCCTCTATTCTTCCCCTTGGCCTCTATGCTCTATGTTCTAGCCTTTGTTCTCTGTGCCTTGAATATACCAACTCATTTCTTTCACGGGGCCTTTGCACTTGTTGGTCTTTCTACTTGGAATGCTGGTCCCCAGATCTTCACATGACTGCTTCCTTCTCATCATTTAGCACCCCACCCCTGACTACCCTAGCTCAGAGACACACTCAACTCCATGTACTTACATGTTATCCCATCTTATTTGTTTCATTGAACTTATCCATTTCTGAACATGTTTATTTCTTATACTCTCCCTCTAAATTTAGCTCCTGTTTATATCATTTGCTGCTACATCGCCTATACCTGGCACATGATTAGGTAATCAATAAATATTTGCTGACTGATGAATAATTGCACTACAGTGGTTTCAAATGCTTACATTATGGTATGTACAAAGCCCAGCATTGACTCCAACGAGGGGGTAAGCCAGGAGGAGTCATGGGAGTGGAGCTTCCAGTTTCCTACCTCTGCGTCCACCTTCAAAGCTTCTACAATTATCTCTATGCCCCAAACACACCTCTGTCCCTTGCAAATTCCTATATTTCTTACTACGTACTGGACATTTCCAAATTATCATTCTCTAGCCCCAACAAACTGAATTTTTTCCTGCAAACTTAGTCCTGCTTTGACTACTATATTTTCTTCAGCTGTGACATCAAACCATCAAAACGCCAGTTCCAAATAACTTAAAGAGTATAATTGGATTGTTTGTAACACAAAGGATAAATACTTTAGGGGGTGGATACTTCATTTCCCATGACATGCTTATTTCATATTGCATGCCTGTATCAAAGCATCTCATGTACCCTATAAATATATATATACCTACTATGTACCCACAAAAATTAAAAAAAAATTAAAGCTGGAAAAATAATAATACCTCAAAACCATCAGTTCCTTCAATGCTTCTAATCTTATCTTCCATTCCCCAAGAAAAGCAATACAGTTAGCCTGATCCCAAACACACCAGAAATAGCATGTTGTGATTTCCAGGTATGGCCTTTCCTTTGCAATTGCCTATCCAAAGTTTTCTAACACCTATATGAGGCCTTAACCAGCTGTTCCAGTCCACATTTATTTGGCTTTCATCTGACCTCCTCCTAAAGCCCATAATATCTCTGCCTCTCATTTTGGTATTTAATAAACATTACCTTGTTTAAATAGAAATATTTCACTTATTTACTCCAAAGAACTAAAAATTCTTGAAATATAGGCTGTTTAAAATCTCTTAATAACATCCACAACATCTCACACAGCTATATGCACACAGTACATACATAGGCAGTATCTTAGTGAGTAAATAAATATGAATATTGAGAAACAATGAGAAAATTTATCAAAAAAATAAAATAAAATAAAATAAAAAATTTATCATGGGCCAGGAAAGGATTTCCAGAGAGCCTAAAGGTAGAGATGACTTGTATCTTTGCTTTCTATAAATTCATCTTGCAGTAGTTCTCAATCCTGGCTCCATGTTAGTATCATGAGAAATATTTACCAATGGTAGGGCCCCATTTCTAGAGATTCTGATTTAGTTGGTCTTGTTTGGAGCTCTGGAGTTTTTTTCAGAATTTATCATGGTTTATAAAATGTTAATTATATATTTTCATGAATGCTTTCTTTTTATTCTTGAGTTTGTGAGTTTTATGTATGACAGACTATATGGATGTCACAGTAAAGCAGGGGTACCACTGCAATGTGAACTTTCAGTTTAGAACAACCTTATGACGAAATGTTTGAAGAAAACAGTGTTATGGTCTGAATATTTGTGTCACTCTAAAATTCATGTGTTAAAAGTTACCAGTGTTACGGTGTGGGGATGTGGGGCTTTTGAGAGGTAATTAGGTCATGAGGGCAGAACCCTCACAAATGGGATTAATGACCTAATGAAAGAGGCTCCTGAGAGCTGTCTTGCCCCTTCTACTATGTGAAGACACAGTGAGAAGTTACCACCTATGAACCAGGATACTGAACCACCTTCATCAGACACTGAATCTGCTGACATTTTGATCTTGGACTTTCCAGCCTCCAGATTTATAAGAAATAAATTTCTGTTGTTTATAAGCTACTCTGTTTATGGTATCTTGTTATAGCAGTCCAAGTAGACTAAGACACAGAGTAAAATATCCATTGATAATATTAAAGCTAAACATACAGAAGAGGTGGTAGACACGATTTGTTTGTCATTCAACAAACATTACAACTTTTCTTTGCTAACAAAACTCTGATTTTGTTCAAATGGTAATGTGTCCAGCCTCAGGGGATGGATCACAATTGGCCTGGGACCATTTGGCAATCCTATGCCCCTTTGTTTGATACTTACCTTTCTAGCTCCTTGAAGCTAAGTTAACAGAGTCCCTGACAATGATATTTATGGGTAAGTCTATTGAGGGTTACTCGAAAATAGTTTGCTTTCTTAAAAAAAGGCTGGGCTTGTTTATGTCTTATTTTCCTTTCTGATAAGATACTTCATCAGCATTACCAAAAGTAAAAGCACAGGGACAAAAAGCCAACATACTGAAGATGATAGGACAGAAGGAGGAGTTTTTGAGGTTTTGAGTTTCTGATAATATTGTTGAGTCTCTGGAACTATCAACCTTCTAACATCTTACTATCTGAGATTAAATGTCTTTATTACATACTCAACGAATAGATGTTGAGTTTTCTGGTGTTTTCTGCCAAAAGCATTCTCAACTGTCTTAGTCTGCTCATGCTGCCATAAGGAAAATACCATAAACCAAGTGGCTTAAACAACAGAAATTTATTTTCTCACAGTTCTGGAGGCTAGATGTCCAAGATCTAAATTCAGTAGGTTGGTTCCCGGTGAGGGCATCCTGGCTTGCAGACGGCTGCCTTCTCGACTGTGTCCTCACAAGATCTTTCCTCAGCACATGCATGTACATCAGGAAAGAACAAGCTCTCCAAGGTCTCTTTTTATAAGGACATGAATCCTATCATGAGGACCCCACTCACATGACTTCATCTGATCCTAATTACTTCCTAATGCCCTATTTTCAAGTACCATTAAATTGGAGATTAAGGCTTCAACACGTGAGTTTTGCGGGGAACACAATCAATCCCCAACACCAACTACTACAAAATTGCCCTGTTCACATATAGGAATATCTGTAGCCAATGGCTATTATCAAGGCTAAAAGAAAAGCCTTGTCTATGCTTTTAATGGCATTCCTCAGGGGATGATAAAAAATCACAGATGTACCATGAAGAATATTGCAGAACACATAAAAATGTGGCAAAAATTGTTTAAGTCCAAAAAATAATGACAAAGTAGAAATCATCTGTCTATTCATTCACTAAATATTCATTGAATGCTATTATATGCACTTCACCCTGTGGGGATTCAAAAGTGAAAGTTGCAGGGTCCCAGACTTCTACAGTGTTTTAGGAAAGATAAGAGATAGAGAAATGGCTGGCGAACAAAGAACACAATTTTCACCCTACAGAGATACAGAGTGCTATGAAAGTTCAGTGTTGGGCAAGAGAACTTCATGGAAGAGGTGAGAGTTGGCATGTTCCTTACATTAGCATGAGCATATCTGTAGAAGCCAGATGTAAACTGCTGCAGGGAGCCATATACATAGCATTGCCCCATCTGCTTTGGGCTGCCTTCTCTCAGAACGGATTCTCCTGCTGAAAATGGATAGCTAATCAACTTAGTCATGAATCTGCAGCAGAGATTTATGCCTGATCTTGCTGATAAAGAGGAATTCATAATTGCCTGGAAGAAATGTTTCACTTTAATCCAGGGTACTAACTTTTTTGGGCCACTTTAATATTATTTAGGAACATGGCAAGGTAATTAACCAACAGATTGTGTTAATACACTTATAAAACATAAAATCATTATTACTTTCTCATCAGATCAATCATTAATACTTTTAACTATCAGAGACATTGGTTCTTAGCCTTCAATCAATTATTGGGGAAACTGCTATAATTATAAAAGCCAATACATTGTTTGACCCCTTAAGGAGAGCTAAAGAAAATTTATGTCATGTCAGTAAAGGTTATGTAATTTCTTCCAAATTTTCATTAGTACTACCATGTACCCTAATGCCACTTAAACTAGCTTGCTCTTAACATTCAAGGAACCTGAGGTGAGAGCTCAAACAGCAGTCTGTATTTGATGTATCTAAATATTTAAAAGTTACAAATCAAAAGGTTACATAAAAACATAAAACATGTATCTTCTTACTCTGACAAATATATACTTTCATTATACCTTGATAAACCACATTCTAGTTAGGAACCCTTAGACTTTAGACCATGACAATGTGGGTATTTAGTACACAGGTCCCAGACTTCAACCCAGCCCCCTTCTCTTTCTACCTCTGGCTTTGTCTCTCACTATGAATTACTTCATGCAGACTTGTGTGGACATTCTCCTTACACATCCAAAATTCACTCATTCCCCAGTCCTGCAAACAGTCACCCCTTGGATGCCCCTCAGGCCTAGTGTTGTAGACCAAAACGGTAGACCCAGGGAAGAGTCCTGTACAGGTCTTACAGGCACGCTTGAATTTCTAGAGTCCTGAGGAATGGACTGTGGTCTAAAGGTAGGGAGTTGGTAAGTGATGAGTGGGCACCATGCCCCCCACCCCTCTGATCCCATGGACCCACCTGGGATGAGAAGGGATGAGATGGAGTCAGAGAGGGGCCAGAACAGTCTTCTAATATGAGGCACAGAACTGGGGCCCCTCTTGCTATATCTTAGACTCTCTGCTCTGCTGCTTGTTTACTAAATACTACTATTGCTGCTTGCTCATAGTATTTAACCTATATGAGCCTCAGTTTCCTGATCTGTATGAGAGGTACTAAATCAGCTGCTTCTGCTACTACACATGGTTGTTGAAAGAGCCACATAAATTTAACAGTGTATGTGAGCACTTTGTAAAAATTCTGTACACTAGTAGTGTATTGTTACTACGCCATTTTTTTTTTTTTTTGGTTTGCCATTTTACTGTGCACTAATTGAAGGGTAATGCACCTGTCTGCTGTGCATTTGCTCTGGTGTTCTCATTAACATTTAACCAAAAATCAAGAAAGAAAAGCTGATGACAAGAAGGCAAAGATTATTAAATGAACAACCTTTGGGTTTTATTTTTCCTAAACTTGCTGATTCCTCCACGTCCAGAAGGATGACTTTAGGACCCTCAGTTTGTGGACATGCGTTGATTTGCATGGGCGTGAGATTGATGCTGTGTGAGGAGCATTACTCTCCAGCTATAAGGTAGGGTAACTCCTGCATTAAGCAGGAAGCTGACTGATATCTCATCCTTTCAGCTGGCAGAGAATATGCAGTGTACCTTTGTGGCAAAGGCAGGAGACTGAACGAGTGGGGTGTGCCGGGAAATGAATTACACTGTGAGCTTCTGCATCCATAAAAATGAGGCCACTCTTGGGTCAGGCGGGTGGGTGATGTGTCACACAGGCAGGTTAAACTGATTCGACCCTCTGGCTCGCTGATTTGAAGCTGACAAAAGGGGCTGTGCTGCGGCTCTAGGCTCAGAATTATCTTACTATTTTCTCTGGCTATTTTGAACCAGGAAATCCTCTGGATTTTTTTTTTTTTAGGATTGTATTTTCTTTCTTTCTTATTCTTATTCTTTTTAAAAACCTATTTCATTCCTATTTGCACAAAAATCCAAATCAGTCTCATTCTCAGGGTAGGGGTTTTGTCATATTTGGGGCAAAATCCCCATATCTTTATCCTCTTTCAGCATCTTGCTAAATAGAACAAATTGTGCTATTTCTGGTTTTTTGCTTTTCAAAAGCAATTACTTCCCTGTCATTTCTAGACATTCAGGCAGAAGAGTCCGCCTTGATTACCCATCCTTCCTCTTCCCTCCCCCTTTCAAGTCTCTGGCTTCTGCACTGTTAGGGAAGGATTCAATTAAATGAGGTGTCAATGGAGCTACAATGATTTCAGGTCAGAGACGTCAGTAAAAAGCTCCAGAGTTATGCTGGCCCTGTGTATGCAAATGTATATATTTATACCAGGGATGTCAACTTGCAGGACTCTCCTCCTCTGCTCTTCCCTGATCAAAGATGATTGCTGAGGCAATTACTGCAAAGGAAAAGAAAATCAGGGCCCCCTCTTCATCCCTGTGCTGTTGGAGTTTAATTGCTTGGAATAATGGAGTAGGAGTCCCTTTCTTTTGCACATGGTCACGTTCACACACACACAATCTTTCACAAATGGTTGTGCTAGGGCATAAACACACATGATGGCCGTGCAGGAAAATATTCAAGTACCCCTAAGTCCTATGCATGTACATGTACATAGAGCTGCCTGTATGATACAAGGAAAAAATACTGTGCTCTCTGACTAATTCAATAAAAGTGATGCATAGTATCTGGCCCACATTAAAAGCTTATTGTTTTCTTCCTTTATAAAAGACTGAAATTTTTTATTCTTATACTAAAAGAGATAAAGTCAAAAAAAAAAGGAAGAAAATATAGGGAAAAGTAACAGCAACAAAATACACAAATTCTTTAAACTGCTTTTGTTGTTTGTTTAATTATTCTCTACACATCACAGAAGTCCTAGGTCTCTGCACGAACACTTCACATGTTAAAACCCCTCTCAGGCCCTTCTTGCTTTGTGTATGTAGTTACAAGGACAAGTTGAGTATTCCATACTGTTCACTGTGTTCTAGGCGATTCTGTTTTTGTTCTCATATGGCACAGGTCAGGAAGAGGAACTCTAAGTTGCATCAACAAATATAAGGAGTGACATTCAGACACAGAAAATTTGAGCTCTGTCTATAATTAGTTCTGCTGTGTCCAGGCATCGGTAATGCACATGGCATCAAGCTGGGGTGAACTTGTGGTCACACAAAGAACACGGGCTCTAATGCATCCACATGGCAAATTTAGATTTTCAGTTCAGCCTCCTGAAGACTGTCAGGTTTTAAATATTATTAGTTGGCTTAATTGGTTAGTGTTTTGATGGCAAGAGAGTAAAGATGGGAGGAAAAAAAACCTCTCACAAATCCTGTGATTAACACAAAGACACACCACAGACACTTGGCTTTGTGTTAGGGCCACTGCAAGTTTTTCTTTTTGTGGATTAAATAGTTAAGGCTGTGGGAGTGAAGTACATGCCCATCCTTCCTAGGAAAGTTAAGAATAAACACAGATTTTTGGAAAGGAATTTACACATTTTTTCCCCACTGTTGTGATTTTTGAAATTTTGACTTTTTTTCTCTAAAAATTTCAGAAAATCGAACCAAGTATAAACCAAAATGACAAAATCCCAAAGTTTCACTATCATGAGAACACCACCATAAAGACCTGCACCCATTGTTCAATTACTTCCCACGGGGTCCCTCCCACAATATGTGGGAATTCAATATGAGATTTGGGTGGGGACACAGCCAAACCATATCAAACATCCTTTTATTTTTCCTTTTCATTCTTTTCTCCTATTTAAAAAGTTTATTTTTAATTGACCAATAATTTCACATATGCCTAGGGTACATAGTAATGTTTTGATGCATATAATGTATAGTGATCAGATCTGGGAAATTCATGTATCTGTTGCTTCAAACATTTACCATTTCTTTGTGTTGGGAAAGTTCAGTATCCTTCTTCTAGCTATCTGAAACTAAATAACATACTATTGTTAACTGTAGTCATCCTACAGTGATAACAGAACACTAGAATTTATCCCTCCTATTTAGTTGTAATTTTGTATCTTTTAATAAATCTGTCCCTATCTCTCCCTTCTTTCTACACTTTCTAGCCTCTAGTATGATCTGTTCTACTTTTCACTTTTATGAGAGCAACTTTTTTTTTTAGCTTCAATATATAAATGAGAACATGTGTTCAACTTTCTGTTCCTGGCTTATTTCACTTAACATAATGTCTTCCAGTTCCATTTATGTTGCTGCAAATGATGAGATTTCAATTTTTTTTATGGCAAAATAGTATCCCATTGTGCATACATACTACATTTTCTTTATCCATTTATTTCTTGTTAGCTACTTTGGTTGACTCTACAGCTTGGCTATTGTGAATAACGCTGCAATAAACATGAGGGGCAAATATATCTTCAGTATTATGATTTCATTTCCTTTAAATAAATGTCCAGTAGTGGGATTCCATTGGATCATACGATAGTTCTATTTGTAGTTTCTTAAGGAACCTTTATACTGTTCTCCATGGTGGTTGTACTAGTTTACATTCCCACCAACAGTGTATAAGGGCTCCCTCTTCTCTGCATCCTTGCCAGCATTTGTTATTTTTTGACTTTTTGATAATAGCCATCCTAAGTGGGGTAAGATGATACCTGAATGTAGTTTTGATTTACAATTCTCTGATGATTAGTGATGCTGAGCATTTTTTCATATATTTTTGGCTATTTTTATGTCTCTTGAGAAATGTTTGTTGAGGTCATTTGCCCATTTTTGATTGAATTGTGTTTTTTTTTTTCCTGTTGAGATGTTGATTAATATCAAGATCTTTTGTATTCTTGATATTAATCCCCTTTCAGATGAGTAGTTTGCAAATATTTCCTCCTAGTCTGTAATTATCTTTTTGCTCTGTTGATTGTTTCCCTTGCTATGCTTTTTAATTTGACATAATCCCATTTGCTTGTTTTTGCCTTTGATATCTGTGCTTTTGAAATCTTATTCATAAAATATTTTCCCAGACCAGTGTCCTTAAGCATTTTTCCTATTTTTTTTTTCTAACAGTTTACTGTTTGGAGTCTTACATTTAGGTCTTTTTCCTATTTTGAGTTGACTTTTGTATAGCGTGAGAGGTGGGGTTCATTTCATTATTCTGCAGTTGATTCTAGGTTTGAGGCAGGAAATACACAAGATGAGTCTGAATTTCTTAACATACAACATGGAAGCTTATCAGAGACTACTAGGGTCAGTTCAAAACACTAAGGAACAAACACGAAGAGATTTTAGCTAGCAGGCAAAGAGGGAATATTTTGAGCTTCAAGAATTGGAATGATTTGAAATCTATCAACTCTTTAAATCAATGAACTAATAATTCCATATATTTTAAAAACAACCAACTAGTCACTTTCTGAGGACAACAGGGAACTAATTAACTATCTTGACAAGAGAAGAAAAATATAGAAAGCATCAAGCATTTATTTTGCTCTTTTCATATAAATTGTTCTACTAGGTAGCCAAATAATAGACAAGGAGAAGCACCTCTTAATAAAATTGTTCATTTAAAATATGAAACTGAAATAGATTGATAAGATCACCATTTTGCAATACCCACTGTATTACAGATGTAGAGATTGAGCATTAATAATTGTTAGAACATTTAAGAAGGAAAAAAACAGTTATTATATGCCTACCGATGAAAGAACACAATTCATCTACGCACTTGTCAAAGAGTTTGAACCTTCAGATGTGAAGTTTCTGGATTTAGCTGCCAGGTTGCAGAAATACAGAGGAGAGAGGAACATGTTGAACTTCATCATGCATCTGCAATTGTCAGTACTTAAACTATGAGAATCTTACAAGTTGGGCAGTCTGGGCTCTTTAACAGATAAATTATAAAGAAAGAAAAGGAATGGAGAGGAAAACTGTAATGACTTCAATGACATATCAAGTTTAAAAACCGGCGGAGACTAAACTGTAGAACCCAAAGATGTAGTTGGGTGATAAAACATAAAGAAATGTAAATGTCTACTGTAAGAGTCAGGAGGGAGGAAGGGGACTATAATTGTGTTGGGGAACATGGAGGGACATCTAGGTGGCTAGTAGAGTACTATTTCTTGATCTAAGTCGTGACTATAAGGTTGTTTGCCTTACAATAATTCACTAAGTTACAATTTGTTCCATGTAGTTTTCTGTATGTGTGTTTTGTTAATAACAAAAAGGTACAAAACATTAATAGCTATAGTATGGACCCATACATGCAAATATAGAGCTAGAGTAAAAAATAGCTAGGTAAAGTAGGTAAAGCAGACAGACAGATAGACAGACAGACTATAGGCTCACACTGGCAAAAAAAAAAACAAAAAACAAAAAAACAGTAAACAATAGGCCCATGGCCTCAGGATCTTTTGAACAATTACAAATAACAGGATTTGAATGATTTATGAAAGAACATCTTTTGAGTTTGGGGGGAATCTTTCTCTTTTCCCTAAGTAAACCTAGCATTTTTAAGTAGGTGCTTTTGTTTTCTGGTCAAACCTGAGATCTACTCTCTAAAGAAAGTGGTTGGTCTGCTTAGGGATGGCTTCTTGGAAGCTGCTGTGGTCTAAAAGAGAAGAAGAGCAAGACTGACTTTCCTCCATGGAAGACCTTACGGGAAGAAACAAAGAGAAAGGGTAATCCTACCCAAGAATGGCACATGCAAAAGTGTTTTACCTTCAGAAGAAGGCTCCTTAATTTTTATAATCACTGAAGTTCCCAGTCAGCCTGCCTGCTCCATGCTGGTCTGTCAAAATCTATTCAGTCATTTGCCTGGAACTGGAAGTGAGTCCTTCTTTTCATTGATGAGGCCTGCCAGGGAAATGAACATATTAACCACAGAGAAAACCATGATCCTGATTCATATGATGCATAGACATTAAAGAAACATTAGGTATTTGAGTTAATCAACAAAGTGAAGGAGAAATCCCCAAATTTACAAACAAAAGACCTCACCATGTGAGCCACAGAGCTATTTGAGAAAACAGGGATGAAACTTACATAAATTCTAAATCATACCTTCATATATAAATCTGAGAAGATACTGTACTTTTCAAATAAGATAATAAAAGAACAAAAAAGAATTCTAGAGAATGAAAAATGCAATTTAAAAAATGAAGAACTCAGTGGTTGAGTTGACTAATAAAACAGACATAGCTGAATACTGCATTGGTGAACTGGAAGATAAAGTAAAGGAAATCTCCCAGATGTAAAACAGAAAGACAAAAAAAAAAAAGAAAATTTAAAATAAAAGTCAAAATACATGGAACATAGAATCAGGAAATCTATCACATGTTTAACAGAAGTCTAAGAAGGAGAAAAATATAATGGAGAAAAGTAGATAATCACAAATATAATGGCTATAATAAAATACTTTCTCTGAGTGATTAAAAAGACATGTATCTTTGGATTGGAAGGGACTGCTGAATACCAAAGAGAAAAAGTGAAAAATGGCTCAAATTTAGATGTATCCTTATGAAATTTCAGAACTTCCAGAGTTAACAGAAAATCCTAATGGCTTTTAGTAAAGGAGGAAAAATTATTAATAACAGAGAAGAAAGCAGACTGATGTCAAATTTTTCATTGGCAATACTGGATGTTAGCAGACCTTGAAGCAATGCCTTCAAAGTTCTTAGGAAGAAAAGAAAAATCTGTACATATTTGAAACCAAGGGGTGAATTTGAATAGGTCTGTCTGCCCTGCTTGCTTTTGGTCATTTGCTTTTTGTTATCTTTTTTTCTTGTTTCCATGAACTTGAAGGTGGGAGTGGCTGAAGACCTCACTGGTGAACCCTGAAACTTAGCCTTCACTGACTACTTTATAGGTAACAGTCACAGGTCACCATGGTAATGGTTGTTTCAGTTGTTTTTAAGGAACTTGGTCCTGCTTCTGTCTAGTTCAAACCAGTTGAGACCATGAACTCTTCAACTGGGCCTGTGCAAGTACCTGAGAAGTGGCCTTCTGACATCAGAAATTTCACCCTCAGATCATGCTAATGCTGCCATTTTCTGTACATATGTCCTATAAAATGTTATGAACCCAACTGCACTTGCACGGAATGAACCTGTTACTTTGTTTTCCCCATCACCAATCACATTTCCCCATACCTTATACTACTTCACCTCCCTAACCCATAAATATCTCTAAGCCTTATCTCCAGAGAGGCAGATCTGAGAGCTGTACTCCTGCCTCCTCACTTGGTGGTCTTATGAATAAATCTCTTCTCTTTTGCAAAACCCATGTTATAGTGATTGATATATTGCACTTGGCAAAATGAGCCTGGACCTCGCCAGTAGCATATTTAAACCACCAATGGAATATGACTGGAGAATTAACAAAATTTTGGATGTGTGAGTGCTCAGAAATATATATATGTGGATGGTAAACTTTATATATAAAGTTTATATATAAACTTTATATATAAAGTTATCATATATCATATATATATATGATACATATGTATATATATATATATAATTACTTAAGTAGATTATTTTGAATAAATGACAACCCAAAGAAGATTATATAGAATATAAAAGCAGTAGTGGCCAAGTAAAAGAAGTAAAGTTACATCTCTCTGTTAGTCTATATTTCTGTACATGGTATTGATTATATACACTTTTGTACCATGTATGTTTTATCTCCAAAACTAAACTATTAGCACCTTGAGGAAGGGTTTCTTGTCTTTGCCAGTTCCTGTATCTCTTACAGCACATAATGTAGTGCCTTTTGTGTAGAATGACCTTAGTCAATATCTATTATATAACTCTGGAATGTATACCAATGAAAAGTAAAGTCTTATTTTTTTAGGTAAGTTATGTACAATAAAGGAGCAGTAGTATAAACTTCTACAATTCTTGAAACACATCAAAATATCCTTTATACATTTACATCTTTGTCTTTTTCCTCATTTTCCTAATTAAGCCATTTATTTTCTCAGTACTGCAAGCAAGCAGGATAACTAAATCAGTATCCAATTATTTTTCCCTATTTAAATTTCTAGTTTTCCTTTAGCATTATTTTCTATTCATTTTCTGTGAATTTATCTTACCCTTTAGGAATATTATTTGTTAAAAAGAACATTGAGGGCTAGTTTATGATGCTTACCATAATGTGTCACAGCATTTCCAAGGAAAACTGGCTTAAAATGGCTTAAAAAGGAAATTTGGGATATCATGTCTTTGCAAACAACAAGCTTTCTGTACACAATCTATATTTTGTAGTGCTTAGCCCAATGCAAATGTGAATGCTGGGTAAATCAAATATAAAGTACGGAGTAAATCTTTGCAGACACAGTCATTCTTAGTAAAGGTGCACGTGAAACACGTCTATTATAAAATCATTCACATGTTAAGCAGCATGCAAATGCAGTAGTGCTTTATTCTTCGTCTCATTCAACAGTCATCTACACAGCCCACCCTGGTCGTGGAGCACACACACAGTAATCACACTATTCTGCTAGCGTAGATGGATTTCGGTCTGTGTTTTGTTTCACTATGGCAGCATCCTGTTTCAATAAAGGCTGGCTCTCAGGCTTCTTGCGGTTTTTATTCCAAGCTGAGGATGCATGCTTACATGCTGCCTGTCTCTTTGCGTTTAGCTGGAAGTGTTCACAGCCCCTCCCCCAACCACCCTTTTCACTGTTTCTGCTACTACGTTTATTCAATTCAACACTTGAGGGAACTGCAGATGAAATGCCTCTGAATCTAAATTACCAGCAATGGAAATAACAACCTATTTTCTGACCTCCCCTTCCTCCACCCATACTTTTTGAATCCAAGTCTAGCAGCACAAAGCTGCTCTATCTCTGTCTCTTGGGTTTAGTCATATAGTGGCTTTTCTGGGCTGCAGGGAAAAAGCACAACCTCAAGCAGAAATCCACTAGGAAAAATATTTGGCAAGAGAAAGAAAGAAGTGGGATGCTTATAAGGTATATATAAATATGCTTATGTGCTTATAAGGTATATACAAATGGTGGGAAAGATATGATGTAGAACGAGAAATCAGAATTTACACACCACATGGTGAGGTCTCCTCAGGAGATTATACACTAACACCACCAGCACTAATTGCTGCTAAAGCATTTTTGAAATTTCTCTCGTGGAATTGCTCTCAACATCAGTACACAAGATATATGAGAAAACAAGCCTCTTAACACCTCATTTAAAAAAATCCTAGACATTATTACTCAGTTTAATCACTTATCATGTTACAAGACTTTTCCATGAATGGATTTTATCAATTTAAAAAATATCAAAAATTTCCTCAAAGAAAAAAAAAATCAATGAGATATTAAAAGAGATGCAGGCTCTAATGAAAAACCTACTATGTGCCAGTGGACAAAACCCATGTTAAGTAATACTATTCCCATTGTAGAGTGATGAAAAGTATCTCATGAGAAAGATTAAGGAACTTGTCTAAGGCCATGCAGCCAATAAAAGAACGAGGAGATTTGAACCCATGACTGACTTTAAAGCCTGCACTCTACTTCTAAGGAATAATTTGTGACAATCTAGCATTTTGAACCCAGAGAGACAGCACAGAGCACAAGAAACATGCTAGGCACAGGAATGGATAAAATGTAAATATAATTAACTCTTGGCTATTTAGTGCTCTTGTCTGTTTTAAAGTAAAATCTGAAAGAAGCTATAGAAGAGGGACATCTACTGACATTCTCCTATGACCCTTAACTACCTGTTGAATATAGTTTTTGGATGTACACAGAAAATTATATTTTTCACGCTTAATAGCTGTAGTGTTGTATTTGAGGTAAGATGGAAATACTAAAAAACTTTAGATTTTGTAAGAAAATTCTGTAGACTTTTGCCATTACTATGATCTCATATTCTTGTTTTGACAGTCTATTAGTGGACAATGAGATGTTATAGCATGGCCTTATCATATGTCTCTCATATAGCTCATCGTTATTTATACATCATTTATAATAATGCACAGAGTACTCTGTATGAAAATTTGGAAAAGTATCTTTAAGTAGCAAGAACAATTATATTTCTTCTGAAAAATTTGCTCCCCTGTGCCCCTACTCTTATCTTTTGGAGACTATAACTTATGTAATAGATAATGTTTTTCTTTTCACGTGGACTGCAAGTATGTGTCGTACTCAATATTAGGCTCGTGAGATTTATTCATGTTGTTGCATATAGTTGTAGTTCATTTATTCTCATTACTGTGCAATATTTCATTTTGTACAGTACATATATCACATTTTAAAGATTCATTCTACAGTTGTTGGACATTTGTCCTGCTCCCAGATTTTAACTCTTATGAATAGTGATGCTATGATCATTCTTGTGAATGCCATTAGTATATATATGTACACTACTCATTTCTGGTAGGTATACGAGTGAAATTACTAGGCTATAGGGTATGCATATATTCAGCATTTGTAAATATTTCCAAACAGGTTTCCAAAGTGGTCAACTAGTTTATACCCTTTCAGCAGTTGCTTGACTGTTGTCAACAATTAGTGTTGTCTTTTTCTTTTTTTTTTTTTTTTTTAGTGGGCATATGATGGTATTTCAAAGTCTTTACCCAGCTACATTATTAAGTCAGTAGCATTCAGAATCAATTCGTGTTCTGATTCTATTCTTCTTCGTCTTTTCTTTAATTGCACTTTAGGTTCTGGGGTACATGTGCAGATCATGCAGGATTGTGGCATACGTACATACATGGCAATGTGGTTTATTGCCTCCATCCATCTGTCACCTATATCTGGCATTTCTCCCCATGTTATCCCTCCCCAACCTCCCCACCCCCCCTGTTGTCCTCCCCTTGGCTGCCCTCAACAGACCCCAGTGTGTGATGCTCCCCTCCCTGTGTCCATGTGTTCTCATTGTTCAACACCCGCTTACGAGTGAGAACATGTGGTGTCTGATTTTCTGTTCTTGTGTCAGTTTGCTGTGAATGATGGTTTCCAGACTCATCTATCTCCCTACAAAGGACACAAAATCGTTTTTTTTATCGCTGCATAGTATTCCATGGTGTATATGTGCCACATTTTCCTTGTCCAGTCTATCATCTATGGGCATTTGGGTTGGTTCCAGGTCTTTGCTATTGTAAACAGTGCTGCAATGAACATACTTGTCTTTATAATAGAATGATTTATAATCCTTTGGGTATATACCCAGTCATGGGATTGCTGGGTCAAATATAATTTCTGTTTCTAGATCCTTGAGGAATTGCCACACTGTCTTCCACAATGGTTGAACTAACTTACACTCCCACCAACAGTGTAAAGGTGCTCCTAATTCTCCACATCCTCTCCAGCATTTGTTGTCTCCAGATATTTTAAATGATTGCCATTCTAACTGGCATGAGGTGGTATCATAATGCGGTTTTGATTTGCATTTCTCTAATGACCAGTGATGAGCATTTTTTCATGTTTGTTGGCTTCATGTATGTCTTCTTTTGAAAAGAAGACAATTTGTTCATATCCTTTGCCCACTTTTGGATTTTTTTTTTCTTGTAAATTTGTTTTAGTTCTTTGTAGATTCTGGATATTAGCCCTTTATCAGATGGGTAGATTGCAAAAAATTTTTCCCATTCTCTTGGTTGCCGGTTCACTCTAATGATTGTTTCTTTTGCAGTACAGAAGCTCTGGAGTTTAATTAGGTACCATTTGTCTATTTGGCTTTTGCTGCCAATGCTTTTGGTGTTTTAGTTATGAAGTCCTTGCCTATGCCTATGTCCTGAATGGTTTTGTCTAGGTTTTCTTCTAGGGTTTTTATGGTGTTAGGTCTTATGTTTAAGTCTTTAATCCATCTGGAGTTAATTTTAGTGTAACGTGTCAGGAAGGGGTCCAGTTTCCGCTTTCTGTACATGGCTAGCCAGTTTTCCCATCACCATTTATTAAATAGGGAATCCCTTCCCCATCACTTGTTTATGTCCAGTTTGTCAAAGATCAGATGGTTGTAGATGTGTGGCATTGCCTCTGAGGCCTCTGTTCTGTTCCATTGGTCTATATCTCTGTTTTGGTACCAGTACCATGCTGTTTTGATTACTGTAGCCTTGTAGTATAGTTTGAAGTCAGATAGTGTAATGCCTCCAGCTTTGTTCTTTTTGCTTAGAACTGACTTGGCTATGCAGGCTATCTTTTGATTTCATATAAAGTTTAAGGTAATGTTTTCCAGTTCTGTGAAGAAGGTTATTGGTAGCTTGATGGGTATAGTGTTGAATCTGTAAATTACTTCGGGCAGTATGGCCATTTTCACTACATTGATTCTTCCTAACCATGAGCATGGAAGGCTTCTCCATCTGTTTGTGTCTTCTCTTATTTATTTGAGCAGTGGTTTGTAGTTCTCCTGGAAGAGGTCCTTTACATCCTTTGTTAGTTGTATTTCTAGGTATTTTATTCTCTTTGTAGCAATTGTGAATGGCAGTTCATTCTTGATTTGGTTCTCTTTAAGTCTGTTATTGGTGTATAGGAATTCTTTTGATTTCTTCCCATTGATTTTGTATCCTGAGACTTTGCTGAAGTTGCTTATCAGTTTAAGAAGATTTTGGACTGAGATGATAGGGTCTTCCAAATATACAATCATGTTGTCTGCAAATAGAGACAATTTGACTTCCTCCTTTCCTAATTGAATACCCTTTATTTTTTTTTTCTTGCCTAATTGTTCTGGCTAGAACTTCCAATACTATATTGAGTAGGAGTGGTGACAGAGGGCATCATTGTCTAGTGACAGATGTCAAAGATAATGCTTCCAGTTTTTGCCCATTCACTCTGATATTGGCTGTAGATTTGTCATAAATAGGTTTTAATATTTTGAGATATGTTCCTTTGATACCTAGTTTATTGAGAGTTTTTAGCAGAAAGCGCTGTTGAATTTTGTTGAAGGCCTTCTCTGCATCTATTGAGATAATCATGTGGTCTTTGTCTTTGGTTCTGTTTATGTGTTGAATTATGTTTATAGACTTGTGTATGTTGAACCAGCCTTGCATACCCAGGATGAAGTGTAGTTGATTGTGATGGATAAACTTTTTTATGTGCTGTTGCAATTGGTTTGCCAGTATTTTATTGAAGATTTTGCAACTATGTTCATCATGGATATTGGCCTGAAGTTTTATTTTTTTGTTGAGTCTCTGCTGGGTTTTGGTATCAGGATGATGCTGGTCTCATAAAATGATCTGGGAAGGATTCCCTCTTTTTGTATTGTTTGGAATTGTTTCAGAAGGAATCGTACCAGCTCCTCTTTGTATGTCTGGTAGAATTTGGCTGTGAACCCATGTGGACCTGGATTTTTTCTGGTTGATAGGCTATTAATTGGTGCCTCAACTTCAGCCCTTGTTATTGGTCTGTTCAAAGTTTCAACTTCTTCCTGGTTTAGGCTTGGGAGGTTGCAAATGTCCAGGAATTTATCCATTTCTTCCAGATTTACTGGTTTATGTGCATAAAGCTGTTTGTAGTAATCTCTGATGGTACTTTGTATTTCTATGGAATTGGTGATGATGTCCCCTTTATTGTTTTTTATTACATCTATTTGATTCTTCTCCCTTTTCTTTTTATTAATCTGTTTAGCGGTCTATTTTGTTGATCTTTTCAAAAAACCAGCTCCTGGATTTATTGATTCTTTGAAGGGTTTTTTTTGTGTCTCTATCTCCTTCAGTTCTCCTCTGATCTTAGTTATTTCTTGTCTT
>NW_016107433.1:5410051-5477242 GCF_001604975.1 Cebus imitator | reverse complement strand
TTCTCATGTGGGCATTTATAGCTATAAATTTCCCTCTAGACACTGCTTTAAATGTGTTTCAGAGATTCTGGTATGTTGTGTCTTCATTCTCGTTTGTTTCAAAGAAAATCTTTATTTCTGCCTTCATTTCATTGTTTATCCAGTCAACATTCAAGAGCCAGTTGTTCAGCTTCCATGAAGTTGTGGGTTCTGAGTTTGTTTCTTAATCCTGAGTTCTAATTTGATTGTCCTGTGGTCTGAGACACTGTTTATTATGATTTCCGCTTTTGCATTTGCTGAAGAGTGATTTAATTCCAATTATGTGGTCAATTTTGCAGTAGGTGCAATGTGGTGCTGAGAAGAGTGCATATTCTGTGGGTTTGGGGTGGGTTCTGTAGATGTCTATTAGGTCTGCCTGGTCCAGATCTGTGTTCCTGTCCTGGATATCCTTGTTGATTTTCTGTCTCGTTGATCTGTCTGATATTGACAGTGGAGTGTTAAAGTCTCCCACTATTACTGTGTGGGAGTCTAGGTCTCTTTGTAGGTTGTTAAGAACTTGCTTTATGTATCTGGGTGCTCCTGTATTGGTTGCGTATATATTTAGGATCGTTAGTTCTTGTTGCATTGATCCTTTTACCATTATGTAATGCCCTTCTTTGTCTCTTTTGAACTTTGTTGGTTTAAAGTCTATTTTATCAGAGACTAGGATTGCAACTCCTGCTTTTTTTTTGCTCTCCATTTGCTTGATAATTCTTCCTCCATTCCTTTATTTTGAGCCTATGTGTGTCCTTGCACATGAGATGGGTTTCTTGAATACAGCACACTGATGGGTTTTGACTTTCTATCCAATTTTCCAGTCTGTGTCTTTTGATTGGGGCATTTAGCTCATTTACATTTAGGGTTAACACTGTTATGTGTGAATTTGATCCTGCCATTTTGATGCTAGCTGGTTGTTTTGCCCATTAGTTGACGCATTTTCTTCATTGTGTTGATGGTCTTTACCATTCGGTACGTTTTCGTATTAGCTGGTACTGGTTGTTCCTTTCCCGTTTAGCGCTTCTTTCAGGAGCTCTTGTAAGGCAGGCCTAGTTGTGATGAAATCTCTCAGCAATTGCTTGTTCGTAAAGGATTTTATTTCTCCTTCACTTTGAAGCTTAGTTTGGCTGTATATGAAATTCTAGGTTGAAAGTTCTTTTCTTTAAGGATGTTATGTTTAATATTGGCCCCCACTCTCTTCTGGCTTGTAGGGTTTCTGCTGAGAGATCCACTGTGAGTCTGATGGGCTTCCCTTTGTGGGTAACCTGATCTTTCTCTCTGGCTGCTCTTAGCACTTTTTCCTTCATTTCAACCCTGGTGAATCTGACAATCATGTGCCTTGGAGTTTCTCTTCTTGAGGAATATCTTTGTGATGTTCTCCATTTCCTGGACTTGAATATTGGCCTGACTTGCTAAGTTGGGGAAGTTCTCCTGGATAATATCCTGAAGAGTGTTTTCCAGCTTGGATTCATTCTCTCTGTCACATTTAGGTACACCATCAAACGTAGATTAGGTCTTTTCACATAATCTCATGTTTCTTGGAGGCTTTGTTCATTTCTTTTCACTCTTTTTTCTCTAATCTTGCCTTCTTGTTTTATTTCATTAAGTTGATCTTCAGTCTCTGATATCCTTTCTTCTGCTTGGTCGATTCGGGTGTGGAAACTTGTGTATGCTTCATGAAGGTCTCGTGTGTTGTATTTTTCATCTTCATCAAGTCATTTATATTCTTCTCTAAGCTGTTTATTCTAGTTAGCATTTCATCTAACCTTTTTTCAAGGTTCTTAGTTTCTTTGCATTGGGTTAACACATGCTCTTTTAGCTCTGAGAAGTTTGTTATTACCCACTTTCTGAAGCCTGTTTCTGTCAATTCATCAGATTCATTCTCCATCCAGCTTTGTTCCCTAGCTGGTGAGGCATTGTGATCCCTTGGAAGTGGAGAGGCATTCTGGTTTTTGGTGTTTTCATCCTTTTTGTGCTGGTTTCTTCCCATCTTCATGGCTTTATCTAACTGTGGTCTTTGTAGTTGGTGACTTTCAGATGGGGTCTCTGAGTGGACGTCCTTTTTGTTGATGTTGAAGCTATTTCTTTCCATTTCTTAGTTTTCCTTCTAACAGTCAGGCCCCTCTGCTGCAGGACTGCTAGAGGTCCACTCCAGAACCTGCTTGCCTGGGGATCACCCACGGGGGCTGCAGAACAGTAAAGGTTGCTCCTGGTTTCTTCTTCTGTTATCTTCATCCCAGAAGGGTACCCACCAGATGTCAGCCTGAGCTCTCCTTTATGAACTGTCTCTTTGGGGATATCAGGGTTGGGGAGCTGCTTGAGGAGACAGTCTATCCCTTATTGGAGCTCAAGTGCTGTGCTGGGAGCTCCATTGTTCCGTACAGAGCTGCTGGGTAGGTATGTTGAAGTCTGCTGCAGCAGAACTCATAACTGCCTCTTTTCCCAGGTGCTCTGTCCTAGGAAGGTTGGGCTTTATTTATAAGTTCATGACATGCTACTGCCTTTTTTCATAGATGCCCTGCTCTTCATGGAGATAGTCTAGTCACAGTCTGCCAGCTGAGGCATTACTGAGCTGCCGTGGGCTCTGCCCAGCTGCTGTGAAGTTCCTTGAGGTGTTGTTTTTAGAGGTACAGTTAGAACTGCCTCTGTATTGGCAGACTGACTTGGTAGTGGTGGATGCCCTTTCCCCCACCGAGTTGGACCATCCTGGGTCCAGCTGCGCTTGCTGCCAAACTCTCACTCCAGATCATTTCAGATTGCTTGTTTTGTGGGGGTGGTACCTGCCAAGCCAGATCACGTGGTTCCCTGTCTCAGCCCCCTCCCTTTCAGTTGAATGAGTGGCTGTCTCCCAGGTGTTCCAGGTGCCAGTTGAAACGGCCACCCAGTTTTGTGTGAGTTTCTGTGCACTAACCTGCAGCACTGGCTGAAGCAGCCGTGCTGGAAACTCATGGTGCTTTTCAGCCCAGGAATCTCCTGGTCTGTCGTTAATGAAAACTCATTTGGAAATGTGGTGATCACTCACCCTCTGCATTGTTCTTTCTGGGAACTTCACTTCAGAGCTGTTCCTATTTGGCTATCTTGGATCCTCTCCCCGATTCTGTTCTTATGTGTTTTTCTTAGCACAGATTTCTGTTTCAGAATTTCTGTTTTCATGGTCTTTCGAGGAGATTTAAAAAAAAAAGTTTATTTCTCGTTTCTTACCTCAGCTTCCTTCCTGTCTGATGGTTTGTAGTTGACTCCAGGCATCCCCTCAGGGATCCAAATCCAAAACCAAGACTTAAATTTGTACCTATACTGGGGACATCATCATATTAGTCACTGAGTCAGTGGGAAGTTTAGTTTACTTTCTGATACTGATACTGTCTGTTCTCTCTTGAAGCTCCAGACAAGAATTAGCAGATGTTCCTATAGCCACATTTTGGGCTGTGAGGAGTCTCCACCTTGTTCTCCAGTTTTAGAAATAGAGTTTGGCTCTTATTTCCCATTCCCATCCTCACAAGAAACAACTATTTTAGTCCCCATCATGCTTACGGGCTTGCCTCCCATTTATCACTCTCTCCATACCTACAGCTCTCCAGAAATGTGGATTCAATCCCTCTCACCAGTCCCTGATTTGAGTTTTTGTTTCATTTTTTGGCCTCTTAGGTACTTATATCATTTATAAATGAAAATGTAGCTCTTACATTTTCTTTTTATATCTAATTGTTGCTTTTTTATGTTTGTGTATATGGGAGGTGGTACTCAAAAGATGAACCTTATAGACAGCCACCTTGACCAGAATTCTCCTCATTGAACTTACCTTCAGAGATTGCCTTCAGACATCTCAAACTGAACATTTCTATAACTAAATTCATTATCTTCTCTCACCAAAAGCAGTTCCTCTGTATTTACTTTATCTTGATGAGTGGCATAAGGAATCTGGCCTCCAAAATTAGAAATATCCACTTCACTCTCGATTCTTCCCTTTCCTTCTCTCATCATTTCAAATATGTCACCAAAGATAGAGTCCTGCAGACTCTATACCATCAGCAACTCCTGAATCTGGCTGCACTGTTCTCTCCTCTCTCAACCCACTTTTGTCTAAACAGTCATCATCTCTTCGGCCTGAGTGCCAGCAACACTCTACCTGCCACCAGTGTCTTCCCACTTCACCTTTCAGCTGTTTCCAGATTTACTTTCCTAAGCAAACAAGTAACAATGCAACCCTAAATGTCTTTAAAGATTTCTACTATCTATTACCTAGAGAATACATTTCAGAATTGTCAGTAGGAGTAATGTGGGAAGCGTAGGTTGAGGCCAGAATATATGATGATGGGATGTACTGTGCAGCTGAAATGTAATGTTTAGAATGAATAAGAAATTAAATTTATTTTTATTAAGTTCTTATATAATATTAGCAATGATCTCTGGTATGAACTGAAATGTGAATGGATGGGTAGATGGATGTAACTGTCTAAGGATGGTGTGCTTGTTATTCTGTTTACTTCCAGGTCGAGTTTTTGTTCTTCTCTAGCTATATGTCTGGGAGGCTGACCACTATTGACTGCATCATCTGGAATTCCTTATGCACTGGAGGCACCAGCAAGAGATGGGAGGGTAGGAGGAAATCTGGGTATTTATTCTTCTTACTTCATCCCTGTTTTGCCCTTTTTCTGCTTCTGTGGCAGAGGCCAGGTTGTCCATGGCTGAAACTCTCATCTAACAGCCTTTCTTCTATGGCTTATCTTTTAAGGGGCTGTAGGAAACACCATTCCACCCTTCGTCCCTTTAGGCTCAGGCATGGGTGGTGATGGCTTCCAAGGTAGCTAGCCTCTGGGTACCTCACTATTTCTTCTTGCTTCCTTTAACCCTGCCCACACATCTATATCTAGTCAATTTACTACATTATTTATAGATAAATCCCTGTTTCTTGCTGTACTCTGATAAAGCTGTTACGTGTGAAATACATTTAAATGAGAAATGAGTAAATGTGAGTTTAAGTTCATTTAACTAAAAACAAAACAAAAAACAAAACCCTCAAAACCACAATATTCTATCTTTTCAGGAGTAAAGATTATTATCTATTTTAATGAATTACAGTCTAAAAGGAAGAATATTAATGTATTCCTTTAAATTCAGCTCTAACAAAAAAATTTGTGGATTTATTATTGAAATAATCTGACAGTTTGTATGTTCTTGATGCATTTCCAATTAGTGGTTATAAAATTTGGGGAGTTATTTGAAAATAGTCAATTCTAGAAGCAATTTTATTGGACCAGCTTAACTGATTCCATTTCAGCATTTTTAATTGACAAATGCTTATCCATGAGTCGTAATTAATAAAGCTACAGTGCTGGGAATATGACACAATATGCCAGCCTGCTGGGAAAGAAACCAGTTTATGCTTATTTTTTCATCTAGATGTAGAAGTCGTTCTGACACATGCTCTTTCTTCTCTGACCTCCTTTTCAAAGTCAGAGCATATTTTGTTTCTCCCATAGTGGTTAAAAATGACACATTAGGATGTGTCTACAGGCTGAAGTATGAGCCAATTTCTAAGAACTAAAAACCAGTGCCAAAAAAAAAAAAAAAGACTCAGAGTGCAGTATCTCTACAAATTCAAATAGTCTCTGGGTACTGTTACTGAAAAATGATGACTTGCATTCTGTGCAGCAACCAGGAAGCAATGTTGTGTGACTCCTCCCTACTCAGCCCCTATCCCTCACAACCTCCCTTCCGCCAGCAACCCAAATTTCCCTCACATTCAATGCTGGAAAATGTATGTGGCCAAGAGACAAAGGGCAGTAAGTTTTGGAATCATGTTCTTTGTTGGGGAAAACTGCAAGCTCTGGCTGTTTCCATTTAAATGGCATTTCATTTTGTCCATTCAATGTTTGCTGATTGTTCATGCTGTCTAGAAAAGCTTTGATTAAATCTTCTAATTTCACCTCAGCTTTTTCTTTTCTGCAGGGCAAGCCCTTGTCCTGAAAGTATAGAAATGTGTTCAAAAGGAAAAGAACAAATTAGGAGAATTGAAGGGAAGGAGTTAGAAAACTTGAAGGAATTACAAGTTCAGTGGGTTTAACCAGGATAGTGTTATTTTAACCAGGCATCTCTTCTCATACCTGTTTTACTAATTCTTATACTTCATATATGAATTCTGATATATGTTTAAAAACTAAATAGATTCTAATATATATTAAAAAAAACTAAAATCTTTAACTATAAAACCCATTTTCTATTTCATTTATATTTTCCAATGGAAATGATAAAAAGTTATTCCTTGTTGGCTCAAAACATGAGAATTTTTTACTTCCAGAATGCTTTTTAAAAATTCTATTGATGTGAGTAGAAAAAACAAAGTTGCTTATTTCTTCATCATGGAATTTCTGACTTTGCTTTATAAGTGGCACTTGTTCAGCCAGTTGCTTCCACTCCAGTAACTATTACTACTTGATTTTTTAGTAATTGTGAGAAACTATTCTCACAAAAGCTCAACTATTTAGAGGTGTGTATTTGCCCACACAAAAACATATATATCCACAGAATATGTATGTGTATACACACACACACACACACACACATAATAGTATACATGTATATAGTAGGTACATATGCATATAGAATTCAATTACCTCCACCTGGTCCCATACTTTGACAAGTGGAGATTATGAGGATTGCAATTCAAGGTGAGATTTGGGTGCAGACACAGAGCCAAACCACGTCATTCTGCCCCTGGCCTCTCCCAAATCTCACGTCCTCACATTCAAAAACACAATCATGCCTTTCCAGCAGTCCTCCAAAATCTTAACTTATTCCATCATTTACCCAAAAGTCCAAGTCCAAAGTCTTAGCTGAGATAAGGCAAGTCCCTTCTGCCTACATGCCTGTAAAATCAAAAGCAAGTTAGTTACTTCCTAGACACAATGAGGGTACAGGTAAGGGGTAAATATACCTGTTCTAAATGGGAGAAATTGGCCAAAACAAAGGGGGTACAGGTCCTATGCAAGTTCAAAATCCAACAGGGCAGTCATTAAACCTTAAAGTTCCAAAATGATCTCTTTTGACTCCATGTCTCATATCCAGATCATACTGATGCAAAAAGTGGGCTCCCATGGCCTTGGGCAACTCCATCCCTATGGCTTTGCAGGGTACAGTCAACCTCTTGGCTGCTTTCATGGGCTGGCATTGAGTGTCTGTGGCTTTTCCAGGTGCATGGTGCAAGCTGTTGGTGGATTCTGTGGTCTGGAAGATGGTGGCCCTTTTCTCAAGCTCCACTAGGCAGTGCCCCAGTGGGGACTCTGTGAGGAGCCTCTGACTCCACATTTCCCTTCCACACAGCCCTAGCAGGGGTTCTCTATGAGGGCTCCACTCCTGCAGCAAAATTATGCCTGGATATCCAGGCATTTCCATACGTCCTCCGAAATCTAGGTGGATGTTCCCAAACCTCCATTCTTGATTTATTTGCATCTGCAGGCTCAACATCACATGGAAGGCTTGGGGCTTGCACCCTCTGAAACAATGGCTGAGCTATATCTTGGCCCGTTTTAGCCATAAACTGGAGCTGAAGCAGCTGGGATACAGGGCACCATGTCCTGAGGCTGCACAGAGCAAGGGGGCCATGGGCCCAGCCCATGAAATTATTTTTCCTTACTAGATCTCAGGCCTGTGATGGGAGGGACTGCCATGAAGGTCTCTGACATGCCCTGAAGACATTTCCCCCACTGTCTTGGTGATTAACACTCAGCTCCTCATTACTTATGCAAATTTCTGCAGCTGTAGTCAGCTTGAATTTCTCCCCAGAAAATGGGTTTTTCTTTTCTATTGCATTGTCAGTCCACAAATTTTCCAAATTTTTATGCTCTGCTTCATCTTGAATGCCTTGCTACTTAGAATTTTTTTCTGCCAGATACCCTAAATAATTTCTCTCAAGTTCAAAGTTCCAAAGATCTCTAGGGCAGGGAAAAAATGCTGCCAGTCTCTTTGTTAAAGCATAGCAAGAATTACTTTTACTCCAGTTCCCAATAAGTTCATCTCCATCTGAGACCACCGCAGCCTCGACTTCATTGTCCTTATCACTATCAGCATTCTGGTCAAAGCCACTCAACAAGTCTCAAGAAGTTCCAAACTTTCCCAAATCTTTCTGTCTTCTGAGGCCTCAAAGTCTCTAGGAAGCTCCAAAATTTCCCACATTTTCCTGTCTTTTTCTGAGCCCTCCAAACTATTCCAACCTTTGCCTATTACCCCGTTTCAAGGTCACTTCCACATTTTCATGTATCTTTACAGCAGTTTCCCACTACCTTGGTACCAATTCACTGTATTTGTCTGTTCTCACACTGCCAATAAAGAAAAAATACATGAGACTTGATAATTTATTTTTTAGAAAAGTGGTTTGACTTACAGTTCAGCATGGCAGGGTAGCGCTCAAGAAATTTAAAATCATGGCAGAAGGTGAAGACGAAACAAGGAAGCTTCTTCACAAGGCAGGAGGAAGGAGAAGTGCAAGCAGAGGAAATGCTGGACACTTATAAAACCATGAGATCTTGTGAGATTCACTCATTATCATGAGAATAGCATGGGGTAAACACCTCATGATTCAGTTACCTCTACCTGGTCCCACCCCTGACATGTGGGAATTTTTGGGATTATAATTCACTGTAAGATTTGAATGGGGACACAGAGCAAAACTATATCAACCAATAAAGTCTGTGTTGGAGGATATGGCTTAAGTGTGTATAGCAACACATAATTCCATTCCAAGTTCTAAAGACCAAATAACGGAGATAAAGACAGACAGATGTAAATAGCTACTTATTTCTGGTAACTGTGGAAAACATGGTTTAGGTGTTGATCAACAATTGGTTTCATAACCCTTTACCCCAGAATTAAGCAAGCATACCTATCTGGACAGTTTTCCTGGGTTTCCAACACTACACTCACCTTGTAGCCAACAGCAGACCAGAGCACAAGCCATCTGCAGAAGGGAAGACCCCAGGAAGGAGGAAAATAGGGCTAAGATGGGAATGCTAAGTTCCTCTCCAATGCATTAATCAGGGAACTTTCTCTACTTCAGAAGGAGAGAAAAAGAGTGTGGTGAAAAATGAGGCATGCTTATGGAAAAGCACCACTTCAAGGCAATCAGAGGAGTGGAAGGAAATCGCAGCTCACTCAGATTTAACAAAATCTTAATATTTTGGCTTATTTCATTAATTCCTTCATTTTACACATAACGGATACTGTTAAAGTACCTGTTATGTGCTTCACATAACAAAATAACACATAACAGGTATTGTTGAAGCCCTCTGTGTATCATTCCATGATCCTATTCATCTCTCCCTCCCTCTCCACTGGTGACCACTACTGTTTCTATACTTTTACATATACAGGGTCTGTTTTTATACTTTTACATATACATGTATCTCATAATTTTTTGGAATAGTTTCAGTAGAACTGGTACCAGCTCTTCTTTAAACATCTGGTAGAATGTAGATGTGAATTCATCTGGTCCTAGGATTTTTCTGGTTGGTAAGCATTTTACCACCGATTAAACTTCAAAAACTCATTATTTTCTGTTCAGGGATTCAATTTTTTCCTGGCTGAATCTTGGGAGGTTTTATGTTTTATGGAATTTCTTCGACTGAAGAAATGGAATTTACCAATTTCTTCTATGTTTTCTAGTTTGTGTGCATAAAGGTGTTCATAGTAGTCTCTGAGGGTTTTTAAAATTTCTCTAGGGTATTAATGTCCCCTTTTTCACTTCTGATTGTGTTTATTTGGATTTTATCTCTTTATTAGTCTAGATAGTGGTCTATCAATTGTATTTGATCTTTCAAAAAACAAACTCCTGGATTTGTTTATCTTTTGTGTGGTTTTTCACATCTTAGTTTTCCTCTGTTCAGCTCTGATTTTTGTTATTTCTCATCTTCTGCTAGCTTTGGTATTGGTTTGCTCTTGTTTTCTAGTTCATCTAGACATGATGCCTAGGTTTTTCCAGACATGATGCTAGATTGTTCTAACTTTCTGATGTGGACATTTAGTGCTATAAGAGATTCTGTCATGTTGTATCTTTGTTGTTATTAGTTTCAAAGAATTTCTTGAATTGTGCCTTAATTTTATTGTTTACCCAAAAGTCATTCAGGAGCAGTTTGTTTAATTTCCATGTAATTGTATGATTTTGAGTGACTTTTTAATATTGATTTCTACTTTTATTGGGTTATTGTCTGAGAGTGAGGTTGGTTTTTTTTTTTTTTGAGTTTGCTAATAATCTTTTTGAGTTTGCTAAGAATGATTGTGCAGTCAATTTTAGGGTATGTGCCATGTATAGATGAGAAGAATGTATATTCTGTTGTTTTGGGGTGAATTCTGTAGGTGTCTTTTAGTCTATTTGGTTGTCAAGATCAGGTCCCCAATATCTTTGATAGTTTTCTACCTTGATAATCTGTCAGTGGGGTGTTAAAATCTCCCACTATTATTGTATGGTTATCTAAGTCTCTTCATAGGCCTCTAAGAACTTGATCATGAATCTGGTACTCCTTTGTTGCATGTATGTAGTTAGGATAGTTTGGTCCTCTTGTTGAACTCTTTAGCATTATGTAATTTCCTTCTTTGTCTTTTTGGATCATTGTTTTCTTAAATTATATTTTATCTAAAATTAAAAAAGCAATGCTTACTCTTTTTGTTTTCTGTTTGCTAAATTTTCTCCATCCCTTCATCTTGAGCCTATGGGTGTCACTGTATTTTAGATGGGTCTCTTGAAGACAGCATACAGTTGGGTCTTGTTTCTTTATCCAATTTGCCATTCTGTGCCTTTTAATTGTGGCTTTTAGCTTGTTTACATTCAAGGTTAATATTGATATGTGCAGATTTAATCCTGTCATAATGGTATTAGCTGGTTATTATGCAGATTTGATTGTGTGGTTAAATTATAGTGTCAATGGTCTATGTACTTAAGTGTGTTTTTGTGATGACTGGTAATAGTCTTTCCTTTCCATATTTAGCATTCTCTTAAGGGCCCCTTGTAAGACAGATTTGGTGGCAACAAATTTCTTTAGCATTTGCTTGTCTGAAAAGGTTGTTATTTCTCCTTTGCTTATGCAGTTTGATTGCACTGGACATAAAATTCTTGGTTGGAATTTCTTTTTTTTTAAGAACACTGAATATAGGCCCCCAATCTCTTCTGGTTTGTAAGGTTTCTGCTGAAAGATCTGTTATTAGCCTGATGGGTTCCCTTTGTAGGTGACCTGCCCTTTTTCTCTAGCTGCCTTTAACATTTTTTCTTTCACTTTGACCTTGGAGAATCTGATGACTATGTGTCTTGGGGATGGTTGTCTTGTATAGCATGCAGGGGTTCTCTGCATTTCCTGAATTGGAATGTTGGCCTCTCCAGTGAAGTAGGGGGAAATTTTCATGGATGGTATCCTCAAATATGTTTTCCAAGTTGTTTGCTTTCTCTCCTTCTCTTTCAGGAACACCACTGAGTCACATATTTGGTCTCTTTACATAATCCCATATTTCTTGGAGGTTTTGTTCATTTTTCTTTATTCTGTATTTTTGTCTAAGTTGTTTCAGAGAACCATTCTTCAAGCTCTGAAATTCTTTCCTCAGCTTTGTTGATCTGGTGTTAATACTTGTGATTGTATTATGAAATTCTTGAAGTGAGTTTTTCAGTTGTATCAGATTAGTTTGGTTCTTTCCTAAAATAGCCATTTTGTCTTTCATCTCCAGTATTGTCTTATTGTATTCCTTAGATTTCTTGGATTGGGTTTTGACTTTCTCCTGAATGTTGATGACCTTTGTTTCTATCTATATTCCGAATTCTGTTTCTGTCATTTCAATCATTTTATCTGGGTTAAGAATCATTACTGGGGAACTAGTGTTTATTAGGAGGTAAGAAGATACTCTGGCTTTTTGAGTTACCAGAGTTCTTGCACTGGTTTATTTCTTCTTTGTGGGCTGAAATTCCTTCAATCTTTGAAGCTGCTGTCCTTTGGATTTTTTTTTTTTCTTTTACCCTCTTTGATGTCCTTGGGGCTTTGACTGTAGTATAGGTTGGGTTTAGTCAACTGGCTTCATTTCCAGAAGATTTCAGGGGACCAAGGCTCAGCTTACCACTCCTGAACTATGTGCTATAACTCTTGTGGGCTGGTACCAGGCTCCAGGCTTTGTTCTCTTGAGATTAGGAACCTGCAGTGCTGGAGGGGCTGAGATGTTCCCATTATGCAGGGTTGTGCTGGCCAAAGCACTTTGTCAAGATGCTGGTAGCAGGATCCATGCTCATTTGGATGTCAGAAGCCATGGCAACACAATGGGGTGTGTGTGGATCAGCTGGGGTGGGTTACTGGTGAGAGCAGGGCTGCAGCACTCCTGCACATGCTTGTGCCAGCAGTGGTGGCAGGGGCAGTGCACTGGCAGGGGTAGGATTGCTGGTATTCATGCTTGCACTCACAGTGGCAGTGGCAGCAAAGGGGGCACGATACTGGTGAGCACAGGATGCTGGAGGATGTGGGATGCTGGCAAGTGCAGGCAGGTTGGTGTCTGTGTGAATGTTCACCTGTGTAGTTGTGTCAGGGGGAGGGTGAAGCTGCTGGTGTTCATGAGCACATTCACATTGGTGGTGGTGAGGGTGCAGGAGGGGCAGTATTGCCAGCACCTGTGCACATTTTTGTGCTGCTGATGGCAGCTAAAGTTTTAAGTATATAAATAAATCATGCTTTTTATCCATTCTTCTACTGCCATTTAGTTGTTAATTTGTTCCCCAGTTTTTACCATTACAAGCAACGTTGATCAGTCTTGTAAATGTTGCCTTTTGCATATGAACAAGTTTCTATGGAGTAGTGATATTGGAAATATTTCCACACTTGAAAGTGCTTGGAAATGTGTAAAAACAGTCTGGGTTACCAAATTACTGGCAGTAGTACTACCAGCTTTAGTACTGGGAACTATATATGCTCAATATCGTTCAGTGTGTTGGGTAGTAACACATAAAGAACTATCCCATTCCAAATGCAAATAAGTCCACCACTAGAAACACTATTCTAAATACATCTCTGTATGTAAGAAAACTGTGTCAGAGGATGCAAATCCTCAACTTTATTTGATATTGAAAGATAGCTTTTCCATCTAGTTTTACCAATTTATAACCCCACCAGTTCTTATTAACACCACATCCTTGACAACACAGTGGCAGTGGCAGCAAAGGGAGCAGTATGCTGGTGGGCACAGGATGCTGGCAGGTGTGGGATGCTGGCAGGTGGAGGCATGCTGATGTCTGTGTGCATGTTCACCTGAGCAGTAGTGTTGTGGAGGGCAAAGCTGCTGGTGTCTATATTATGAGCACATTCACATTGGTGGTGGTGGCAGTGCAGGAGGGACAGTATTGCCAACACCTGTACACATTTTTGTGCTGGTGATAGCAGCTAAAGTTTATAAATTTGTGTACATTTAATAAAAATTAAATGGTGTCTCATTAATAAATTTGTGTACATTTAATAAAAATTAAATGGTGTCTCTTAATTCACATTTCTAGGGTTACTAGTTGAAATCAAACATGTTTTCATGTGACCATTGGAGTCTAGTCTTCTGTTCAGTCTAGTCTGTGAAATGTCTATTTATCTTTTGTTTACTTTCTATTGTGTTATCTTTTCTTTATTTGTTTATAAGAATTGATTGCATCTTGGATACACTGTGGCTACAAATTCTTTGTGTATGTTGTAACTACACATCAATAGTATATATTATAGATATCTTGCCTCACCTATCTCTTAACTTTGAATTTTGTCTGTGATATCTTTTGTAGAATAGGAAATTTTAAAAGTTTTAATGTAGACAAGTATATTAACATTTTCTTTTCTGGTCTGTGCTTTTGGCATTTTGGTCAATACATTCCTTCTTACCACTCTCTCCTATATTTTCATTATGAAGTTTAATGCTTTTGCTTACCCTACTACTCATATCTGGGTCTTTAATCTCTGAAATTTTTTTTCTTTTGTCATGTAAGTTAGGAAACTAATTTTATTTTCATATGGATTACCAATTGGTACATCAAATTAATTTAACTCTCTGTCATTTTCCCACTGATTTCTAAAATCCCTTCTTTGAGTTTCAATTGTTCTGCATTCTTGCCAACACTTGGTATGATCGGTATTTTTAATTTTAAACATTTTAACAGCCATATAGTGGTATTTCATTGTGGTCTTAATTTAAACCTCTCTAATAACTAACACTGTTTTCATGTACTTATTTACCAAATATATCTATTTTGGTAAAGTGCCTGTTTAAATCTTGTCCATTTTATGATTTTTTCTTAACTGTTGATTTTTGAAAGTTTTTAAAATGTTGTCTGGATATAAGTCCTTCATCAGAAATACATTTTGCAAATATTTTCTTCCATTTTGTGTCATATCATTTCATTTTTCAACAATATCTCTTAAAGAGCAACATTTCAAGGATTTTTATGAAAGTCAATGTATCAATTTCTTCTTTAATGGTTTGTGCTTTTTGTCCTTAAACACTTTTAAAAGATTAGAAAATATTTTTCTAATCCAAGAAATTTTATATATGGATGCATTAAGGACTGATATTATTTTTCTTTGCAGAGGTACATATAATTGTTTCAGTTCAATTTGTTGAAAAACTATTTTCTCCTTTGGCCTTGGCACTTATGTCAAAAGTCAAATTAGCCATATATGTGTAGATCTATTTTTGGACTCTCTATCCTATCCTATACCATTGATCTACAGATCTTTTCTTATACTAGTTTGAATGTCTTGACTACTGTAGCTTTATATAAAATATTGAAATTAGGTGGTATGAGTTCTCTAATTGTGTTCTATTTCTCAAAAGTATTTTTCCTTTGGTCCCTTGCTTTTCTAGAGAAATTTTAGAAACAATCTATCAATTTATAGCGGGGAAAATGCTACTGAGATTTAGAAGATCAGAGTTGCGCTAAGTCTCAAGACCAATTAGAAAATTGATATTTTTTTCCACATTGAGTCTTTCTGTCCCAAAATATGATATTATTTTTCAATTTATCCATATATATTTAAATTTTTCTTGGCAATGTTTTACATTTTCAGGATACACATCTTGCACATATTTTGTTAGAACTGCCTCTGAGCATTTCACAATTTCTGATGTTATTGTTTTAAAATTTCATTTTCTAATTGTTTACTGCTGTGATAAAGAAGTGCAAGTGATTTTTATAATATTGAACTTGTATCATAAGACTTGCTAAACTCACATTTTAGCTCTAAGAGCCTTTTTAGAATTTCCAATAAACATTATTATGCCATCTGTGAATAAAGACAAATTTTAGTTCATTCTTTCCATTCTTCAGGCCCGTTATTTCTTATTCTTGCCTTATTGCACTGGTTAGTACCTTCAGTACAATGTTAAAGGGCTACTTTGTTACTGATATTAAGAAGAAAGCCTTCAATTTCTCACCATTAAGTATGATGTTAGCTGTAGGTTTTAGTTGATATCCTTTACTAATTTCAGGACATTCCCTCCTATTTCTAACTTGCTGAGCATACCTTTTTAAAAAAAATCGTGAGCAAATGTTGGGTTTGGTTAAACACTTTTTCTGCAACTACTGGGATGAGTATTTTTGAAGGGGAGGAGACTGTTTTCTTTGCCTGTGTATAACCTAGGTTTTGTTACGTCCTCTGAGTTCAAATTTTCCACCTAAAGATATTAAGATACTATTCTAGATTGAATGCAGAATAAATTTTTAAGAGATAATCATCCTAGGGTTACTGTTGAATTTGAGAAATGTGCACTCCAGAATACATGGAAAGAGACAATTTCTTATAATGTGTCAATTATGTTATTTCATTATTAAGTAGATATGGTTTATCTTGCCTAATAAAACCCACTATTGTTTATTCCTATGATACATTATAAGAATAATGAAGGTATATTGTTAGTAACTTTGGTTATTCTTTTTCTTCAATGGTCTGAGTTTAAAACTCTTTAAGGAGAGGAGATCTTTTGTGATTGTTTAAAAAGAACAGCAACAAATCAATTGTATTTTCAAAATAATATAGGCAGGGATGTTTGGAGTCCATTTTCTTTTTCTTTTTTTCAGGAGTCTTGTTCTGTCACCAGGTTGGAGTGCAGTGGAACAATCTCAGCTCACTGCAACCTCCGCCTCCTAGGTTCAAGTGATTCCCCTGCCTCAGCTTCCCAAGTAGCTGGGACTACAGGCATGTACTATCACGTCTGGCTATTTTTTTTTGTATTTTAGTAGAGATGAGTTTCACCATGTTGGTGCTGACATTAGTGGTGGCTCATGCCACCACTACTCAGTTTTCTTAATTCAATACATTAAGGAAGACTGGATAATGAGTACATTTTAAGTATTTCAAATGCAAATAAAAGACAGCTAAATAGGCATTTTGTCAAATTTTTCCCAAATGATTTCAGAACCTATCCAAACCACGTAATGCTTTTGTCTAAAAAGAATTATGTACAGGACATGCTAAGAGATTAGAAATAGGAATCTTTAATGGAGAATATCTGGCATTGTAATATAATGGTTGGAATGAAAGTTACAACAGTAAATTTTAAGTAAACTTAATTTTTATTCCACATTGGGTGATTAAATGAGGGTGGTTTGAAATGAGTTAGTTTATGATTAGCTCATTTTAATGTATTAATTATTGTCATCTGAGCTGATTAGCTTATGAAAATATTTTCATTTCCCCTGGGGAATACACATACATTTATTAAAAGGAAACAAAAAGCTAATGCCTAGCAAACCTTCTAATTATATAGCATTTATACTTTTAAAATATATTTTTCCACAATAGCAGTTACAAAATAGGTAACTAGGGGCTGGGCATGGCGGTTCATGCCTATAATCCCAGCACTTTGGGAGGCTGCAGTGGGAGGATCAATAGAAGCCAGGAGTTCAGGACCAACCTCACCAACATAGCAAGACCCCATCTTAAAAAAAAAGAAAGTGGGTAATTAAACACAAATATCCTCTGTATTCTTGCAGACCATTAGAAACTTCCTCAGTCTTGAGTATCTGACATTACTGAGCTGCCATTCCTTTAAATAAAGGTGTCACTTTTTGAATCCTGTTTCAAAATATTAATCTGTTCTTAGGATTTCAAATTTTGTTTCTGATCATCAAAATCTACTTTTACAACCTAATAGCATTAAAAAATGTCCAATGCATATTTCCAATTGCATAAACAGCCATATTTTGGCTAATCAGTGAGCACTTTCTATATTAACATGCTTAAAGTTTATTCCAAAGGGGTATAAATGGAAGCCCTAACTATGCCTGAAATACTGTCCTGGGTGATGGACTTATATAAATCATAAGGTGTAAGGAGCTCCGAATTAATGACAAAGAGAGATCAATAAATAAATAGTTAGATATAGTGTGATAAGGGCTGGGAACAGAGAAATGTACAGTATGTTCCGAGTATCCAGAGACACTAGCTAATCCCCTAAGACCCCCTCCGTACTTCCTCATTCTACTTATAGAGTTCAAAACACTACAATTATCTTTGACTCACTTTTCTTACAGTTCATATTATCAGATTAGTTACCAAGTTCCATTTTGATTCTTTCTTCCAAAAATCTCATAGAAATCCCACCCTCCACTATCCTCCATTCCTCCCTATTTGCATTGCCGCTGTTCTTGTTCAGTCTCTCTCAATCTCCTATGGATTGTTTTAATATCCCATTAACCAGACTCCCTGATTAAATTGCTGGGGATCCATTCTTTCAGTACTGTGATGCATTTTCATCAAGTCTTTTTCTTGCTTATTGAACCCAGGCCTACCATCTAATAGCTGCAGATCTTGCCCAAGTTACTTAATTTCTTTGGACCTCTTTTCTTCATCTGTACAATGGATGGTATCTTCAAGTAATTAAAAATATACATATAGGTATAAAAATTAGTGCTCAGCATATAGCAAGTACATATAGTTCAGTAAATGTAACTGCCATAATAACAATTACTCATTCTCTCTTTCCAACTCCCAAGACATAATGTTTCTTATTAAAGCCTATACCTTTCTTACTTTATTTTGTGGTTTTCTTTCTCTCTTAAACCCTATGCTCCTCGAAGGCAAGGATTAAATCTTATTTGTCTTCAGATATAACTTATGAACCAATTTTTTCTTGTTCTATGATTTGTTGCCCAATAGGATTTGATAGACTCCTCTTTGATTCACAGTTGATAGGACAAAAGCACCAGAGCTCAATTAAAATGATACTTGAAAGAAACCTGATATCACTAAAATCTATGGAATTATGTATTAAATGATCCCCAAAGAACCAGCTGTTTCAAAATTAAAAATTATTACAAAAAGCTTCATACATCATGTCATATCATATATCATACACTATAAAAATGTCAGAAGTAGCTCAATATCACATTACTGTATTTCTTGATGGTGATCTATCTGGACAAGTAAGCCTTGCTAAATTTGAACATGGATAATAAAGCTCACACTTTAAGAAAATGTTTAAAATATGACATAGAACTGGCGATGGTGGTGGAGAATTCCTTGGGAGAATGCAGTTAGAGGATCTTTGAGTCTCAACAGTTTGCAATTCCTTTCACAGCACATAAATGATTTAGCAGTAACAGAGTGGCCAGAGTAAATTACTTCCATTTCTATCTCTGCACAACCTATTATAAGTAACCAGATAAGATGCTGAATGATTATATTGTTATGATGTATGTTGATTTGATCTGTGTTTTTATTTTCTTTTTTCTTTTGTTTTGTTTTGTTTTGATTTTCGATGCCTTGGATCCTTGCCAAATCAATCAGCTAAAGCTGGCCTGAACAATGACAACATAACTTGCAAAAGCCAGTTCATCAAAACCCTCAGGATCATACAAACAAGGGAAAAATACCAAGAGGCTTCTTTTATTTGTCTTCTTGGCTTTCTGTCTTCCACGGGAAGGATAGAAAATAACATGAACAGGATTTAAATGCTCTGTTTTGACAGGTTATTAAGATTCCAATCACAACCTGCCTACTTTCCCTGATCTAGCTAAGTCCAGAAAGGTGGCATAATGTCTCTAAAGCAGCTACACACACACAGACATACACATAGACACACAGACACACACACACAGACACCCACCCACCCCAAAAAATGCCAGAAAAGATGGAAGAGTAAGAAAAGCAGGCCAACATGAATAATTTGGTAGAGTTGCAGTGGAGGCGATGTGGGGGAGTGCAGGTTTAAAACCAAGACACTTGCTAGCATGGCAGGGTATATTGGTGTAGCTGGTGGCATAAAATTCCCTGAACACAATTTACATACTGGTAGTTCAAGTGCTGTCAATCTCATCTTCTTCTACCATATAATCAATAGTCCCAACTGAGACCTCCGTGGGAGGCCAGGTTCTTATCCTCTGAAATTAGAGCCCACCCTCTGTATGAGATTTCCTACCAGAGGGCTAGCTCTGATGCAGGCAGTGGGGTACTGACTCTGACTTCCCTAAAGTCCTTTGTAAATATTCGTCTCATGACACAAATTTTACCATGGTGAGCACAAGCTTGAGTCCTTGCCTCACATCCTTGTTTCCAAGGCTCTGTTATAATCAAACATGGAGCCTTCTATGGTGAGGGACACTGGGGAATCACTGCAGGATATAGAACTAGGGAGTTTCTGGAACTACAGGAGACAGAGTACTCTGAAACTATGAAGACTGAAATATGTCAAAAATGAATATCTTTGGTACAGCACAAAGATTGGCCAAACTATAGTTCATGGGCCAAATATGGCTACTGTCTGTTTCTGTAAATAAACTTGTATTGGAACATAGTCTTGCTCACCTATTCAGTTACACATTGCCTATGGCTGTTACAAGTGAGTGGTTGCAACAGAGACTGTACGATCCCCAAAGCTTAAAATATCGACTATTTATCCCTTCATAGAAAGAGTTGCTGATCCCTGACACAGAATAACTGAGCAAAATCACCTAAGCTCAGTTCTTTTGCTAGGAAATAACATGCATGTAGATGATTGTCTGACAGACCTAAGAAAATAACTACACAGCCCAGGTACAGAGGCTCACAACTGTAACCCCAGCACTTTGGGAGGCTGAAGTGGGTGGATCATATGAGGTCAGGAGTTCGAGACCAGCCTGGCCAATATGGTGAAACTCTGTGTCTACTAAAAATACCAAAATTAGCCAGGCATGGTGGCATGTGGATATAATCCCAGCTGCTTGGGAAGCTGAGGCAGAAGTATTGCTTGAATCAGGAGGTGGAGGTTGCAGTGAGCCGAGATCGTGCCATTGCACTCTAGCCTGGGCAACAGAGTGAGACTGTGTCTCAAAGAAAAAAAAGAAAATAACTACACAAAAGTCATGTAGCAACCAAACTCTCCAGGAAGGTACTTATTAGGATTAGGATACCTGTTATAAGAGGCAGTATGTATCATAAAATGGTGCTCATTTTACGATACATAGAAGAAATAAATAGAAATGAGTACAAATAAGAAAATAAAAAAATACACCATTTTATGATACATAGATACATACAAAACTTTAAACCTAGATTTGACCCATATTTCTGCTGTTTATTGGGCTGAACAAACCTTGCCTCACAGAGTTATTATCAGGATTAAATGTTATGATCTAACTCAGCAGTCCCTAACCTTTTTGGTGGAAGATAATTTTTCCACAGACAACAGGGGTCAGCAGGGATGTGACTTTGGGATGAAACTTCTACCTCAGATCATCAGACATTAGATTCTCATAAGGAGTGAACAACCTAGATCCCTGGTATGCGAAGTTTGCAATAGGGTTCATGCTCCTAGGAGAATCTAATGCTACTGCTGATCTGACAGGACGTGGAGCTCAGGTGATAATGCTCACTCACCTGCTGCTCACCTCCTGCTGTGCGGCCCAGTTTCTAACTGGCCATGGACCAGTACCGGTCCTTGGCCTGAGGGCTGGGGACTCATGATCTAACTGACAATACTTAGTACTCACTGAACTGTTGTGTTCTTCCTTCCAGTCTCTCTGTCTTCATGGTTTCCGGCACTGATCTGAACACATCATAAGCACAAGATCTTGACACCTTTAGAATAGAAGTAGCACTTGTCTGGAACTGTATCTTGACTCTCACTGGTGCTTTTCCTTTGGTTGATGCAAAGCTTTCAAATCCTTTAGGGAGATGCCATTGTGAATATCTATGATAGTCTCCTGTGCCTTCAAAATCTTTGCCTTCTCTATAGAACCTGGAAAACACAGAAAAGAGGCCCCATAAATAAAATGGAAGCAGAAATTATTTGTTCACAATTACATACAGGTTAAAATATCCATTCAGTACTCATGATGATAGGTTATTATCAGTGCTGGTCACATGATTAGATTAATACTTTACATTGAAACCACATGAAATTACTACTTTGGTATCACCATTATCCATAATAATTGAATTCTACTAGTCAATATTAGTGACTGCAAATGAATACAATTAATTGTAGACATTGTCCAAAGCAACAGGTTACAAATTCAAAAAAATTATTTTTATTTGTTGAAAATATAAAAATATATTTTATATTGAAAACAGTCTGGTAACATTATATTATTATTAAACATTAATAATAGCTAATATTCACCAAGCCCTTTTTGTGTGGCAGAGTCAAAGACTGCATAGGTATAATCTTATTTAATCCTCACAACAACCTAGTGAGAAAGGTAAAATCATTACTTCCACTTTAAAATAAACTAAGACTTAAAGGAGTTAAAATGACAACTGAAACACATTATAGCATTTCACCAAAACAAAAAAGCATCTCACCAAAACAAAAAAGCATTTAACTGACAAATTATATAAACTGTTGGTGAAGAAAGAAAATGTTTAAAAAAACACAAAACTGGCTGTTTCATTACTCAGTATCTCCTTGCTACATGTTTGTATGTTGGGTCCTTTGCACAACTTAATCTTCAGATAATTTGATTACACATAGTTTTCTATAATGATTAGGTAACAGTAGTCAATTGCCTTTTCAGTTTCAATGCATATTTTTTTTTTTTTTTGAGACAGGGTGTCACTTTATTGCCCAGGCTGGAGTGCAGTGGATCAATCACAGCTCATGGCAGTCTTAACTTCCCAGGTGAAAGTGATCCTCCCACTTTAGCCTCCTGAGTAGCTAGCACTACAGGCATGTGCCACCACACCCAATTTTTTTTGTTTATTTTTTGGTAGCGGCAGGATCTCACTCTGTTGCCCAGAATGGCCTTGAACTCCTGGCCTCAAGCAATCCTCCAGCCTTGGCTTCCCAAAGTGCTTGGATCACAGGCATGAGCCACTGCACCTGGCCTCAATGCAATTTTGATGATTTAATTTTCATTTTTATCAATATTTTTAAGTAGATGTTTTTGAAAGTCATAATATCCTATATATTATAACAGAAAATAGTAATCCTTTGTTCCATTTCTTCTTATTTCCAATTTCTACTCTCTAAAGGCAACTATTTTCAAATAGGTTAGCTGTTTCTTCTAGTATCTGTCTCTGTTATTTCCAAATAACATGCTGGCCTTGCAATGTCTTGATTTTTTTAGTAGAGACAGTGTTTCTTCATGTTGGTCAGGGTGGTCTTGAACTCCATACCTCAGGTGATCCGCCTGCCTTGGCCTCCCAAAGTGCTGGGATTACAGGTGTGAGCCACCACTCCCAGCCCAGGTTACTTCTTAACAAATTTTAGAGAAAGCCAGTTAAGATAAATAAGAAAAAGAAGATGGAAAGTACGGTAAATTCAATAATGATCTAAAAAATGGTGAGTAAAATAAAATTATAGTGCTATTCGAGTTCTAGAACAATGGGAACACAGTTATCATAAAAATTTCCGTCAACAAGATGGCCACTGTATGCCTTCTGCCACAGTTCTTTTAAAGGAGATCCCAGGAAAACTCACAGAGAAAGGCATATATCACCCCCTGGGCTGAGTCAGAGAATGCCTCTGAAATAAGGAAAGAGGTGGGAATGTTATTTTCACTCAAATATCTTTGATTTCATCATTTGTGATTTTTAAAAGAAACCTGTTGGGCGTAAATGGACTCAGTAAGCACAAATATTTATAATCATTTATAGCTGTTTTTAAAAATAACAAAAAATATCTGAGAAAGACAAATTTGGTGTCCAGCTATCAAAAGTTTATTTTAAAAAACTATTCAGAGTATTCTCTTCCCAATTCTCAATTTAAGAAAGGAAAAACATGATTTTGTAATCTTGTAATTAGTGAAGAAATATCCAAGTCTGGTAAATCAACATCCTCATGTAGTATAAAATCGACAATACGTAGAAACAAAATTAATGAATATATTTTAATAAAGCATATCAAATAATTGAAACTGGGAAATTATTAATAGTGCTTGAATTTTAAATTGTGATTGTCTTTCAAGAAGTCCAAAATATGTTACAACCCTGGAGCTCAGCTCTTTACCATGATGGGACCAGGCATGAACGCTTCCATCTGTACTCTGGATGTTGTCATGGGGTTGGATCTATGTAGTATCTGTTCAGGGATGCCAATCTTCACAATCATCTAGCAATTGTTATTAGGTTTCCCAACTTTAACTTCCTTGTTCCATCTTGTAGTACAATTAGGAATCTCTTTCTCGACAGTAACACCAGGAAGTGCATTGTTGCATTCAAAGGGAGACAGTTAAGTTACTTTCTCTTTCAGAAAAGTGAGTTCGAAGAGTTGGAAAGGATTTGGATAAATGGTGTATATGGAGAGGAAATTCCTTTTGAAAAGAAAATGTGATTTTTTTCCCCCTATATTAGCATTGTAGGTTAGAAAGTTCCAATGGAACAAACATATCCTATGTCCTGAATTTTTCTAAATCGCATAGAGCAGAAAATGGATTTCAACGTACTTTTTATATGAAAATTAGTTTATTCTTAGATTTAAGTTTTGTTTTGTTTTTTTCTTTTGTGAATTGGAAGTTACCAAGACCATGATGCAGGTAAGAACTAAAATATTTTCCCTCCCTTCCAAGGAATGGAGTGTAGGCAGTTATATTCCTGGAAAGTTCTTTCTTGCCCTGGAGAAACCAGTTTTACTGCTGTTAAGATTTGGTTATCTAAGTCTCTATTCCTGACTGTCTTTCTAACCATCCATCAAAGACTACTGCGAAAGGAGAGAACTTTTGGAGAGAGGTGTAAAAAGGGACATGGTAGGGAGGCAGTGAAGACTAAAAAGGAAGAGAGAAAGAGAGGTCATCCCATAGATCCCAAAATAGCAGAGTGGTCTGAGTGTGGACCACTGGCTGGGAACTGCCAGGGAAAGGCCAAAGAAGGATCCTATCCTGAAGTAGCAAGTGCAAATGCCCAGAACTCCCTTAAATCAGAATCTTGTCTCCAAATTTTCCAGTCTTTAACTTGAACTTGCTGACTGGTCACCTTGCTACCTTGGGAGTGGCCAACCTGCCTGTGCTGCACTTTGCTCTGTCACCATTTGCCTACTCCACGAGGACATCTCCCCACAGTAGCTCCCAGGAGGCTTTGGCTACCCAGAGGGCAGTGGAGGAAAATCTTTGGCTGAGATACTAGAAATGGGTACATTCACTGAACTAGTTTCCTTTTATTAAATATAGCCAATCATTGAAGGAACCAAAAAAATATAATGAAGAGTCAGCTGTATCAACAGATCAGTATAAAGAGCCCAGAGACAAACCCAAGCATGTGTGGGAATTTGGTATTTGAAGGAAGTTCCTTCAAAAACTTTTGAGCAAAAGAACAGATTATTCAACAAGTGGTTTTGGACAACTGCCTTTTCATACAGAAAAAAATAAAAATAGATTTTTTACCTCAATGCCCACATAAAATATATTTTCAGATACTGGGAAAAACAAATTCAAACTACTGAAGTTGCTTCAAGGTAAATAAGGCTTTCTTAAGTAAGATCAAAACAAAAATTTGAAAATTAAAACATACAACAACATAATTGTTGACAAAGGAAATGAAGCAGAAGCTCACAGAAAAGTAAATCTGCTTGGCCAATAAGCACACTCCAAAAAATTTTTTCACTAGAGAAATAATAATGGGATACCATTTTAAAAACCTGACTGTCGGAAGTTTAAGGGTCAGGCAGTATCAAATGTCCATAAGAAGGTGAGAATTTCATGTACCTCCGAGGGGAGTGTAAATTGGTCTAACCACTTTGATATGAATATGGCGGTATCTAATAAAATTTGGAAACACACATCCCTATAATGGGCTACTCCATTTCAGATATATGTCCTAGAGAAAGGGCACATGAGTGCGGAAGGACATGCGCACATCTGTGTTTACTACGGCATTGATTACAACATCAGACATTTGAAAATAATCCCAAAATTCACAAAAGGGGAAAATTATGAATTTTATATTGCAGTGGAAAAGAATAAACTATCAGATGGGTAGGTCCAAAAATATATTTAACATTAAAGGCAAGAAGCAAAATAATAGAGGATATGTAATATTTTTATACTAAGTAATCTATGTATTGCTTATGGATTTACCTATAAATGTATGTTAAGATATGAAAAATGAATTTTAAGCATAGATTAAAACAAACTCTAGAGCCATCCATCATGGCTCACGCCTGTAATCACAGCACTTTGGGAGGCCAAGGCGGGTGGATCACCTGAGGTCAGGAGTTTGAGACCAGCCTGCCCAACATGGTGAAACTCCGTTTCTACTAAAAAAATACAAAAATTAGGTGGGCATGGTGGTGGGCACCTGTAATCCCAGCTACTTGGGAGGCTGAGGCAGAAGAATCATTTGAACTCAGGAGACAGAGGTTGCAGTGAGCTAAGATTGTGGCATTACACTCCAGCCTGGATGACAAGAGCGAAATTCAGTCTCAAAAACAAAAAAACCACCACCACCACCAACAAAAAAAACTAATTCTAGTAGTTGCCTCTGAGGAGTGAAAAGAGGAGAACTGGACAGAAGAATGGTGATTATAAGTACTTTAGCTTTATGTGTAATATTTTATTTTTTAATGTAGAATGTGATTGGTGTATTATTCTTTGTACTTTTCTATGTTTTAACATTTCTTTCCCAAAAGTCTAATATGGTATTTTGAGAGATGTTTCCTTTTGACTTCCCAATGTGTTGATATACAGTTCCCATATGGGAAGAAGAAACATCCATTATAAAGCATATTTAAGATTCTCTGCTACTAAAACTGTTGTACGGCAAAAAAAAAATTTAAAGTTTATTTTTGAGAACCATTATACTCTTACATTATTCTATGTGAATAGGATAATAAAATTAAAGAGTCTTGTTCTGAAAGGGACCTCAGAGATCATTATAGAATAACCCCTTCGCTTTACAGATGAGAAAACTAAAGCACAAAGACCCACTGAAGGTCACACAGCTCGTTAGTAATCCAGTCAGGATGAAAACTCCGAGACCACACTGGAATGTTATATAATCTATCTTTTCCCAACTGTCATCTTTATTCATCCTTCCTCATCCTCCTTCCTGCACACACCCAGACAGAATTCTGCTCCTCCATTCTTGTTCATGTTATAGTCAGTTTCAGTGTTATTTATGTATGTCTATTTTCCTCATAGAACATGAAGTTTTACTCCTGCAAGTTCAAGACCAAGTCTGATTTATCTTTGTAGTTTTGCACATAGTAGGTGATCAATAAATATTCTACCTCAGTTATTATCTTTATGGTATTGCCAGCTTGGTATGAAGGACAATATATTCAAAGGAATTTAGCACTTAGATTTGTTATAACTCTAATAATAGAGTAATAAAACTATTTAATATCTAATCTTCATTTTAGAGATAACTCGATTCAGGGAGCTGAGCCATAACATCTCTGCCATGTTTTTGATATATACATTATAGGAAAGACATGGCTTTAGCGGCTGAGCTTGCCTTATCACCCTAATGGTGTATGACTCAGTAGAGCACAGGCAGGCTTTTCCTAGAGGGGTGAACCTGAGTGCCCCTCAGTTCTCTCCAGTATCATCTTAATCTTGTATTTCTCAACATTCAGCTCCTGCAGCTGATGCATGTTTAAAAGATTTACACTCACACTGTTTTGCCAGCGTGATAGATTTTATTCACCAGCTGGGATTTTCATGTGTTCTGTAGCTTCCTATGGCTTTTCACTGGGTTTAGGTCTCTCTCTGCTTCCCACCTATTAGTAATGATTCTGGAATAATGGAAAAGGGCTCAATTCAAGCTTCATAGCAATTTAAATATCACTTTTATAGTTTTCTCCCTCACATTTCTACAGCATCCTGTCTACTAATATTAACATCCCAGCTTGAGGCAGGCACAGACCAATTTGCCTTTATGGATTCTTTGACCCCTAAAAGTCCTTGCTCTGTTTCTGAGTCCTTCCAACATGAGCCTGGAATTAGCCCAGCAAACCTATATCTGCTTGTTCCCTACAAAGGCAAGTAAGAACTGAGGCAATCTTTTTCTCTACTCTCACAGCAAACTGTATAAATTTTAAATGTACACAGATCCTTGCTTGCTTTTAGCAATTCAAATAGAAAATCTGCTTATTTAGAGAACATGTGAAGTAGATTTGATTTTTTTTAGTGAGTGATAACATCAAGCTCATGGAATGAAGCTAATATGAACTATTGAAATCACTGTGGTTGACATACATGAAAAAAACTCGGATTCCTAGTGAGGTCTTTATGGAGTCAAAGTTGTTTTTAACATGTGTAAATATTAATTTTGTTGAAGGGATGTCCAGAAAATAGTATTTTAGTCACTGAATTTGGAAAAAATATTTAAAAGAGCAATTTATATTGAATACCTTCCTCTATCTTCTCAGCACTAAATGAATGACTAATTATATCTGTTATGTAAAAACATCATAGCAGATGGTCCTTCCCATTAATGAGTATATAATGAAACAATAAACATGCTGAAGAGAAAGACATGAGAAATTGCAGATCAGTTGTGGAGTGAGTAATTTATCTCAGGACGCAGGGGTCAGCCAATGGGAAAGCTGCTATGAGAGTGAACATTCCCTTCTTCTTTCTCCGTCCTGCTGGTCAGCTATTAAGGCCGCAAATGATCTATTCAAATTACTGAGTCGTCAGTGTGAAGTGTCTCAGAAAAATACACTACAATGCACAGAGATGAAGCTAAAAAGGGCAATCTCATTTATAAACACATAAACAAAAGTTATAATGTGTTAACAAATAGAATCTAGCAATATATCACAATGATAATACAGTATGACCAGGAAGGGTTTGTTCCAGGAATGAAAGAGTATTTCAATATTAGAAAATTTATCAACATAATTCATTACATCACCAAAATTATTGCATCTGTAGATGTTGAAAAGGCAATTAATACAATCCCAAAGTCATTCCTAGTAAGTAACAAGTAGAAGAAATCTACTTAGCTATAATGAAGGCAATTTTCCAGAAGCCAACAGAAAATGTCATTCTTAACAAAACCCTAAAACCATTTTAATTAAAATAAGGAGCTAGTTAGGAAGGGCCAGTAATACTAATTGTTACTTTAATGTTGTCTTGGAGCTTATAATAATAATAATAATAAATGATTATTATTTATTAATAATAGTGTTACTAGTGGCTGCAGGAAAGGTATTGGGAAAGAAACTACTGAGACAAGTGTGCTAGATTGTTCTAATGTTAATGAAGTTATAATGGAAACTGTGTTTTTCAGAAATCTTTTCTTTCATGGCTCTGTGCAAGAATTGACAAAAATCAGAAGTCACATGAGACTTGGGAAGCAAAACCAGCCATTATCTTTGAAGATCTTCTTTGAAGATCTTCTAAGTCAGATACAATGAAATATGGTTGCAGAAGTGGCCAGTGAATTCATTTGTCATTGTTTTCCCCACTCCATGTCCAGTTCTACTTCTTGACTGCTAGATCTGCTGACCAAAAGTAGCCCCAGGTACTCGACCAGATACCTGACTGATGACTCCACAGTGAGAGCTATGCAGAGATACCAGAAAGTTTCCAGAAAAGTTTCCAGAAACTTTTCTGCCAAGTTCTCTTCATGTTCTCTGTCTGCCACCTAAGTGCATCTTGCTTTCCAGATTTCTATGAACATATCTTGAAGAGGTCTTGTTAATGACTTTTCTCTAATCCTCCAACTCCCCATTTTGAATCCTTACTTCCGAATATCTCTCACAATTCTGTAAGGACTTTTTTTCTAAAGTTAAGCCCTATTTCATGGTATTAGTTGTTATGCTTCCCTGACTAAAACCCTTAATAATAGAATTAGTTAAAAAATTGGTTAACAGGGCTGGATATAAGATGTTAAAAAATAAATTTTTTTTTGTATTTTAGCAATATGAAACTAGAAACAAAATGAAAATAATAAAATATTTTTCCACAACAGTGATAAAAAAAATAATAGGAATAAAGTTACAAAGAAGGGCATATGAAGAAAACAATAAAATCTTACTGAAGGACATAAAATAAGATGTAAGCAATAGAAAAAGCATTTCATGTTCTTAGACAGGGAGATCAAAGATGATAAGATGTTAATTCTCCTAAATTAATATAAAAGAAAGAGCACGTCTATTTAGGATCCTGACAGAATTTTTAAAAATAAGTTTTTGTTATCTTAAAATTTATATGTGAGAATAAATGTCCTATAATATGAAAAAGAGCAGTGTATGTATGTGAGGATTCTTAATTTACTGTATGTATTAACACATTATACAGTTTTTGTAATTAAATCAATATGGTATCAGCATAAGATAGATTAGCTTACAGGACAGAAAATTCAGAAATAGATTGTAATATATATGAAAATTCAGCATGTAAAAAAATGGTAACTCAGCTTTGTGGGGAAAGTAAAGAATAATTATCTTAAGCAATAGTGCTTGCATTCATAGTTAATACATGGATTCATGAGCATAAAGAAAAATTCAGAAGAATGCTTGAGTTTGTTAATGCAAATTGTCTAGTAGGTGGGTGTGGGACCTAAGGCAGGAAGTGGGGTAGAAAGGGACAAAAAGAAAAATAATAAATTGTTAAGCAAACTTAGAATGTATGATGTATACTATGAATGCAAATTTATATTTTAGTGTGATGTGTGTAAGCAAATATGGAGACATAGATGCGGATAAGGAGAGATATCTATTGATGTCTAAGTATGCACAATCTGTCAGTGAAGAAAACAAGTTGAAGAGTACATGTACAATTTGATATTTTTTCGATGAAAACATACCAACACACTGTATTGGTCAGGGTTTGATCAGAGAAGTAGGAATTCAAGGAGTCATATTATAGAATAAGGAATTTATTATAGAGCCTTGATCTTATGCAATGATGGAAGCTAGTTAAATAGCTCATGTACAGCTGTTGCTTCAGCACTGGGTGTTAGGTCTAAAATCTCCAGGGCAGGCAGATGGGAAGGAAAGATGGACAGGAAATGACGTGTCATTCCAAGGACATATTGGAGCCTATAAGGTCAAGTTGGAACCTAGGTAGCTCTTTTACTTCCTTCAAACCTCCAATTTTCTTTCTCTTTTTCTTTTTTTTTTTTGAGATGGAGTCTCACACTGTCGCCCAGGCTGTAGTGCAGTGGCGTGATCTCTGCTCACTGCAATCTCCACCTCCTGGGTTCAAGCAACTCTCCTGTCTCAGACTCCCAAGTAGCTGGAACTACAGGCATGCACCACCATGCCCAGCTAATTTTTTTTGTATTTTTAGTAAAGACAGGTTTTCACCATGTTGGCCAGGATGGTCTTGATCTCCTGACCTCATGATCCACCAACCGCGGCCTCCCAAAGTGTTGGGATTACAGGCGTGAGCCACCGCGCCCAGTCCAAACCTCCAACTTTCAAGATGTGGGTGTCCTGCAGGAGAGGCTGATGCCCTTGGTTATGGAGCAGAAACTGAATAAGAGTAGGAGAAGCTAGAAGAGGAAATCCTGTGGTAGCTGGAGAATCTGTGGGCCCAGCTGCTACCTGATGTCAACCAGGTGAGCTGCACAGCACCTGAGCTTATTTTAATCTTCCCAATCTAACCACACCTGGTGCTTTATTTCACATTTCAAATCTCAGGCAAACTTCTCTTGTGGCCAATCATAGCCCAGAACCATTTAGGGAAGAAATTCTGGAGACAGGAATTCTGGGAAACATAGCCATCACATATATACATACAAATAAATGAGACCCCTATATAAGTGTATGCATACCTTTATGTTGGTATGGATAAAAAGAAATGCACAGAAGGATATACCTCAACTGTTAAGCCTGGTTTCATTAGGAGGAGATGGTAGTGGAGGGATATGACCAGGTTATGAATAAAAAGGTAGATGATCAGTCATACCTGGATACAAGTTTTTATTTTGTTGTTTTCACTTGTTATAAGTAGTTATTATTTTAGTAATTTTAAAATATCAAATCAATTAAAAATATCAAAAACCAAAATGAATTCACATAGGCTTTCAATTCTTTGATTTTTTTCTATCATATTACAGATGTTCTTGTGCTTAAATCCCATCTCTGCCAGTTACTACTTGTGTGACTTTGAACAAGTTATTGTTTTCTCCAAGTCTTATTTTCTTCATTTTAAAAATGGACATAGTAATAATAGTGATAGTACCTGGCTTGCACAGTTGTTGTATAAATTAAATTAGATGCATAAAATGCCTAGAATCATGCTTAGCAAACAGTAACATTAGTCATCATTATCATTATTTTTGTTATTTCTATCATTATTAATATATCTGAGTGGAAATCACTCTCTTCCTTCTCATACCCTATCATCGCAATTCTATCCTGTCAAATCAAGAAGAAAAGGAGGAAAAGAAGCGAATCTAATTTAAATAGAGCTGCCCCAAAAGGTTGTCACTAGCCCATGGGTCAGTGAGTTGTAACCTTAGGTAGTCATTAAAAGGATGTCGATGATAAATACATGCAAGGTCAAGCAATGATTACCCAGAAAAGGCCTGAGAGTGAGACGGTCAATTTGGCTATGAGACTGTGTGTGTGAAGGTGTCCATGTGTGTTCTCATGTTAGCACAAACATGTTTGTATGTAAACTGCAAGCAATACAACAACTGAGAATAAATGTACATAAAGAAACATTTATAAATGCCTGCAAATGTGAAGTCAGTGTACCACATATAATCTTACATTTTCTGATCCACATATAAGAGTTAAAAGAAGGGACTGCCAGAATACTCATTTACACACCCTGAGTCCTGCAATTCATTTCACCATATTTGATGTTGGCAGGGAAGCATTTATTTATTTAAAATTACTCAAATACAGCACAAAGAGCTATTCTGTAGGTATAAGCTATCTGCAGGCATGAAATACATCTAAACTAAAAAAAAAAAAAAAAAAAAATCACCCTCCTGTACTTTTGCCATATCATAACCACAGTAAAGGCAACATGAGGCTTCTTTTGTTTCTAGATGCTGCAGGAGGAAATGAAACAATGGGGCAGGAACATGGTTTTCAATCTTTTTTTCTATGGGTGCACATGTGGCTGACTAATGTTCCCTATCACAATGCTCTTCTAAACCCAATTCCCAGCACACTGGCCATTACTTCATCTCATTCACTACCACTCAAGAGGGCATTTCAGGATACAAATGAGTGAGACTGACACTAGAAGAGAATAACCTTGGAGATATTCTATTTTTTAATTAAAAACGTAATACATGAATATATTCTCATTATAAAGGACTGAAAAAGGAAAATACATAGAATATACTCCTGTACCAGCTCCTCCACACCCAAAATCCTACTCTCCACAGACAAGTTAACAAATGATTAACAATTTGGTGTGTATCTTAAATTTGCACTTCCATTAATTTTTATGTATGCATGTGTTTATATATCTAAAAACAAATATGTGTATAAATATGCATATGCATGCGTATTATTTTTTCTATACTGTATAAATTTTCCATAAATAAAACTATATTTTAGATATTTTCTGGTGACTTATTTCCACTTAACATTACAACATAAGATATCTTTCCATAAAAGTACATACAGCCCATCTTATTTTTATAACATCTGCATAGTATTATATCATATAAATGTACCATATTTCAGTTTAACCTCTTCCAAATTGATGGGTATTTTGCTGTTTTTAAAATTATCAAAATAATGTTGCAAAAAACACACTAGCTTATCCTTGTACATATCTGTTTGTGTACAAATGTTTTTATTTTTATTTTAATTTTTTTAGAGACAAGGTCTTACTCTGTCACCAGGCTAGAGCGCAATGGTGCAATCATAGCTCACTGTAATCTGGAACTCCTGGGCATAAGCAATCCTTCCACCTAGTCTCCTGAGCAGGTAGGACTACTAGTTGTTAAACCTGGATTGTATTAAAAGGCCCAGCTATTTAATTAAATCAAAGTATATAAGGTGGACAGAGAACTAGTGTGTACTAGCAAGGTCGCTAGTGTGCATAAAGAAAGGTTTGTGAGCTAAAGAAAGAAAGTGAGAAATAAACAAATAAGAAAGCTACTGAGCAAGGGGGAAAGTGGAAGAGACAGTAATAGGTGTATGAGAGTGTACATTTTTCCTCAGGTTCTTGCCAATACTGAGAAGTCTTTAAAGTACTGGCCGAGCTACTGGTAAATCTCACTCCTGTTTTTCAATTTGCTTTCTGTCTGATTGCTAATGAGATGAAGAATATTTTCACATGAGTATTGGCCATTTTATTTCTTATTTCATATTAGTCTATATTTCTCTCTATTTTTCTCATTTTTGATTGAATTTTTCCCTACTGATTTTTAGGACCTCTTTACATATTGTGGTTATTAACACTTTTTCAGTTATACATTTGATCTAATTAAATAGCTAGGCCTTTTAATAAATCCAGGTTTAACAACAAGTTGTTAATTGTTTGCCACAGTTGATTCAGAACACTTTGCTATTGTTTTTATTAGCTTTAAGGAAATAAAATGTTACAAATAAAGCTAGATGCCCCCCACCTCCTGCTGTTCCCTTCCCATTCCCTCTGATATTGGTGTTTCATTCTCATAAACATTTTCTATGTGTACCTTTAAGTCATATTTAGTCATACAGTTGGTATTACAATACCTGTAGCCTTTTGTAACTTAATATTGTAGTCTTTTGAAATTCATCCTTGTTGACAAGGAAAGTCCCTTGAAGTTATTCTTAACTTTGTTTATAGCTAACTTGTCAAACTTAGCCACCCTTGTCACATACTGTAACTACACCTAGTGGCCAGGGAAATTGAGAAATGTAATTTTTATTCCAGGTGGCCAGGAGCCTGGATTTAAAAACAGGATTCATCATATAACTGAGGAAGAAGAGGGAAACAGATAGTGGAGTACAGCTAGCCATCTCTGCCAAATACCTTTAATTATAATGTTTATTGTACATTTATGGTATAAACCTTTATTGGATTAAGGTATTTGTTTTTTCCTTTTCTCAGTTTACTACAGGATTTTAAAAATTGCATTCAATTAGAAATAAATGTTATCAAATGGTTCTTTGGTGTCTTTTAAGAAGACTGTCTGGGTTTCTCCTTTAATCTGGCAATGTAATGCATTAAATTAATAGTTTTCCTAACATTAAACTGTCCTTGCATTCCAGAAATAAATTTTAATCAATCAAGATCTTAAATCTCATATCAGCTAGAAACACATTCTTTTCTTTCAAAACAGCATTTGATTTGCTAATATCTAGAATTTAAACATGTTTGCAAATTGGCTTATTCTGTTATTATTTGTATGAATTTATAAGCAAGATTATGACTGCCATATACAGCTAATGGAGAAGGTTTCTATCTCTTTCTATTCTGGAAAATATATATAACCTAGAAATTATCTATTTAAGTTTTAAAATAGTTCACTTATAATATCATCTAGTCTGGAGCCTTTTTAAGGGTTACATCTTTGATTATTTAAAAAATTTCTTCTATGGTAGTATTCTGCTTCTTCTTGAGTCAATGTTTCTAATTTACATTTTATAGAAAAATCATCCTTTTAGTTTAGATTTCCAAAACTGTTGGCATTAATTCATACTTAGCTTTCTTTTATACTTGGAAAAAACTCTGTGTCCATATTTATGTCTGCTGCCTTGTTTATTTGTGACTCTGTTTTCCTTTGTCAGAATTGCCAGAACTTTCACAATTAGGTTGGACTTTTTGTTTACTTCATTATTTTATTCTACTTTCTAAATTATCTCCACCCAAATTGTGTTTATTTTGTTTTTCCTCTAATTTCTTACATTATGTGTTTAGGCCATTTTTGTAGACATGGTTTATTAGCTACCTATTTCTGATCCCCTTCTCCTTTGCCCACTTCCAACCACAGAGGTGGAAATAGCTAGATACTCAATTTCCCAGATATTCTTGGAATTAGGTATGGTCATGTGTTCCAGATATAAGAGGAGGTGTTCTAGAGACATATGAGAATATATATATATATATATATATATATATATATATATATATATATATTTCTTACTGTCACTAATGCAGAGAAACATACAAGAACATGATTTCTCTCTAGCCAGTGGAAGGAGTAAGTATGGAGAAGGCACACCTAATTTCTAAAAAGACCAGCCCAGAAGTGGTACATATCCTGCCAACTCATATTGGAGAAAACTTATTCCTGTGGTCGTAACTAACTGGGAAGGAGGCTAGGAAATATAACTAGCCATGTCATCGGCTATAATACTTTTGTGTGAAAGCAAAGAAAAACTCTGAAAGTTTTTTAGCATATTACTTACAACTCTTCTCACATTCAATGATACTGCAGTTAAAAACTTAAGTTACTCACGAAAGCACAGGCATGGAAGTTGTTGTATAATCCTTTAGGGGTTTATAAGGAAAAACTGAGTTTTGAAAATATTCATCCAAATATTAGGTGACACCTGCCACCTGCAATCTTACCTGACAAAATGCTAAAACTTCAGCTACAAAAACTAGTCTTGGGTAAAGAGGGACAGAAACTCTGAACAATCAACTTGAAGTAATAATGCTATCTATATTTCTGTAAGGGAAGATAATCATACATACACACACAGGCATATAACTGAGTAGGTTTTCAATTCACTGTGAAACTACATATAACTCAAACCAAATTAATACAGTCACAGGTGACTTTGTCAGTGTTATACAATTAGCGTCATTTTGTACCAGTTGTATCCATTAGCAGTAGCAAAAAAATTAATGTGTATGTACAAAAAGCAATATTCTGCTATGCATTCAGGAATACTAAAATAATAGAAAGGGGAATACTACTTTTTAACTTGAGATGTCAGCATCATTGTCTTCATTAAATATTTTCCAAATCCATCAGGTGCTTTAAAATATGTTATAGAAATAAACAAAAGAAGGCATAGTCTTTTTTCTCAAGAGGCTTTCAGATTAAGACAGAGATTAGGACATATTTATAGTAAATAAAATATGGACTGTGATAATCAGTATGTGTTTAAGTATTTTTACCTTCTCTGTTTTATTATTGTCAGTCTGTGAATGGGTTGAGTGGAAGGAGTGGCTGGATTTAGCAGAATAAAAGAAATATAAGAAAATACAGAGGCAACATGAAAAGAAGGACAGAACAGAGATCTAGTAGAGATTACATTATAAGAAAGATTATAGCAGGGCGTGGTGGTATACACCTGGAGTCCCAGCTACTTTGGAGACTGAGGCAGGAGAATTGCTTGAACCCAGGAGGCATAAGTTGCAGTGAGCCTAGATTGCAACACTGCACTCTAGCCTGGGTGACAGAGAGAGACTTCGTCTCAACAAACAAACAAAACAAAGAAAGATTACTGCCATAACATGCTTAGCTGAAAGGAGCTTGTATAGTGAAAGCCTTCATCTTGAAGAGGAGGAAGCAGACCTAGAGAGGTATAGTGACATGCTCAAGGTTAGCCAGAGAGTTTGTAGCAGGGCCAGGACTAGAACTAGCTCTTCTAATTCTGTTCTGATGTCTGTTTTACTACCATACATGGCTATCCTAGCTGCTTCCAAGAAGCAACTGGAAATTCTCCACTTACACTTTGCTTTATCAGATCTCTGACACCCTACTCTAGCTTTACAAAAGAAATATATTAGTTATCATTTGGGGACAATACCCAACGCTTTGAGGGTTCTCCCCTCACAGTCTTTCTTACTCAGAGATCCATCTCTGTCTTTCTTTTTTGAAACAGTCTTGGCAGAGTTCAGGCCCCCTTCTTTGCTGGAAGTTTTGAGAATATCTCACAGTAGAGCTGGCTTAAAACCTTGTCTCTCTTGATATAATATCTTTGGAGGAAAAAAAACGCATTCCCAGTTTCAAATAATCAAATTAACCTTTTAATAAAAAGCCATATGCTGGGGGACTTCCTGTGAATTTATCTCAATATGCATTTTTTACTGTTCTGAAGAGAAATTACATATGCTGCGCAAATCTGAAACTATGACCTATTGTATACAGAATCAACTATAATATATACAACTCTCTATAGGTCCTGGTGAAAACTGAACGCTTCCATCAATATAGCAGACTTCATTCATAATTACACTCCAAATTAAAGAGAATGGAGCAAAATTTCTCATCTGGAAAATGTGCAGAGTACAATATATGAGAAAAGAATGTTTACAGTAGAAGAGGCACTGGTAACAGTGTCCTCATGCTATAGTTCTTTGCTAAAATGTAATTTTTTTTTCAGGTGGCTCCTGTAAAAGAAAACAGAGAACTTGGATACCCAGCCTAAGAACACAAAGAAAATTCAAATGAGCCCTATACCAAGTGTAGCACTTTCAAACATCATCTCTGGACATTTTCACCAGAATGTCCCATGTTCAAAAATATTTTTGAAATGTCTACATGTGTACAACATCATGCTATGATTCATATAAAAAAGTAGAATAATAGCAATATAGGAACAATGGGAGGCACAGGCTGTAAGTATTGTAGGAATTCAGAATTTAAAATAAAGAGACTATAGAATAAGAAAGGCTTCATGAAGGAAGTACAACTTAGGCCAAGGAAGGATAGGTAACATTTGTGTGTATGGAGAGGAGTAAGAAGCAGAGTTGATACTCAGTTGGATGTTTTGGTACAGTGGCACTGGCTGCTGTGTTCTGTGCAACTGGTGCATCCCTTCTGAGTGGCTGCTGTACCTGTTCTGAAAATCACCGTGGGGGCATTCCTGGGCACAGGTGTAGGAGTGGCTATTGGGAAGTCAGGGAGCCCTTCAGCTTGTGCAGGTCATCAAAAAGTAACAACTAAATTGATCAGAAATATTTACATCTGATTGTTGCACTTCAGATAAGTCACATATTCTGTGCATACATTTCTTCTAAGATTATACAACCACTGTCTCAGTCATATTGACATTAGTGTTAAATTCATTATGGCATAGCCATAAGTATCCAACTGAGAAAACCCACTCAATGGCTAGAGATGATGATTATTATTCTTTACCAGAATGAGAATCGTACTGTCACTTATAACACTCTGATCCAATTTCAATCCCTTCTCCTACAAACTTTAAAGCAATCTCATCCAGAAATAACAGAGCTGGTCAGTCTTCTCTAGCAGATACTTCTACCGTTTCACTTTTTGAGGTAAATAGCCTCAGGGACATGGAACCAATTTTCAACAGTGATTTGCTACAGTATTGAATACACATCTCAATACCCTCATAGATAGAAGAGGAGGGTCTGATTCATCAACACTTTCCTTTAGGTCAGCAAACACTCAGGGAACAATTAGACTATTTATAAAGCCTTGGTACCTGGCATAGTGCAAAGTCAATTTTAAAAATATATTGAATATGTGAGCTTTTCCAAATTGTCATCAACTGTTACGACAAGCTTAAAGAAGCTATTGTAGAGGACTGAAGCAGCAGCTGATTTCAAAACAGTAAATCAAGTCTTGGTCAAGAGCACTGATGAAAAGAGAACAGGATTCTTGCTGTGTTTATGAGTGGCTCAAGACAGCTTTAATACACATCAATCACAGGTAGGCAGTGTGCTCTGGTCCGTGCCCCCGACTCTCAGCGTGACCTTTTGTGAGTCACCAGACGGCTTTCAGGCTCGGTTACTCAGCTGAAAACAAAGCTAAGGAGCAGAAACCTCAATGAAAAACAGGCACTGCATCTCTAATAAGATTTCCTGGGGAAATAAATTCCTCACCTCTACAACCCCCTCTCCCTGACAGCCCCCACTCTAGACTGCCACATCCCACATATTCAAGAGAAGGTGAACAAAGTGAAGTGTTTGAGGCATGTGGTTGTGCTATCCTCCCAGCTTCAGAAGCATTTATCAGGAAGAATTCACTGTCTCACTGAAAATAGGAAAGCCGTGGAAAAAGAAATGGTAACACTATCTTGCTTTAGAAATTAGAGCACTAGCTTTGGGTTCAAAACCTCTCAATCGGCTATGGTTTGTTTAGAGACTTGGAGAGCTGGCCAATGAATCTCTCCCCCTTTCAACTGGTTCTAAACAGTTTACAGCTGTATCACCAGTACTTTGAAATATTTCTGCTCCCTCTAGGCAAAAGCATTTGTTATTGTGAAACTTTCTGCTAAAATCATAAGATCAGAGTTGCACGAAAGTGTAACAGCTTCTTAGGAGGGTGGTAAAACAGCTGGGGGTTGCGGCCTGGATTAGGAAATGCCACCAATTCCTTCAGCTTCCATAGCTTCATGGTGCAGCAGGCTACCTGCAGAAGAAGGAAGGGCTGAAGGACATGGCCAACAGAAGCTATGGCCCTGGAAAATGAGGCAGCAGTTCTTTTTGCTTTTAAAATTGTTGGCCCCATGGGGGTTGCACTAACCCCCTAGGCCTCTATCTGGCACAGAAGGGTCTCCTTTCTGAGACTAGGCCCCTTGGAAAGGTTCCACATGACTGAACCCCACTGAATCAGTCATTTAGTGGCTCATAAGAAAAGCTGACAATATTATGGCTCCAAGGCAGACTGCCACCTCAGAGCCTCAATTGTAACTAATGGGGGTTTAAAAGGGAGATCAGAAAATATCATGCAGATAAAATACAGAGATAGAAGGAAAGACCATAACCTCAATCTGCAAAATGTGATAGCTTTGTCAAAATAAAAGCCAAAGCTAAACTCTCCTGCTGCTGCACACCTCCTAGCTCGTGGGAACTGTTCACGCAGAGAGGCATTTTCTATTAGAGCAAACTCGGAAGGCAGCAGGGAGAAACCCAGCCATCATATCTGCACAACAGCCCCTCCATGCAAACACCATTCCAGTAATGGGAAATTTTAATGATGTAAAGCAGCAAGGTCACACGATATGTCCAGGCAGCCCTTGGAAAGACACTGCCTCGGCAGATATTATAGAGGAGAGCTCAGAATTGCTCTTGGTTCATTAGGCTTTGCCTGAAGGTTTTTTCTTCCACTATTAACTACAAACAAGGCTGAGTTTCTTATTACCCAGTTCCTTGTATGCAATGCAAAGAGGTGAAGGGCAAGGTTTGTAAATATGGGAAGGGAGACAGTTTAGATGTGTTTTTATAATACTTGAAATATTCTGAGTCACTTTAAATATGAAAATTGCAAAAGCCTTATCAATGTTGCAGTATATTTTTTCTGGCACAACTTTTTATCTACTCATGTACAGATAAAGGTATTATATGCACATAAATGTACACACATGGGATGGATTGATTCCCTCCCCTCCATACAGCACCACCACATCTTCTTACGTTTTGCCTCCTTTTCCCAGCTTTATGACCCCATTGAGATGGCTCTTACTGTTTTCCTCCTCGTTACATTTTGATATTTCAAAGCATGGCCTGGATCTCACTCCCATCTCCCCACTCCACATTATTAATGAATTGGAAAGCAGACATCATTAGTTTTCGGAGACCATTTCTTTTAAAATTTACAGACCCCTTCATCTGAATCCCCAGAGACAGTCTGCTGTTCTCATCTTAGAATCTTATTAGCATCATATCTTCTGTATCCTGCCATGCAAACTGCATGGCTATGCACTTTCTAGCACTTGACCCTTTTGCAGACAGAATTAATTTACTCTTTGAAGATGCAGCAGCATGCTGTTGTGCTTGTTAAAGAAAGAAAAGCCAAGCAAGGATATGGCAAAGCAAGCAAAGAAATTCTTGGTTTAAAAGCAAGCTCTTGTAAGGCAAGTTAGGTGAAGACTGGGCAGCAGAAACAAATAGCCAGTAACTATTGATGGAAACAGGCAAATTAGCTGATTAGCAGGAATTGGGAATTTCTGCATCCAACAACTAATGAGCATTGGGACAAGCTCCTGATATGGACTAGATTGCAGGGCTTACTTTGTAATAGAGCCTTTTGTTCTTAGAAGGTTTAGAAGACAATTCAAACAACTAATTCTGATTTCATCAGCTACGTGATCTATTTTCTAAAATCTTTCAGACTCATTTACTCACTACTCACTGTGTGCCAGGTAGTGTTCTAGATGAAGGAGACACAGCAGTGAGTAGCACAACGTCTCTTCATTCACAAAGCTTTCTTTCTAGTGAAGAATTAAAAAATTTATAAACAAGTAAACAGTTAATTAAAAACAGAGCTTCAGATAGCTATAAGAGCTATGAAGGAAAATTAACCGATGTGAAAGAGTAGAGATTATTAAAGGGAATTATCTGAAACAGGGTAATCTATTACTAAGGAACTGACATTCAAACTGGGGCATTAATGGTGTAAAACAGCAAGCCCTGTGAAGATCTCAGGGATGAGTGTTCCACACAGAATGTAAACGCTTTGAGACCAGAACAAGTTTAGTGTATTTAAAAATTTAAATGCAGCTAGTGTGGCTGGAGTAGAGTAACATGGGAGACAGTGGTGGGAGAAATAGGCAGTACCCCAGTATGCAAGAAAAGTAGACACTTAAAGGCCATGATTCAGGAGTGTGAATTTTATTCCAGCCAAAAGTTACCTTACAGTCATGCCTAGTGTTTTATAAAGACGAAACTGAAGGGTGGGGATGAGGTAGCAGAAAGAAAGCAAGAAAACCACATAGGAAGTTATCAGAAATCTGAGCAAGAGACGATTATGGATTATGGTCCTTTAGACTAAAGTGATAACAGTGGAAGTGGTAAGAAGTAGTGGGATTGAGGATATATTTTGCAGACAGAGCTTTGGAGCCCATACAGGAATTGGATGAGAGAATGAATAGTGAGCCTTTAACTGAATGGCAGAAGACAGAAGGGGGAGGAAATTGAAGATGAAATAAAAAGCTTCAGTGTGGCTGGATTAAATTTGAGATGACCACTAAACATCCAAGTATAGATAGAGTGAGGCTCACAGGAAGTCTGGAATGAAGATAAACGTAGATTTTGTTATTATAAGCTTATAGATACCATTTCAAGCCATGTAACTGGATGGGATCACTGTAAGAGTGAGTTTACACGAGAAAAGGCCTAAGGATGGCTTTGGGGCACTCCAACAAGTAGAGGTCAGGAAGAGGAAAAGGAGGCATCAAAGGAGACAGAAAAGGAGTGACTGGTGTTTCAGCAGAATAACCAGAAACCACCACAAACAACAACAGAGATTTGAAAAAGGAGGTAGTGAGTGATCAGCTGTATAAAATGCCACCAAAAGTATTAGTAAAATGAGAACTGAGTATTGGTTATTTGATTTGGCAGGATGAAAGTCACTGGCCACCTTGACCATAGAGTTCCACTGAAGTAAGAAGAAAAAAAAGCTAGACTGGAGGACAAATTGGGAAATGGTGGTGACGAAAATGGAGTCAACAAGTATAGGCAGCTCTACTGATGAGTTAGAAAGGAGAGCAGAGAAATGGGTGTTAGTTGGAGGATCCCATTTAAAGGCTTTAAGTTTGGAGCAACCATAGCATGTTTGTATATCATTAAGAACAATTATGATAAAAATAGAAAAGAATGATGTGTAAGAGAGCGTATAATTGCAGGGACCAAGGCTTTGAGGAAGAGATGGAATCCAATTCCCAAGCCAAGGCACTGGCCTTAGGAATAGGGACATGTCATTCAGTGTAGTTGGAGGGAAGACAGAGATGATAAGTGGTAGATTTGGTTGTAGGAGGAATAGGTTCTCTCTTGATAGTTTCTAATTTCTCAGTGAAATAAGCCATGAAGTTATCAACTAAGACTGAGTAATACCAAGGATTATTTAAGATTTGTAGTAAGAAATTTTAAATGAGACCAGTAACTATGATTGTGTGTTTTCCTTAACCATATTTAGCTGTTCAGGTAAGGGTGAGAGTAGGTGACATGTTGGATTTGTCAGCTTTAGGGTTACCAGCAAGTATAAGGGTAAGAGGGGCAAGGGGATATACAGCAGGTTAATTATAGTGATGGACCACAGAACTTATTATTGGTGACATGAGAAATAATAATATGAGGAAGGAAATATGAGGTTGAATCAATTGATGGGTAGGTACAATGTGGTTGAAGGATTATTGGCAAATGAATTCTGAACTTTGAGTGAGCTAGAAACATTTCTAAATGGAATTCTTAAATCAGGATTTTGGATGTGGTATGGTGGGTATCTGAGAAGGGACAGAAGAAAAGATGAGTGGAAGTGAGGAGGTAAAAGAATCAGGCAGATGCTGAAGTCACCAAGAATGTTAAGAGGTATAGCGGTAGAGAAGAATACGATCAATCAAATGCTGACTACATAAACTGCATAAACAGAAGACTGAACAAATGACCACAAAAAAAGGAGACATAGCAGATACCACAATCTATTGGAATCTGAGTCAAAGGAATGGGTTTTTGAGAGGAGGAGGAGAAAGGGCCTGAACAGAGCAATGAGGTGAAAGAATGGCATCTATCCCACATCAAGACCCTGAAGATATGTGAGAAGAAGCAGCCACCACTTTTAACAGAGTAGGAGGAGAAGTAGGGTGCTAAGGGATAACCAGGTTTGGGTTAGAACAAGAAGTTGATAGAAACATTTTTGAGATGAGATTAATAATAGAGGAGTTTTGTTTTGTTTTGTTTTGTTTTGTTTTTCTCCTAATGAAAGACCACAAGTTCCAGAGAATTTGGGAAAAGGATTTGGGAGAATAAGAAGAGATGAGAAACTGGGTCAGATTTGGAGATGTACAGAACCACACAGGGATAAGCACACAGGTCTGATCATGACCTTAGAGCTTCACTGTCCAATACAATAGTCTCTAGCAAATATTTGCCTACCAAGCCCTTTAAATGTAGCTGGCCCAAATTAAGATGTACTCTAAGTATAAAACATATATTGGATTTTGAAGACAGTACAAAAAAGAATGTAAAGTTTCTTATTAATAATTTTTCAGTGCTCACTTCTGCAGCACGTATGCTAAAACTGTAATAATACAGAGAAGATTAGCATGATTAGCATGGCCCCTTCACACAAATTTGTGAAGAATTCCATATGTTTTCTGTTATTAAAAAGTCAAAAAATAACAGATGTTGGCAAGGTTGTGGAGAAAAAGGAATGCTTTTACGCTGTTTGTGGGAGTATAAATTAGCTCAACCATTGTGGAAGACAGTACAGCAATTCCTCAAAGACCTAAAGAAAAAAATTCCGTTTGATCCAGCAATCCCATTACTGTACCCAGTACAGTATATCCAAAAGATATCCAAAAGATTATAAATTGCTCTGTTATAAAGATGTATGTATGTGTATGTTCACTGCAGCGCTATTCACAGGAGCAAAGACATGGAATCAACCCAAATGCCCATCAGTGATAGACTGGATAAAAGAAAAATGTGGTGCATAGGCAACTGGAATACTCTGTAGCCGCAAAAAAAGAATGAGACCATGTCCTCTGCAGGGATGTGGATGGAGCTGGAGGCCATTATACTTAGCAAACTAATGCAGGAACAGAAAACCAAATATCACATGTTCTCACTTATAAGTGGATGCTAAATGATGAGAACACACAGACACATAGACGGGAACAACACACACTGGGACCTATTAGAGGGTAGAGTGTGGGAGGAGGGAGAGGAGCAGGAAAAATAACTAATGGGCAGTAGGCTTAATACCTTGGTAGTGAAATCATCTGTACAACCTACCCCCATGACACAAATTGACCTATGTAACAAACCTGCACATCCTGTACATGTACCCCTGAACTTAAAATAGAAGTTAAAAATTAATTTTTATATTAAATAAATGTTTAATGTTTTGATATTTTGGTTTAAAAATGTTATTAAAATTGATATCACTTTTTAAAAACTGTTTTAAATGTGGCTACTACAAAATTTTAAATTACATACATAGCTTGTATTACATTTCTATCGGATAGTGCTGCCTTAGAAGCTTTTATTTCTGGTGGTGACCTAACAGGGATGTTTGGCATGTTGGGATTAGGCCTGATAGATTTTTAGAGGAAGGTAGACCATCAATTCCAGTTATGCTTCTTTGGAGTGGTCTTTTCAATCCTTGCTTCTTCAATATGATTTTTAGACTAGTAGCATTGGTACCACCTGGGAGCTTGTTAGGTATGCAAAATCTCAGGTTCTGTTTTTTACCTACAGAACCAGAATCTGCATTTTAACAAGATCCCCAGGTGAGTATTATGCATATTAAACTCTGAGAAGCACTGCTTGGATCATTTTCAAGTGGTAAGGCTGATGAAGATGAAGCCAGGGAAAGGAAAGGGTACCAGAAACATCTTGCTAGGTGAGAAGTGGTCTTACCAGTGGGTAATTTGCAGTCTGGAGGAGAAGCATTCAAACCTGGGATAGCAATGACGTGTTTAGAGCTATACTTTCTAATATGGTAGCCATTGGTCACACGTGGTTATTTAACACTTGAAATATGGCTGCTATGACTTGAGATGTGTTGCAAGTGTAAGATGCACATCAGGTTTTAATGACTTAATATGAAAAAAAGACAGTAAAATATCTCATTAATAATTTCTAATGTTAACATGTTGATATGATAATATCTGGAATATACTGAGTTATATAAAATATATTGTTAAAATGAATTTCACCTTCTTTTAAGGTAGCTATTAGAAAATTTAAAATTTGTATGTGGCTTCCATTACATTTCTATTCAAGAGCACTTCTCTAGACCATACTGGAAGAGTCAAGCCTCCAAGATTCTCCCATACAGACAGACTGTATAGCAGGGGTTGGCAAAAAATGGCCACTACCTATTAGTATAAATAAAGTTATAGTGGAACAGCCAGATTTTTTATTTCACATTGTCTATGACTACTTTCATGCTATAACAACAGAGCTGGGTAGCCGTGAGAGAGAATGTATGGCCCACAAAGCCTAAAATTTTTATTAACTAGCTTTTTACAGTGAAAGTTTGCTGAACCTTGCCATAGAGGGAAGATGGAGAGGACTCATTGTTTTGTAATTCAGGATGGTTCAGGATTCACTTTCAGATTGCATAAAGCCTTTGTTTACAGAAAAGTGTGACTATAGCTAGAAAAATATTCTCATAGTAGTTGAAAAGCAGGATTAGAATCCTTTACATTTTATAATTGTTTATTTAATTGCAGTATTCTTTTATATTATTGAAACCATAATTCTGTTCCCATTTAAAATACTTTCAATAGGAAATACTCTTCAGAATCTATAAGGCTTATTAGTTTGGATTCTAATTGCAGTCAGATACTATTAAGTTTTTAATAATTTTAATTGGTTTATTTTTCTTTTATTCTCCTATTGCACACTGAGTAATTACTTAGTAATACGGTACCAAATGCTAAGATGCATAGCAACTTTGAATATGATAAGACAGGTTCAATTAACTTTTTTGACTAGTAATTATGTGCCCCTTTATAATATGGAAAGTAATAAACTTATTATTGCTTATCATTATTGTTCTTCCATCTCCATTTCTGCTATACTTCTTAGCTCAGGCCTTTAGTAAGTCCTGTGTTTTATACCAACATACCCCCCAGTTGGGTTTTCCTTTCTTAAATTTATTTTCCTCTGTAATCCATTCTTTTAACCATTTCTAGACTAATATTTTTAAAACACGACTTTAATATTCAAACTTCTCTGCTAAAAAAATCCTCAAGACCTACTGAATTTTAAAAACCTTCTGTCAAGTTCATAAACGGACCTTAGACAATCTTGTAATCTTATTTTCCATTAATAATCTCCATTCTTCTGCATCTCCATACTGCTATAGATACAGATCTTAATTTCTCAAAATGGTTCTCTCTTCTACATTCTTCCAGATTAGATTTGGTTAAGGTTATTGTCTTTAGTCGAGACTGTAACAATCACTTATAAAAATTTCACAGTTATCTCTATTCACTTATCACTTTAATGAAGAAACCATACAGCTGCTACAGAATTTTCCTAAATCATAAGCCTAGCTGGGTCATTACTCTGCCTAAAGTTCTTCCACAGTAACTCATTGTCCTACAGTTATGTTTCTTAATCTTTCTCTTTTTTTTTTTGTACATCTCTTTGAGATTCTGAGGACAGCCATAAAATGCATATAAGAATGAAAGCACACAGTTTTACATCTAGCTAGCATGTAAAAAGTCACAGGTGGCCTTTGCCCTGTGGCAACAAGAAAATAAAATAAAAATCATACTAATGTAGGGAACTATTAAAGACTGGTGAGTGCAAGGTAGTTCTGATGAACTCATTTCTAGAAAATGGAACCCTTCAAAGGTAAGCAGAAAAATCTTGTAAAAGATAAAAGATTTTTTGGAATCAAAAGGTAATCAGTCAACCTAGTAGCAATAGCGAGGGCTGATGGGGGCAGATTAAAGTCTGGAGGAGCCCCATACATACCAGTAATTTTAATGGCATAATAATCCTTTCTCTACCCCAAATTTTGTTGAGAAAGCAACAGTGAAGGCAGGCTTAAGAGAGTAAAGAATATGAATAATCTTTTATATCCTTAGGGTCCCTGCAGCCTACCTAGTGTCATAGTGCTCTAGTGAAGCTAAATACAAAGAATGGAAAATAGGTAAAATTACAGGCCAACCTCCTCTAAGCTCAAATACTGATAAAATAAGAGGGATTAGTTTCTCAGTGGAGGCAACCTGGGAAATATGAGGCCTGCTCTATCAGAGGTGAGATTAATTTTTATTAAGGCTGTAGCTTAGTCACAGATTAACTTGACCCCTCAAAAAATTTAAATTATATCGCCTCTCATTTTAGATGCCAGAGATAAGAAAGTGTACCCTCTTTCGAGGAAAACTCAAACAAAACAAGACAAAGCATGTTTAAGTCTCCCACCCTTTGTCTATACACAATGTCTGGCATATAATAAAATACCATGACTCATGTAAAGAAGCAAAAAAATGTGATGCACAACCAAGAGAAAAAAACATTAACAAACAGACTGATGCCTCATATAGTATAATAAGTGGATCAGGACTTTAAAATCAATATAAATATGTTCAAAAGTTTAGAACACAAAATGGTAGAATTTATGAACAGAAAGGTAATTTCAACAGAGAAACTGAAACTTTAAAAGGAACCAAATGAAAATTCTGGACTAAAAATAAAATATCTGATATAAAAAGCATATTGGATGCATTTAACAGCATACTGGACGCTGCAGGAAAAAGGATGAGGGAATTTGAGATAGGCCAAGATAAATTATCCAAACCGAGACAACAACAACAACAAAAAAGATTAAGAAAAACATAATGAGCTGGGCACAGTGGCTCACGCCTGTAATCTCAGCACTTTGGGAGGCCTAGGCAGGTGGATCACAAGGTCAAGAGATCAAGACCGGTCTGGCCAATATGGTGAAAGCCCGTCTCTACTAAAAATACAAAAATTACCTGGGCGTGGTGGTGCATGCCTGTAGTCCCAGCTACTCTGGAGGCTGAGGTGGGAGAATCGCTTGAACCCAGGAGGCAGAGGTTGCAGTGAGCCAAGGTTGTGCCATTGTATTTCACTCTGGCGACAGAGTGAGATTGTCTCAAACAACAACAACAACAACAACAACAACAACAACAACACTGAATAAAGCAGTTAACATACACATAACTGAGGTCCCATAAAGGAAACAATGACAATATGGTTGATTTCCTGAGAAGCAATGAGAATCAGGAAAAGATGGAACTACATTTTTTAAGTGCTAAAAGAAGAAAATTGTCAATTTAGAATTTGACAGCCAGTGAAAAAAGCTTTCAAAATGGAAGCAAAATAAAAATATTTTCAGATCAACAAAAGCTGAGATAATCTATTAACAGTAAACCTACAGTATAAGAAATGCTAAAGAGAGGTTTTCAAGTTGAAAAAAAAAGATACTAAATATAAACTCCAGCCTATAGGAAGGAATGAAGAGCACTGTAAATGGTAAAAATAAATAAATAAAATAAAAAGCAGGTAAATATAAAAATACTTTTTGTCTACTTCCTTTAATAGACGATGTTTGAAAGCAAAAATGATAATAATTTCATGAATAGTTTTAAAATATCTAATAGCAAAATATACAACAAAACAGCACCAAGAAGGAGATAAATGAAATTATAACATTAAGGCTTTTAAATTTACATGTGAATTATTATAATAATTCAAGATCAACTTTGATAGGTTAATAACACATATTACAGTCCACGCATATCCAGAAACTAAGTAACACATATATAAAAAACAACATGTGGATCAATGAAAAAATTCAAAGGGAAATTAGAAATTATTTTGAGCTGGATAAAAAGGAAATATCTAAACTTGTAAAATATCTCTATTGTAAAATATCTCTAAAGTAGTACCTAGGAGAAAATTTATAGCCTAAAATGCCTATATTAGAAAAAAACTAAAGGTTTTAAACTAAGGACCTCAAACTCCTTAAGAAAAAAGAAAAAGAGTAGCAAATGTGACCCAATATAAATAGAAGAAAAGAGCTGACAACAATCAGAGCAGAATTCGATGAAATAGAAGAAAAGAAAAAAAATAGAGAAAATGAAAAGACAAATGCAAATTATTTGAAGAGATCAATAAATTTGATAAATGTATACCTAGACTAACCAGGAAGAAAAGAGAGAAAACACAAACTACCAACATCAGGAATATAAAAGGAGACACCACTACATATTCCACACAAAAAGACTAGTATGGGGATACAATTTTTAAAAACTTTATAATCATAAATGCAACAACTTAAGTCAAATGTAAAAATTTCTTAAAAAACACAAACTAGCAAAATTCCCTCAAAAGACATAGAGCACTCAAAAGCCCTATTGAAGAGATTATATTTGATTTGAATGTCTTCCCCAAAAAAAACTCCAGGTTCAAATTACTTCACAGGAGAGTTTTATCAAACATTTAAATAAGCAATACTAATTCTACATAAACTTTTCAGAAAATTGAAGAGGACAGAACACTTCCAAACTCATTCAATGAAACGAGGATTACCTTGGAAATTATGAGGATTAGAAACTGAGAAGGACATTAGAAATAAAGAAAACTACTAACTAATATTCCTCATGGATGTAGATGCAAACATTCAAAACAAAATTTTATCAAATTGCATCTAATAATAAATAAAAAGATGACACATAATTACCTAATGGTTCTATACCAGAAATATAAGGTTTGGTGCACCCAACATTGGAGTATCTAAATACAAATACCTGTCAACTTATGATGGACTTGTTTCCTGATAAACCCCTCATAAGTTGAAAATATGATAAGTTGAAAATGCCTCTAACTAACCAAGCATCATACCTTAAATGTGCTCAGAACACAATATTATGCTGTATTAAGCAAAAACATCTAACACAAAGCCTATTTTATAATGAAGTATTGAATATCTCATATAACTTATCAAATACTGAATTTTTGTATAAAAAGTAAAAAACAGATTGGTTTTTACTTAAGCAAAGTACAGTTCTACTGTATCACTTTCACCAAATCATAAAGTAAAAACATTGTAAGTTAAACCATCTTAGATCAAGGACTGTATACATATAAAGCAAATATATAAAGGAAGAAAGAGACAAGATCACAACAATAGTAGGGGACTTAGACCACTTTCAACAATATATAGAACAGAAAAATCAATAAGGAAACAGCTGATGTGAATAACACTATAGACCAAAAGGACCTTCTATACATACACAGAACATTTCATTGAAGATCAGCAGAATAGACATTCTTCTCAAGCGCACATGGAACATTCTCCAAGAAAGACCATGTGTTAGGCCACAAGTCTTAAAAATTTTAAGACTGAAATCACATGAAGTTTCTTTTCCAGCCTCAATGGTATTATTGGAAATCAAAAACAGGAGTAAAATGGAAATATTTACAAATATATGGAAACTAAGCCACACACTCATGTTCAAAGGGTCAAAGAAGAAATCAAAAGGGAAATCAAAAAATATGTTGAGACAAACAAAAATGGAACCCAACTACCAAAACTTGTGGTATGCAGCAAAAACAGTTCTAAGAGGTAAGTTTATTATGATAAATGCCTACATTAAGAAAAATGAAAGATCACAATAAACAACCTAACGAACGTTACACCCAAGAAACTAGAAAAGAAAACAAGTTAGGTCTAAAGTCAGCAGAAGTAAGGAAATAATAAAGATCACAGAAGAAATAAATAAAAGAGACCAGAAAAACATTAGAATAAAAGATCAATAAAACCAAGAGTTGTTTTCTGAAACAATAAATTAAAAAAAACATATATTTTTTACTAATGGCAGCTTTATTCACAATTGTCAAAAACCGGAAGCAACAAGATATCTTTTAATGCGTGAATAGACACAGTAACTATGGTACATCTACACTATGAAATATTACTCAGCAACAAAAAGAAATTAGTTATTAAAGCACAAAAAGACATGAAAGAGCCTTAAAAACATATTGCCAAGTGAAAGAAGTCAGTCTTAAAAGCCTACATACTGTATGATTCCAATTTACACATAGTAAAATTCACATATCTTAAATGTAGAGTATACATCTATTACTCAACACTGTAATCAAAATTTAGAACTTCTCCATTCCCTGCTCCCCTGAAATTTAACTCCTTTTCAAGAAAGTCTCCCTCAGAGCATCCGTTGTTATATCACCAGATATTAATTTTGCCAGTTCTTGAACCTCATGTAAATAGAATCATTAGCTATTAATTTTTGTGTATGTTGATTTTGTATACTTTGTTAACATCTCTTATTAGTTCTAATGGCTTAGGAAGTTCAGAAAAACAATGATGCTCCTAAAATTAATACTTTTGCCTTCTTTCATACATTTTAATTCTTATTTTTGGTTTATATCTTATTCCATTGACTTAAATAAAAACTGACAAGCCTTTAGAAGAGTAACTAAAGAAGAGAAAAGACTCAAAATTATGAATGAAAGAAGAGACATTATTACTGATACCACAGAAATATGAAGGATCCAAGAAACTACTGTGAACAATTACAGAATAAATTAAAACTCATGAGATCATTTTGCAGATCTCTATACAAATAAATTTCAAAATTTAGATGCATGAATAATTTAGTTACAGACAGTAGAGTTAGCTAAAACAGACCAATATTCATAGAAGAAAAAGTGTAAGTTTTTAAGGAACTATCCTACAAAAAAAATCACCAAGCCCATATGTTTTTGCATAGGAATTTTATAAACCCTTTAAAGGGCAACAGGTCCCAGTGCTCTGCAAATCATTCCACAGCATTGAAAACTCCTTTTATCTAAGCCAGACCAACACAGACTGAGCATCCCATATCCAAAATCCGTAGGACTAGAAGTGTTTCAGGTTTGGGATTTTTTTTTCCAGATTTTGCAATACCTGCATATACACATCCTGGGGATGGGACTCAAATCTAAACATAAAATCCATTTATGTTTTATATACTCCTTATACACATAGCCTGAAGATAATTTTATATGACATTTTAAGTAACTTTATGCATGAAATAAAGTTTTGACTGCATTTTAAATGTAATCTGTCACATGAAGTCAGGTGTGGAGTTTTCCTCTTGTGGCATCATGTTAGCACTCAAAAAAATTTCAGACTTTGGAGCATTTCTGATTTTGGACGTTTGAATTAGGGTTGCTCAACCTGTATGGTACAGAAAGACAGAAGAATGGTCCAGTGTCCATAGCCAATGAAAACTTAACGCAAAAATTTGAAACTATACATTAGCAAACAGAAACCAACACCACATTAACCACATTAAGAAAAGAATGCTCTGTGATCAAGTGGGATTTATTACAGAAATGCAAAGATGATTCAATAAAAAGAAATCCATTAATACTATATGCCATATTTACAAGAAAAAGATCATATGATTACCTCGATAGATGCAGAGACAGCTTTGACAAAATTCAACATTGATTCACTAGAAAAACACGCAAGAATATAAAGACTTTATTTATATAGAATACAATGAATATAAAATGCATTGTAACCATGATAAAATTTATATATCTAATCTTAAAGTCATTATTTTATCATGGGAAAACACTATAGACATTTCCAATAAGATCAGGAACAAAGTAAGATGGCCACTACCTTTATTACATTAAACATTGTACTCGAGGTACTAGCTAATGCAATTAGGCAAAAAAAGTCAATTATAGGCATAGGAATAAATAAAGAAGAAGTAAAACTATTTCTATTTGCAAATGATATGATAGTATACCTCGGTAATCCCAGAAAAAATGATAACACTAAATCAAACAATAAAAGAATTCAGTGAGGTAGCAAGACCTGAAGTCAGCATACAAAATCAATAGCCCTTGTATACATAAATAATAAAAAGAAGACATAATAGAGGAGAAAGCCTCATTTACAGTATCAATAAAGAATACTAAATGCTCATAAATAAGTTTAACAATAAATGTGTAAAACTTTACAGAAAAAATGTTAAAAAAAAAAACACTCCTCCAGGCAGAGGTTGTGGTGAGCCGAGATCACGCCATTGCAATCCAGCCTGGGTAACAAGAGCGAAACTCCATCTCCAAAAAAAAAAAAAAAAACACTCCTTCAAAGACTCCAAAGGAGACTTTTGGGAAAAAGTAGAACAAAAGGAAATACATCACTTATTCTTGGATAACACAACTCAACATTACAGAAATGTCATTTCTCCCTAGGTTGATTTATAAATTAAATATAATTCCAATAAGATATCAGCAAGCAATTTTATGGAATTAGACAAGCTGATACTAAATTTCATATGGAAAACCAAACATACAAGAATGGCCCTGTAAACAATGAAAGTGAAAATCTATGAGACACCACTATTCCTATCAGATATTGTAATCTACTGCAAAGCTGTCTGTCAACTTCCATGGACTTTTATGTGAATTTCATTGAATTTATAGGCTAATTTTGGGAGAAATTAAATCTTTAGAATATTAAGCATTTTCATTTGTGAACATGGTATATGCCATTGCATTGCTAAGGTGTTTTTAAAAATGATTTTTTGTTGGCCAGGCATGGTGGGTGGCTCACGTCTGTAATCCCAGCACTTTGGGAGGTCAAGGAGCGCAGATCACTGGAGGTCAGGAGTTGAGACCAGCCTGGTCGACATGGCAAAATCTGTCTCTATTAAAAATACAAAAATTAGCCAGGTGTGGTGGTGTGCGTCTGTAATCCTAGCTACTCAGGAGGCTGAGGTAGGAGAATCTCTTGAACCCAAGAGGCAGAGGTTGCAGTGAGCTGAGATCACTCCACTGACCTCCAGTCTGGGAGACAGAGCAAGATTCCGTCTTATTATTATTGTCTCATACAGTTAATAATTATTTAGATTTACCCATATGTAATTTTATTTGCTCAGCATTGCTCCTTTCCTTATCCACCTTGGTTCTGAGTTCTTTTTCTGAAGAACATTATTTTTTCCAGTGAAAGCATGTAAAACTCTGTTTTATTTGTCTGGAAATGTAATATTTAAAATCCTCTCACTTGAATAATTTAGTGAAGTATAGAATCTCAGGTTGACAGTTTTAATTCTTTTCCTCATTGGAAAACAAATTTTCCTCAATGGAGCTACTACTCCATTGCCCTCTCACTTCTGTTGTTGCTATTGAGAAATCTGCTGTAAATCTTATTATTCCTTTTTCACCAATGTCTTTTTAAATTCTCTGGTCACTTAAAAGGTTTTCTTTTTGTCTTTGCTATTCTTAAGTTTCACTATAGGGTATCTTGGAGTAGGTTATTATACTCAGGTTTTGTTATGTTACCTGAATCTGAAGACTCACAGCTTTCATCTGTTCTGGAAAATTGTCATTGTCTTTTTATTACCTCTCTCCATTTGTTCTAATATCTCACTAGATAAATTTTATTGGCTGTTTGAGGAGCTTAATTCTGCTATTATGTTTAATAGTTGTCATTTATTATGGATTTTTTCCTTTAGTGTTATAAAATATTAACTAAAGAGCTAATCTTGAATGGGTTTTATCTGTAAAATATCCTTCTAAAGAGTTTTGTGTTAGTTCTTTCAAGGGATTTTAATGTTCCAGGACAAATTCTTATGTTATATTTTGGCCTACATAATTACCTAAACCATGAAGGTCCTATAAATAATTTGTTCTCCAAACTTACATATAACTGATCATTATTATTCTCAGTTTTAAAAACATCTTTTAAAAACACTCAAAGACAAGTTTCCTTGTCATTTCTCTGTGCAGTCAAGGATTTAAAGGTGCTGGCTTTAAAAGGAGGGAGTACAAAGTAACTGGTAGCTCAGTTCTTGGCCTATGTGGACTCAAGTTCTCATTCTCTGTCCACTCATGGATGTTAACTCAAGCTTCTAGATTTCCAAGACTAATAACTGCTATCTCTCATCAGGTGCAACTTATCAGATGAGCCGCAGCCTTGGTTCACGTGTTTATCACTCTTTAAGCTTCTAGGTCATTTTTGACCCCTGTATATATATTCTTTTCATTTTTCTGGAAGGTCAGCCATATATTCCAAAGAAAATATATTCTATGTTATATGTACCATTTCTAGGTCATTACAGCAGGATGCCCTTTAGGTGAGCCAGCCTATCACACTGTCAGAAGTCCTGTCAGCTTGTGCTCGATTTTTTACCACTTCTACTTCTAAACCCATATTCTCTGCTCTGGTCAGGCTTTTCTTCTTTCTAGTCCATTAATATGTCATGCTCTTTAATACTTTTATGTTTTGCTTATGTTATTTTCTCACTTGTCATACCCACCTTCCCCACCGCCTACCCAATTCTAGCTTTTCGGAGTCAGCTTAACCTGTATTTCCTCCACGGTGTTTGTATCTCTGGTCACTGTCAATTTCCCTCTCCTCCAAATTCCCCTAGAATTACAGTCTGCACCTAATCCTGAGTTACATGTGGCCTTCTATTATTTGCTTTTGTTTCTTGGCTCTTATTTCACACACACAATTTCAGGAAACTGAATCTGAAGAAACCTTGTGCTGCTTAAACCACCAAAGAGTCTGATATTTAATGTGTATTATTATTCCTTTAACATGCTAATTGTAATCAACAGCAATTTAGAAAATTAACAGTTTGTGCAGACCTCTACTTTGACAATATATAAAGATTTTCTTTTTCTATTTTATTCATGAAAGGAAAGTTGTGCTGTCCCCAAGCATCAGAACATTCCTTCTTTTGTGTAATCCACTCTGACACCTGCAGTGGGACTCATTCCCGGGGTATTAATCAGCTTTGGAACAGGCAGTGCTCATGCCAGATACAGACTGGCAGGAAGCTGATGAGGCAACACAATGAATGATCTACCATAAAGGCCATAGGCAAGAGGCAGCCATTAGTCTAGATCTCAGTAATACACTCTTCAAGTACATTACCCACCAATCCATCAGGCAACCTGTTACAGGACCGAGAGATTCCAGCACTGTTAAATGTGTAATGCAGTGGCTGCCAGCCTGCTCTACATGCCCTAGGTTACAAGGGCACAGTAGTATGGGAAGAAGGCAATTCATTTGGTGTCATAGCCAGTATTTTTTCTGTTGTTTCTTCTGTGTGTACTTAAGAAATGGGTCTTCCACTATCCATAGATTAATAGTGGGGAGAATGCTCTGGTGTCTCCAGTAGCATTAACTACCGACAGATATTTTTCCAGTGTGTAATTGGCAGAATTTTCATTAGCTAAAACAAGAAATACGTGTATAGGAAAATAAATCTTATTTTAAAATTCTAAAATATGGCTACATAAATTTCTACAAAAAGAGACTATCAAAATGAATTCAACTTGGTAAATAAAAGTAAAGCCAGAGAAACATAAATATGCCCAAACTTAGTTATAATCAAGAGTGGCACTTTTATTTTTTCTATTCAGGTAGCATTTGGAGGATTTCTGTGCGTGTGCCATAATTATAACTGCAAGTAAAGGTTTAGGCAAAGAAAGTGATTATGTTAACTACAATAAATTTTCTCCATTTGTAATTAACAAAGATATGCAATTAAACAAACTATACTTATAGACAAAAAGAAAGGCTGTAGGGTTAACTTAATTATGGTACACTTATTATTTATCCTGATACTACACTGTTCCCACTTCTTTCATATAACAATGTCTTTTATGACAATATATTTGAACATTGTTGCTTGGTAATATGTGTTGGCAAATCTGTTGGTATACTCACTTTTCCAAGTAGCTTATAAAATCCAAAGGTATGAGATACACTGATCCAGAACATTCAGTTAGTATAGTAAGGAGAAGGAAAGGTATTGTCTCAGCAGCAGTTACGTTTTGATGGCCTCTTGAGAACTGAAGCCTGTGTGGGTTCCCTGTGGTGATAAGCAGATGGGGAAGGAGAGAATTAGGAATGAGGAATTCTTGCTCAAGAAAGATATGAGGATCCACCTGCTCCCTGTCCCTCCTGGCAGAGGTGACTGTCATCTCAACCTATGCATAAAAATCAGCAGCAAATATTTAAATACACATAGGTCATAATAATAGATAATATTAACGTAGCAAGTACTAAGTGGTTCTTAGGCTTTTTACTTATGGTAACTCATTCGATCTTTACAATAGCCCTTCAAGGTTGTTACGCCTTTTTAGAGACAAGAAAGCTCAGAGGATTTAAGCGACTTATAAAAACATGAGTACGAATTTGAGTACAGGTAATCTGGCCTCAGAGCATGTACTCTTTCTTAATCACTATTTTATACTACCTCCCATGGCCTTTTCAAAGATCCCATGTCTAGATGGCGGTGTTCAGTAGGTCTGGAATAGGGCTCAGTAATCTGTGATTTTTAAAAGCTCTACAAGTAGCTCTGGTGCACAGCCAGGGTCAAGGACCAAAAGTGTAGTGTTAGTTGCCTAGCCTATTCTTCCTAGAGCATGGCTCCTCGGAACTGGGCTTATACTTATTTTATACCACAGGAAATGCCTTAATGTATCCCACTGTCATGGACAACAAACATTCTGTCAAACTATAACCTAAACTGGATTAAAGGATGATGGCAGTCCTGCCCTCCTCTGCTTTGGTATATCCTATACAGCTCAGCTCTGAGTATCACAGCTAAGCAAAAAGAGAATACTACAATAGTGGGGGAATATGAATCATGAAAAATAAGGATTAGATTAAGGAAACAAGGATATCAGTTTTTAGAAGAAATTACTTAGAGGCAGATATGATGGCCCTATTCGAATACTTAGAGGAACAGACTATGCTAAGGTCCTTCAGTATGTAATTAGGCTCTGTGTAAATTAAGAAAGAGTCTGTACAGGTATTGATTGACTTACGACCTATGCAACTTACGACCATTTGACTTTACGACCACAATCACTAGCCATGACTGCTCCGTCTGGCAGCGCAAACGCTGCCCAGCTGGGCGTACGACAGTGCGGACCAGCTTTCAGCAGCATTACCATTTCCGTGTGCACCATTTCAACTGTTATCCCAGACTCGGTACAGCAATTTGTGTTTTGTGTCTTGCATATTTTTCATCAAACCCCTCCCAATAAACTTCTTATACATTTCGAAGAAATGGACCCAAACATCGAACGATTTGCAAGGATTGAACGGATGGCACACGATGTGTTTCATCCGTATCATGAAATTTATGAAGAAAAAAAGAAACATACAATTCAGACAAAGCTCACCATGTTTATGAAAAAATCAACTCCGGTAACCCCAACTGCTGCCTCAGATGACGACATCAACGATCTGCGGCCAAGCACCAGCGGCCAATAAAATGTTTCGTACATGTTTATATATTTTGATATGTTTTGCAATTGGGAAAATGTTTCCTATGGTATTTTTTACACCTGTATTTTGTATTTTTGTATGCACCTGTATTTTGTAATTTTGTATATTTTGCAAATATTAAACCGGTTGTACTGGTAATGCAGTGTTTTACTTAAACCTGACGAATGTAAAAGTAAGAAACAAAATGGTGTAGAGATGATACAAATGGCATAAAATGAACAAAGAAAATTATGATATATAACAATAATGAAAGAAAATTATGATAAAATATGACTTAAAGATTTTTATAACATCATTTCACAGTACTGCACATATAGCCTACTCAACTTACGACCAAATCGTGTTACAACCGGTCTGTCGGAACCAATCGTGGTTGTAAGTCGAGCACTAGCTGTAATGTCTAATTGAAGAAGGAAATTTTTAGAATGAGATGTGCTGGAAGATAGAACTGGTTACTCTAGAAAATTCTGATTCCCCGTCATTAAAGGTCAAAGTGATATTTGGTGGCACTGTTGTAGAGATTTGAAGCATTAAATGTTGGTTAGAACCCCATTTAGGGGTTCACTATAACCCCCAAAGTCTTTTTTTTCTGCATGTTTCCTTGGCATAGGCTTTGCTGATACATAGCTGATAGTATGGGCACAGCTTTAGCAGTTGTTTAATGCCAGTATCAGTTTTGACTGGTTAATGTCCATGCAGTAGATGTCAGAGTTTAATATTTTTTAATATCGCCTGTGGAGGATAGGCATTCATTCAATTAAACAAGCATATTTTGAGTATATGTCCAGGCACTAAATTAAAGAAACAAAGAAAGGTAAATGACACATGACTCCCACTCTTACATCTAGTGGGGTATGCATATACAAAATAAATACAGATCAAACCATATGACATTGCTGACATTCAACCATTTTTTTTTTTTACCTAGAAAAATGGTGATTTCATATGGTTCAGCATAATACAATTAATAAGTATTATCATAAAATATGTAAAAATGCCAAAGGAACACATATGAATGAATTTAGTCTATCAGAGAAAGTCTATGTGCAGGATGGAATTCCTGGAAAAATTTTTAAAATTGGACATAATATTTGAGCTGTACTAAAACTATAAGTAAGAAAATTTCAGGTAAACATACAGGGAAGAGTTTTCCAGGGAGATAAAAGAGAGTGAGAAGAAGGATGGAGAAATGGGAAGCATTTATGATTTAGGATTAAAAGGACAGAATTTCTCCTGTAGTATTAATAATCTATTACAGAGCTGACATACTTTGTTTTCCTGTCCTTGTGTATCCTTTATACACTTTACTAAGAAGCTTTTAGGATACGTATCAATATTCCAAAATATTAGGAAGGCTCTAGTGGATAGGAATGTAGCAGTACTCTCTCCATGAGCATACATTTTATGTTGATGAGGTAGAAGAATATATATAATTGTGTAAAGGGGTAGATGAGGTAGTTGTTAATAGATGAGAATTAGAGAAGAGCTGGGTGTGGCTTCCAATGTTATCACTAATAGTGGGCCATGGGTAAGTTATTTAGCCTTTCGGCCCTCAGTTTCCTCATCTATAAAATGCATATAACCATAGTACTTTTTATCTTCCATGCTAGCACTTGCCTATTTCGTTTATTAGAAAAACAAAAGTGATTATATTTTATGCTCTCAGTTCCTTTCTGGAGCATACAAAACATTAAAAAATGTTTTTTTCCTTCAAGTAAATTGTTTACCTCTTTTCAACAAAGTGGGACAAATGACAGTTTTTAAATAGAAAACCTGATCTTTGAAGTTTCTGGGCTACTTAACATTAGAAAAACTGGCTCTTTCAATACCAAATGTAGTTAAGCCAGTATTTATGTGGAGTCCAGGAATTTTGTTCTAGGAGGAAAAAAATCTTCTTGCAAACAGCTAAATATTCTGGATAAAAGATTTACAACATCCTTTTAAATATATAGCTGAGCCTACAATAAAGAAAGGAAAATCCTTAGAGGCAAAGAACTAAGCAGAAGCATGAATCCAGAGAGGTAAACAAGCTAAAACCAGAGGCTGCCCTGAGGGCAACTGCCAATTCCCCAGAAACCTAAAGCATCTTATTTGTGAAGCTGGAATGCAAACCCCAACTTAAAATCAGGATTCTGGAAGAGATAACACCTTCAGCGAAAGAGTAAACTACAAATTCTGCCCTGCAAATGAAGAAACAATAAAAATTATATTCAGTCTTGGTACGGTTGGAACCAGCAAAAAGTCTCTCTTCTTATTTTTAATAGGGGCACCTGTAATTGATAATCCAAACAATAATTCTCCTGACAGTAGAAGAGGACATTATTAGTAATTACACAAGGACAAAGGGCATTAACTAGGACTGCCTTGAGCAAAGCAGGATGTATGAACACTCTAATTTATAACCACAGGTTAGCTGTCAGATTGGCATGGGGATTGAAATTAGGCCATCTATATAGGTTAAAAAATATCCAAGCTTAGAAATTAAAGTGATCTTTACAGTTCGTATTTCTTCCTAGGTACTCAACAGTGAAAAAAAATGCAAGTCCATTCTAGGAAAATGTATCCTCAACCCCAAACTCATACAATTTGCTCAGGTTTTCTAGTTTACATGATCTTACAATAGAAAAGACAAAGAAAAGTCACCAAAAGCCCACGAGTAACAAGATTCTATGAGCAAAACCAAATTACAGAGCAAAATTAGAAATTCAAAAACTGAAATTACAGACAAAAAAAAAATCTAATGAAGAAACACAGTATTTCAAATACTTGGATCACATAATTTGGAATATAAAGTATGTTTAACATGTGTATTAGCTGGGCATGGTGGCGCGTGCCTGTAATCCCAGCTACTCAGGAGGCTGAGGCAGGAGAATTGCCTGAACCCAGGAGGCGGAGGTTGCGGTGAGCCGAGATCGNAAAAAAAAAAAAAAAAAAATGTGTAAAGATGGAAGGAGGGATTTAGAAATATAAGCCAGAAAAAAGGGCTACAAAATATAACCAGGCAGATTTTTAAATATTCAAATAGCTTGCTTATGAAAAATAATTAAAATTTAAAATTCAATAGATAGGTAAAACATCAGATGTGACAGAGACAAAGAGAGAATTAGTGAACTAGAAGATAAAACTAAAGAAATTAGCCAGAATAAAGCATAGAGAAACATAGAGATGAAAAATACATGAAAGAAATAATAATGCATGGAGGGGACAATGAAAAAATCTAATTTATTCTTAGCTTTAGATGTGATAATACAGAAAATAAGGAATAATATTCAAGGAGATAATTACTGTGAATTTTCAAAAAATATTGGAATACATGAGTCACTAGAATCAGAAAGCATAATGATCTCAAGCAAGATAAATATAAAGAAATCCACATATACACCATACCTCATCAGAGTAAATCTTTAAAATATCAAACACTGAGAAAATCCTGAGCGTGATCAGAGAGATTAACAATTCACCATGTAAAAAACAGCACTGATGTCTCACTTCTCAACAGCAACAATGAAAAGTGGAAACCAGCATATAATATATTTATATTTAATTACTGACAGGAAATAGTTTACAAACTATAATTGTATTCCCGGAAAATTATCTGGGAGTCTGCAGTTTTAGAGTGAGGTTAAAATAAACACATTTCAGGTAAAAATGGAAAGTTTACAAGCAATAGACCCTCACTGAAGAATTCTTAAGGGCTGAACCTCAGGAAGAAGGTAAATGAACCCAGAAAGAAGGTATGCGCTGCAATAAGAAATGGCAGGCAAAAACACAATCAGAAAAGGAATATATTAGATATGGGTATATCTAAGTAAATATTCCTGTGTAAAATGATAAGACACAGGGCTCTACTTCAGTAAAGTAGATTTTGTTATCTGGTGAACCATTCTGTGGATAACAATAATAAATTCTGGACAAATATTTTAAAAAGAGCTACTTGAAGGGACTGATTTATAGACAAATCTAAAAGCTAAAATTATCAAATGTCTAGAAAGCAACCACAGGAGAATCTCTTTACAGGTGTGTGTGTTGAGGGGTGGCAAGGGCATGTTAATATTTCCTTTCTTTTTTTAAAAAAAAAAAAAATATATATATATATATTTTATTGCACTTTAGATTCTGGGGTACATGTGAAGAACATGCAAGATTGTTGCATAGGTACGTACATGGCAATGTGGTTTGCTGCCTCCATCTCCATCACCTATATCTGGCATTTCTCCTCATGTTATCCCTCCCCAACTCTCTACCCCCCAACAGTCCCTCCCCTTGTTCCCCTCAACAGACCCTAGTCTGCGATGCTCCCCTCCCTGTGTCCATGTGTTCTCATTGTTCAACACCTGCCTATGAGTGAGAACATGCAGTGTTTGATTTTGCTCTTGTCAGTTTCCTGAGAACGATGGTTTCCAGGTTCATCCATGTCCCTGCAAAGGACACAAACTCATCGTTTTTTATGGCTACATAGTATTCCATGGTGTATATGTGCCACATTTTCCTTGTCCAGTCTATCATCAATGGGCATTTGGGTTGGTTCCAGGTATTTGCTATTGTAAACAGTGCCACAATGAACATATGTGTGCATGTGTCTTTATAATAGAACGATTTATAATCATTTGGATATATATCCAGTAATGGGATTGCTGGGTCAAATGGAATTTCTATTTCTAGGTCCTTGAGGAATCACCACACTGTCTTCCACAATGGTTGAACTAATTTACACTCCCACCAACAGTGTAAAAATGTTCCTATTTCTCCACATCCTCTCAAACTTTTCTTAGGACACAAAAAGCAACAGTTATAAAAGAAGACCTCAGGCGTGGGCATGGTGGCTCACGCCTGTAATCCCAATACTTTGGGAGGCCAAGGTGGGTGGATTACATGAGGTCAGGAGTTTGAGACCAGCCTGGCCAATATGATGAAACTTCGTTTCTGCTAATAAAAAATAAAATAAATTTTCAAAATTAGCCAGGTGTGGTAGTGTACACCTGTAGTCCCAGCTACTTGGGAGGTTGAGGCAAGAGAATCACTTGAACTCAGGCAGTAGAGGTTGCAGTGAGCCGAGATCATGCCACTTCACTCCAGCCTGGGTGACACAAAAGTGGAAGGCAGTAAAAAGAAACATTCCAAGAATGACACAGTATATGTGAATTTTTAACCACAAATCTAACCTTCGAATTACATAACTTACTTACTTATCTGAAAGGCTGTATCAAATCACTTAGACAAATATAATTTCTTTTCTAGTTTAGTGGTAATCTCCAAAGCTATAATTTGAAACAACACCATTAACGAATCTATTCCAGTTGAGCTTGATATTAAAAGTCTTAACAATCTTGTCCCATCACACTTTGTCTTATTTTACCAAATATCCTGTATCTAATGGGATAGAGTTACTTGCTGCTCCTTGAACATATCTTTCGCTTTCTGCCTCTAAGCTATTTTTCAGCTCACAAAATTATTTGCATCTGGAATCCTCCACCTCATTACAAATGACAAAGTATCTTACTGTTACAGATCACAAGAAGAACTACATAAACTTAAGAGGAATACTCCTTCCCAAAATGAATTAAATTTTCTTCAATCTGGGTTTTAGAACTAAAAGAAGGGGTTAGGGGAAGGAAAAATTCAAAATGAATTACAGTAAAGAGAAAGTGAAAGGTAGATTAGATAGTAAATTATCATAATAATCCCAAGCAATAGATGATGAAGACCAACTTACATTAAAGATGGTGGCTTGAACATACAAACTTCCCACTTCTCCCTTTGAAACTCTACTAAAATAACAGTAGAAAGTATAAAAGATGAATAAACCCAGAAGGCCAAAGATAACAGAAGATAATAACACAACATTTAAATTTTAGAAACCAGAAAGCAGGTGGATAAGTGGAAACTGACTCAACAAATCTTTGAAAACATAAACTTAAGCCAGCAGGGTAGGAAGCTCAGAAACAAGTCAATCTGTCATTTTATAAAGACACAGAAATTGCAGGTCCTAAGTACTTCTGATTGTGGCAGTATGGCTAAAGCAGAAAACAATGAGTATAAGTCTATGTAAGAAGCAGTTAGGTCTACATAAAGCTCTTACCAAACAGAGCTGAGCAAACTGCCCATCCCTCACCTATGGAAAAGACTAGATATTTATTCTTTGAAAAGGCAGAACTACCAGACTTTGAACTGAGACACCAGATTTGGCTGAAGACTATGTCTTCATTGTGAAAACAGGCAGATTATTCAAACTCCAGATGCTAAATAATGATTATGTGTATTAGTCCATTCTCACACTGCTAATAAAGACATACCCCATACTGGGTAATTTATAAAGGAAACAGGTTTAACTGACTCATAGTTCAGCATAGCTAGGAGGCCTCAGGAAAGTTACAATCATGGCAGAAAGGAAAGCAAACACATCTTCTTCACATGGTGGTAGCAAAGGAAAGAATGAGCCAAAGCAGGAAAAAACCCTTATAAAACCATCAGATCTCATGAGAACTCACTCACTATATCACAAGATCTGCATGAGGTTAACTGCCCCCATGATTCAAATTATCTCCCACCAGGTCCCTCCCATAACACGTGGGGATTATGGGAACTATAATTCAAGATGAGATTTGGGTGGGGACAGAATCAAACCATATCATTCTGCCCCGGCCCCTCCCAAATCTCATGTCCTCACAATTCAAAACATAATCATGCCATTCCAACACTTCCCCAAAGTTTTACTCATTCCAGCATTAACCCAAAAGTCCAAGTCTGAAGTCTCATCTGAGACAAGACAAGTCCCTTCTGCCTATGAGCCTAAAAAATCAAAAGCAAGTTAGTTACTTTCTAGATAAAATGGGGGTACAGGCATTGGGTAGATACACCCATTCCAAATGGGAGAAATTGGTCAAAACAAAGGGGTTATAGGCCCCATGCAAGTCTGAAATACAGTAGGGCAGTCATTAAAACTTAAAGTTCCAAAATGATCTCCCTTGACTCCATGTCTCACATCCAGGGCATGCTGATTCAACCAGTGAGCTCCTGCAGCCTTGGGCAGCTCTGCCCCTGTGGCTTTGCAGGGTACATCTCCCCTCTGGGTTGCTTTCATAGGCTGGTGTGACTGCCTGCAGCTTTTTCAGGCACACAGCACATGCTGTCGGTAGATCTACCATTCTGGGGTCTGGAGGGCAGTGGCCCTCTTCTCACAGCTCCATTAGGCAGTGTCCAAGTGGCAACTCTTTGTGGAGGCTTCCATCTCACAATTCCCTTCCACATTACCGTAGCAGAGGTTCTCTATGAGGATCTACCCCTGCAGCAAACTTAGGCCTGGACATCCAGGCATTCCATACATTCTCTGAAATCTAGCTATGCATTGGCAGGCTCAACACCATGTGGAAGCTTACAAGGCTTGAGTCCTGCACCCTTTGAAGCCATGGGCTGATCTGTACCTTGGCCCCTTTTAGCCATAGCTGGGATGCAGGGCACCAAGTCCCTGGACTGCACACAGCAAGAGCCCTTGGCCTGGCCCATGACATGAATTTTACCTCTTAGGCCTCTGGGCCTGTGATAGGAAGGGCTGCTGTGAAGACCTATGACCTGCCCTGGAGACATTTCCCCTATTGTCATGGTGATCAATGTTTGGCTGCTTGTTACAAGCAAATTTCTGCAGTGGGCTTGAATTTCTCCTTAGAAAATGGGGTTTTTCTTTTCTACTGCATTGTCAGGCAACAAATTTTCCAAACTTTCATGCTCTGCTTCCTCTTGAACACTTTGCCACTTAGAAATTTCTTCCTCCAGAGGCTGGCCATGGTGGTTCATGCCTGTAATCCCAGCACTGTGGGAGGCCAAGGTTGGTGGATCACTTGAGACCAGGAGTTTAAGATCAGCCTGGCCAACATGGTGAAACCTTGTCTCTCCTCTCTCTCCCTACCTCTCCTCTATCTATCTATCTATCTATCTATCTATCTATCTATCTCTCTCTCTATCTATCTATAGCCAGGCATTCCATACATCCTCTGAAATCTAGCTATGCATTGGCAGGTTCAACACCATGTGGAAGCTTACAAGGCTTGAGTCCTGCACCCTTTGAAGCCATGGCCTGATCTGTACCTTGGCCCCTTTTAGCCACAGCTGAGATGCAGGGCACCAAGTCCCTGGGCTGCACACAGCAAGGGAGCCTTTGGCCTGGCCCATGAGGGGCCAGCCTGGCCAACATGGTAAAACCCTATCTCTCCTCTCTCTCCCTATCTCTCCTCTCTCTCTCTCT
>NW_016107433.1:5406362-5409906 GCF_001604975.1 Cebus imitator | reverse complement strand
ACACACACACACACATATACACACACACACAAATCAGCTAGGTGTGATGCTGCACCCCTGTAATCCCAGCTGCTCAGGAGGCTGAGGCAGGAGAATCACCCAAACCTGGGAGGCAAAGGTTACAGTGAGCCAAGATCATGCCACTGAACTCCAGCCTAGGCAACAGAGAGAGACTCTGTCTCAAAATAAATAAATAAATAAATATATAAATAAAGAATAGAAAAGAAATTTCTTTCACCAGATACCCTAAATCAACTCCCTAAAGTTCAGAATTCCACAGATCTCTAAGACCGGGGCAAAATGCTGCCAGTCTCTTTGCTAAAGCATAAAAAGAGTCGCCTTTGCTCCAGTTCCTCATCTCAATCTAAGACCACCTCAGCCTGGACTTTATTGTCCATATCACTATGAGCATTTTGGTCAAAGCCATTCAACAAGTCTCTAGAAAGTTCCAAACTTTCCCACATTTTCCTATCTCCTCAACCCTCCAAAATGTTCCAACCTCTCCCTGTTACCCAGTTCCAAAATTGTTTCTGCATTTTGGAGTGTCTTTACAGCAGTGCCCACTACCTGGTACCAATTAACTGTATTAGTCTGTTCTCACTCTGCTAATAAAAACATACCTGACACTGGGTAATTTATAAAGAAAAAGAGGTTTAATGGGATCACAGTTCCACGTAACTGGGGAGGCCTCACAATCATGGCAGAAAGCAAAGGTGGAGTAAAGGCACATCTTATATGGCAGCAGGCAAGAGAGCATGTGCAGGGAAACTTCCTTTTTTAAAACCATCAGATCTCACCAGACTTATTAACTATCATGATCACAGCGCAGCAAAAGCCTGCCTCCATGATTCAGTTACCTCCCACTAGGCCACTCCCATGACAGTTGGGAATTACAGGAGCTACAATTCAAGATGAGATTTGAGTGGGCACACAGCCAAATGATATCACTATGCCAGCTTCTTTCCCTAGTGTGGCTCCAAGAATGCTGACAACCAAACTCATAATCTCAAGACAGGAACTTAGAAAAATCCTCTCTGAAATAACACCATCATAAAATAAGAGATTTAATAATACTGACATTTGGAGATCCCTAATAAAATGACTAGACATTCTGTCTAACATTGATTTCTAGATTTCAACTGTCTTTTGAATACCTCATACTGAAATATGAATGGAAAGTCAAGGGCCAGATATCTAAGCAAAGTTCCTCTCTTCATGCATTAAGAAGCTGAATAAGGGAAAAGAATTGAGGAAAAGAGAACAGAAAGCAGAAAATAATCTCATAAGACCTATAATCAATATTCTTAACTAAAAAAACATTTCGATTGCATTCATGAGACCAGAACAAGAGGTCAAAAAAAGGAATAGTCTGTGTGCAAAATTATTATTCAGATTTTAAAATTATGATGCAGTTACACTTTTATCAATGGTAGATTGACTTGTATTATGTTAACCTTCCAACAGATAGCAATAAATTCTGGAGAAACATATAGAAACAACTATTTGACGGCACTGAGACAACTTAAAGCAGGTAGAAACCAGAAGGGGAATTGCATTGATTCTGCTTCTGGCTTTTCACTTAAAGGCTCTTTCCAGTCAGTCTACACCTCATGGAGTAGCTGGAACTCAAGCAGAAAGCTATAGTCTTACCTGATTCAAGGATTCAAAGGCAAAAATTTGGGACTGATGGAATGGCTAGAAAATCATGGGAAAACCTCAGACAGGAGGAAACTTAGGGCCTGGAGGTACAAAATCTTCATATAAATGCCCTCAAATATTTGGTTGTTCTTGACTAATGTATAAGCAGAGTACCTGGCAAAAATCAATAGCTAGAAGGCTACAAAAACATGATTGAAGAGTTTAGCTCAAGGAGGAGTTTCATTTTTGAGCCCAGCAACTTGAATTGCTTGCTAGAACAAAATCAATACTATTTAAAGATATCCATAGTCTCTACAATGGCACAACTGTAAACTACTAAACACATGAAGAAAAACTGGATGGAAACAATACTAGGTTGGAGAAAGCCAAAGAAAGGAAGCAGTGGACTTGAAGACACATCAATAGAAAATATTCAGTCTGAAGATGAGAGAGAAACAATATTGAAAAAAAACCCCACAAAGACTCAATATTCTGTGGAACCATATTTAAATGGTTTAAGTTATATTTAATTGTATTCTCTGAGATGAGTAAATGCAGTATAATAAAACATTTGGGGTGGGGGATCCGAGATGGTCAAAAAGGAACAGCTCTGGGGAACCGTTCCCAGTGAGAACAACACAGAGAGTGAGTGATCACCGCATTTCCAAATGAGTTTTTGCTGCCCACAGACCATGAGATCCCCAGGCTGAAAAGTGCCACGAATTTCTAGCATGGCTGTTTCAGACAGCGCATCAGGTCTCCACCAAAAAACTCACACAAATCTGGGTGGCCATTTCAACTGGTGCCTGAAACACCTGGGAGACAGAGCTGCCCATTCAACTGAAAAAAAGTGGGCTGCAACAGGAAGCCAGGTGATTGGGCTTGGCGGTTCCCATCCCCACAAAGATCAGCAATCTGAAACGCTCTGGATTTGAGAGGCCTGCAGCAGGCACAGCTGGACCTGGGAAGGTCCAGCTCTGTGGGGGGAAGGGTGTCCACCATTACTGAGGCAGTCCACCACTACAGAGGCAGTCTGCCATTACTGAGGCAGTCGCCATTATGAAGGCAGTACACCATTACTGAGGTAGACTGCCATTACCAAGGCAGTTCTAACTATACCTCTGTAAACAGAACTGCAAGTAAGTTCACACAGCAGCTGGGCAGAGCCCATGGCAGCTCAGCAATGACTCTGCTGGCAGACTGTGACTAGGCTACCTCGTAGCTGGGCAGGGCATCTCTGAAACAAGGCAGCAACATGTCAGGAATTTATAAATAAAGCCACACCTTCCAAGGACAGAGCATCTGGGAAAAAAGACATTTATGCGTTCTGCTGCAACAGACTTAAAAGTACCTGCCCGGCAGCTCTGAACAGAAGAGTGGAGCCCCCAGTTCAGCACTTGAGCTCCTATAAGGGACAGACTGTCTCCTCAAGCAGCACCACAACCACCATATAGCTAAAGAGACATCTCATAAAGAAGATCTCAGGCTGACAACTGGAGGGTATCCTACTGGGACAAAGATAACAGAAGAAGAAACTGGCAGCAATGCTTACTGTTCTGCAGCCGCCACAGGTGATCCCAGGGCAAGCAGGGTCTGGAGATTCAGCAGTCCTATAGCAGAATGGCCTGACTGTTAGAAGGAAAACTAAAAAACAGAAAGAAATAACTTTAACATCAACAAAAAGGACATCCACTCAGAGACCCCATCCGAAAGTCACCAACTACAAAGACCACAGGTAAATACACAAAGATGGCAAGAAACCAGCACAAAAAGGATGAAAACACTAAAAGCCAGAATTCCTCTCATTCTCCAGGGGATCACAGCTCCTCACTAGCCAGGGAACAAAGCTGGATGGAAAATGAGTCTGATGAATTGACAGAAACAGGCTTCAGAAGGTGGGTAATAA
>NW_016107433.1:5404243-5405587 GCF_001604975.1 Cebus imitator | reverse complement strand
AGCTTCAAAGTGAAGGAGAAATAAAATCCTTTATGAACAAGCAATTGCTGAGAGATTTCGTCACCACCAGGCCTGCCGTACAAGAGCTCCTGAAAGAAGCATTAAACATAGAAAGGAACAACCAGAAAAAGCCACTCCAAAAATGTACCACATGGTAAAGAGCATCAACACAATGAAGAAACTGCATCAACTAATGGGCAAAACAATAAGCTAACATCAAAATGGCAGGATCAAATTCATACATAACAATATTAACCTTAAATGTAAATGGGCTAAATGCCCCAGTCAAAAGACACAGACTGGAAAACTGAATAAAAACTCAAAACCCATTGGTGTGCTGTATTCAGGAAACCCATCTTATGTGCAAGGACACATATTGGCTCAAAATAAAGGAATGGAGGAAGATTTATCAAGCAAATGGAGAGCAAATGAAAGCAGGAGTTGCAATCCTAGTATCTGATGAAATAGACTTTAAACCAACAAAGATTAAGGAGACAAAGAAGGGCATTACATAATGGTAAAAGGATCAATGCAACAAGAACTAACAATCCTAAATATATACACACCCAATTCAGGAGCACCCAGATACATAAAGCAAGTTCTTAGTGACCTACAAAGAGACTTATACTCCCACACTATAATAGTGGGAGACTTTAACACTCCACTGTCAATATTATACAGATCAATAAGACAGAAAATTAACAAGAATATCCACGACTAGAACTCAGATCTGGACCAAATAAACCTAATAGACATCTACAGAACTCTCCACCCCAAATCCACAGAATAGACATCCTTCTCAGCACCACATTGCACTTACTCTAAAATTGACCACATAACTGAAAGTAAATCACTCCTTAGCATATGCAAAAGAACAGAAATCATAACACTGTCTCAGACCACAGGGAAATCAAATTAGAACTCAGGATTAAGAAATTACTCAGAACTGCACAACTTCATGGAAACTGAACAACTGGCTCTTGAATGTTGACTGGATTAAACAACAAAATGAAGGCAGAAATAAAGATGTTCTTAAAAACCAACGAGAATGAATACACAACATACCAGAATCTCTGGGACACATTTAAGGCAGTGTCTAGAGGAAAATTTATAGCAATAAATGCCCACGTAAGAAGCAAGGAAAGATCTAAAATAGACATCCTATCATCAAATTGAAAGAGCTAGAGGAGAAAGATCAAAACAACTCAAAATCTAGCAGAAGACAAGAAATAACTAAGACCAGAGCAGAACTGAAGGAGATAGAGTCACAAAAAAACCCTTCAAAAAATAAATATATCCAGGAGTTGTTTTTTTGAAAAGATCAACAAAATAGACAGACCACTA
>NW_016107433.1:5399212-5403739 GCF_001604975.1 Cebus imitator | reverse complement strand
AGATGCAGAGAAGGCCTTCAACAAAATTCAACAGCCCTTTATGGTAAAAACTCTCAATAAACTAGGTATGGACAGAAGGTATCTCAAAATAAGAAAAGCTATTTACAACAAACCCACAGCCAATATCATACTGAATGGGCATAAACTGGAAGCATTCCCTTTGAAATCTGGCACTAGACAAGGATGCCCTCTCTCACCACTTCTATTCAATATAGTATTGGAAGTTCTAGCCAGAGCAATCAAGCAAGAAAAAGAAATAACAGGTATTCAATTAGGAAAGGAGGAAGTCAAATTGTCTCTATTTGCAGAGGACATGATTGTATAATTTAGAAGACCCCATTGTCTCAGCCCAAATCTCCTTAAGCTGATAAACAACTTCAGCAAAGTCTCAGGATACAAAATCAATGTGCAGAAATCACAATCATTCCTATACACCAATAACAGACTAAAAGGGAGCCAAATCATTAGCAAACTCCCATTCACAATTGCTACAAAGACAATAAAATACCTAGGCATACAACTAACAAAGGATGTAAAGGACCTCTTCAAGGAGAACTACAAGCCACTGCTCAAGGAAATAAGAGAGGACACAAACAGATGGAAAAACATTCCATGCCCATGGTTAGGAGGAATCAATATTGTGAAAATGGCCATATTGCCCAAAGAAATTTATGGATTCAGAGCTATCCCCATCAAGCTACCTATGACCCTCTTCACAGAACTGGAAAAAAACACCTTAAACTTCATATGAAAACAAAAGGGAGCCAGCATAGCCATACAATCCTAAGCAAAAAGAACAAAGCAAGAGGCATCAGACTACCTGACTTCAAACTATATTACAAGGCTACAGTAAACAAAACAACATGGTACTGATACCAAAACAGAGATATAGACCAATGGAACAGAACAGAGGCCTTGGAGGCAATGACACACATCTACTACCATCTGCTCTTTGAGAAACCGGACAAAAACAAGTGATGGGGAAAGGATTCCCTATTTAATAAACGGTGATGGGAAAACTGGCTAGCCATGTACAGAAAGCAGAAACTGGACCCCTTCCTGACACCTTACACTAAAATTAACTCCAGATGGATTAAAGACTTAAACATAAGATCGAACACCATGAAAACTCCAGAAGAAAACCTAGGCAAAAACCATTTGGGACATAGGCATAGGCAAGTGCTTCATGACTAAAACACAAAAAGCATTGGCAACAAAAGCCAAAATAGACAAATGGGATCTAATTAAACTCCAGAGCTTCTGTACAGCAAAAGAAACAATCATTAGAATGAACCAGCAACCAACAGAATGGGAAAAAATTTTTGCAATCTACCCATCTGATAAAGGGCTAATATCCAGAATCTACAAATAACTAAAACAGATTTACAAGAAAAAAACAAACAAGCCCACTCAAAAGTGGGCAAAGGACATGAACAGACACTTTTCAAAAGAAGATATATATGAGGCCAACAGACATATGAAAAAATGCTCAACATCACTGGTCATTAGAGAAATGCAAGTCAAAACCACACTGAGATACCATCTCATGCCAATTAGAATGGCGATCATTAAAAAATCTAGAGACAACAGATGATGGAGAGGATGTGGAGAAATAGGAACACTTTTACACTGTTAGTGGGAGTATAAATTAGTTCAACCATTGTGGAAGCCAGTGTGGTGATTCCTCAAGGACCTAGAAACAGAAATTCCATTTGACCCAGCAATCCCATTGCTGGGTATATACCCACAGGATTATAAATCATTCTACTATAAGGACACATGCACATGAATGTTCATTGCAGCACTGTTTACAATAGCAAAGACCTGGAACCAACCCAAATGCCCATTGATGATAGACTGGACAGGGAAAATGTGGCACATATACACCATGGAATATTTGCAGCCATAAAAAACGATGAGTTTGTGTCCTTTGTAGGGACATGGATGAATCTGGAAACCATCATTCTCAGCAAACTGACACAAGAACAGAAAATCAAACACCATGTGTTCTCACTCATAGGTGGGTGCTGAACAATGAGAACACATGGACACAGGGAGGGGAGCATCACACACTGGGGTCTGTTGGAGGGGACTACAGGAGTGACATCAGGGAGTAGGGAGGTTGGGGAGGGATAACATGGGGAGAAATGCCAGATATTTGTGACAGGGGGATGGTGGCAGCAAACCACAATGCCATGTATGTACCTATGCAACAATCCTGTGTGATCTGCATATGTACCCCAAAACTTAAAGTGCAATAAAAAATATATATCAAAAAAAAATTTGAGGAAATAATTATCAAATTTCTCCTAAAGTATGAAAGACAAAAATTTATAGATCCAAAATCAATGAACCCCAATTAAGAGTGATACAAAGAAACCACACTTAGGCACTTTTTCACCAAACAGTTGAAAACATAAATAAAGAGAAAAGCAGCCAGACAACAGCCCCATTATAAACAGGGGAACAATTATACAAATTACTACTGATATCACATTAGAAACAATAGAGGTGAGGAAATAATGGAACAACATCTTTAAAGTGCTAAGGGGGGCAGGAACTGCCAAACTTACATTCTCTATCTAGGAAAAATTCATCTTAAAAAAATGAAAGTAAAATGAATACATCTTCAGAAAAAATTGAGAGAGCCTGTTATCAGCAGAACTGCTCTACAAGAAATATCAATTCTTCAGGCTGAGGAAAATTACATGAAAATAATATAGAAAGAATGAAGAAAATCTGAAAAGGTGAATACTTGGGTAACTATAAAGTGGTACACTTTTTCTTATCTTTAAAATAATGTAACTAATGAAATATAACAACACTCGCCTTTTGGGTTAGTGTATATGTTACATATAAAATAATATCATAGCCAAAAACCCATCGGTATGCTGCATCCAGACCCATCTCACATTGCAAAGATACACAAAGACTCAAAACAAAGGGATGGAGAAAGATTTACCAACCAAATGAAAAGCAAAAATAAATAAATAAAAAGCAGGAGTTGCAATTCTTGCCTCTGATAAAATAGACTTTAAAGCAACAAAGATCAAAAGAGGCAAAGAAGGACATTACATAACGGTAAAAGGATCAATGCAACAAGAAGAGCTAATGATCCTAAATATATACGCACCCAATACAGGAACACCCAGATACACAAGACTTATAAAGAGACTTAGACTCCCACACAATAATAGTGGGAGACTTCAACATCAATATTAGACAGATCAATGAGACAGAAAATTAACAAGGGTATCCAGGACTTGAACTCAGATCTGGAACAAGTAAACTTAATAAACATTTATAGAACTCTCCGCTTTAAATACACAAAATATACACTCTTGTCAGCACCACATCACACCTACTTACAGGTTTAAATGAAATATTGGTTGGCTGCTTGTTTGTTATTTTCCTCCCTCATTTTTTCCTGTCTCCATTATTAAGCACAATTATTGGTATAAAAGAGGTTTTTGATTCCCATTTTTAGACTGCATTCTAGCCTGGGCAATAAAGCAACACTTCCATTCTCTCTCCCTCTTCCTCTTCCTCTTTCTTCCTCTCCTTCATTCTTTTTTCTTTCTTTCTTTCTCTCTCTCTTTCTTTCTTTTTTTTTTTAAAGAATAATATCACAAAGGATGAGATGGTAAATAGAAACAGACTGTTACATGGCTCTAATTTTTTTAAAAAATGCTTCATTGAGATACAATTCACATACCACACAACTTACATATTTAAAGTATACAATGTAAAGGCTTTAATTATATTCATAGTAGGGTTTTTAAGAATGGGAATGGTGGCCGGGTGGGGTGGCTCATGCTTGTAATCCCAACACTTTGGAAGGCTAGGGTGAGTGGATCGCTTGAGCTCAGGAGTTTGAGACCAGCCTGGACAACATGGTGAATCCCTGTCTCTACTAAAAATACAAAATGGCCAGGTGTGGTGGCATGCATCTGTAATCCCAGCTAATTGGGAGGCTGAGGCAGGAGAATTGCTTGAACCCAGGAGGATGAGGTTGCAGTGAGCTGAGATTATGCCACTGCATACCAGCCTGGGTGATAGAGCGAGACTCCGTACCACCACCATCCCCCCTAAAAAAAAGGAATGGGAATGGCTAATATTGCATTTAAAATTGTTTTCAATGCCATGATTCACATCCTCCAATTCACATTCACAAATCTTCCCCAGAATTGACCTGGGAAACACAGATTAGTTGCTGCATATAAGTTATGGTTACAAAGTTAAGTCTACTTCAATCAAGTCTTAATAATCTAGATTTAAGAATTCAGGAATGGGGGGTAGATCCAAGATGGCCGTTTAGGAACAGCTCAGGATTGCAGCTCCCAGTGAAAGCGCAGAGGGTGAGTGGACGCCGTGTTTTTATTGCCCACAGACTAGGAAATTCCCTGGCAGAGGTGCTCCACGGTCGCCAGCGCGGCTGTTTCGGCCAGCGCGGCTGTGCCGGCCAGCGCCGCTGCTTTGCCCCGCGCGGCTGCTTTGTCGGCGCCCCGGAGCCGCCATTCTCCGTAC
>NW_016107433.1:5387568-5393397 GCF_001604975.1 Cebus imitator | reverse complement strand
AAAAAAAAAAAAAGAATTCAGGAATTTGGAATTGTAAAAATGTTAACATGAAAATAGAGCAAAGGATAGAATGACTGAAGTTTTTTAAATAAGAACCTATATGAGCAAATTAATATGTATAAAACTTTCCCAACTAAAATAAAATTTTTGTAATGACAATATAGTTTGAAGCTCAGCACCAACCTGAATGACAACTACTTGTTAATAGGATCACAAATGAGGACTGGATAGATATAGACTCTATTTCTATAAAAGTCATTACCCTACCAAATTGTAACTTGAAAATAAGCAAGAAAAGCTACAGCTTTACATTTAAGATGCTCAAATAAATTCATTGTTTATCAGATAAATTTCTACTTAGAGGAAGACATTGCTGCATAGTATTTCTCAAATGTAAGAACTACACAGACCCTTTAAAATAAAATTCTGCAGAATCTTAATGTTACATTACTTAAATACATATATACATAAAATCATAAAGTTAGGTTTAATGCATTTTCTTAAGCTTTTATAAGTATAAAACTAAAAGTTTAAAAAATTATAAAACCAACATTTAAATAAAAATAATATAACAAATTATTTTGTTTTACTAAAATTGCTTATGTTAGGTTTAAGGTAGGGTGGTATTTCTTCAGGTATGGGTCTATACTTACATTTATTATTTGGTGTTCTACATTTCTAAAATTTAAAAATTTTCATGTTACTACTGTGGACACTGCCTCTTTACAGAAGTATGTTGTATAAAATGGCAATAATGTTCACTGAGTTGTACACTAAAGATTTCTGTACTTTAATAAGTTAAATCTTTATTTAAAAAATAGTTTTCACAATGTAAAGGTTTTGCTTGATTGTACAGTATGATCAGACTTACACTTAACAAAGTCCTGCTCAGAAACAATCTTTGAGTGCCTATTTTAATAAGGTGTCTATATTAGTTCATTTTCATGTTGCTGATAAAGACAGACCCGAGACTGAGCAACTTACAAAAGAAAGAGGATTAATTGTACTTAGAGTTCTAAGTGGCTGGGGGAGCCTCACAATCATGGTGAAAGGCAAGGAGGAGGAAGTCACATCTTATGTGGATGATGGCAGGCAAAAAAATGAGAGAATGAGGAAGATGCAAAAGTGAAAATACCCCCATAAAATCATCAGATCTTGTGAGACTTATTCACTACCACAAGAACAGTATGGGGGAAATTACCCCATGATTCAATTATCTCCCACTGGATCCCTCCCACAACACCTGGAAATTTAGATAAGATTTGGCTGGGGATACAGGCAAGCCATATCAGTGTCATTGTTAAAATTATAGAACTATATTTTATTTAAAGATAAGTTTAAATACTCCTATTATTTAAATTTACTTTAAGTAATCTGATTGATGGGAGGTTGAACAGGGTATTGGGCAACATGGAAATATTTCAAAGAGGTACATACAAAAATAAGGTCTCCACAATACAATAACCATTTCAAATTCAAGACGGTACCAATGACAGCAGTGTTCATTTAGGTTCATGTTGCCTTTACTACCAGATGTTGTTACAAATCAATCCTCTTTAAACCACTGTGGCACCTTCAGTTTCACATTGTATGATGACATTTTTTGCATTCTCTATCTAGCCAAACACAACCAAATAATTGTGTTTCTAGAGAAAACACCAAATAATTGTTCTGGAATGCAGCGCCATCAACACTGCTCACTGCGGCCTTGACCTCCTGCAGCTCAAGCAATCCTTCTAGCTCAGCTTCCTGAATAGTTGGGACTACAGGCCTGCACCACCATGCTCAGCTAAGTTTTCAGAGAGACAGAGTCTAACTTTGTTGCCCAGGCTGGAGTATTCTGTTATAAGAGGTTACTAAGCTTATTCACAATATCGCTGTTAATTATAACTAAAAAGACAAAAGCACAATTCAAAACTGTTGAATTTTTTTTCATAACACTTATCATCTTCTAACATACTATGTATTTTACTTCTTTATTTGTTTATTGTCTATCTCCCCCCTTCCCACAGAATGTAAGCTCATGTAAGCTCAGGGTAGCAATGTTTTTCTTTTTTTATAAAGTATCTTAAGTGTCCAGAACAGTGTCTAACACATAATAAGCACTCAGTTAATATTTGTTGAAATAATAAAAAATTTGTTATAAGATGACATCTGGAGACATCCCAACCTTTCAGGATTCCTAGATTGAGAAATGCTGGAATGGAAGAGAAAGCTTTGGCTTAGAGGCTTATGTCTTAGCTTTCTGTTCTTACTCATCTGCTTACTACCTATATAACATGGGGCAAGTTATTATACTTAAACTCAGGCAGTCTGGCTTTGCCAGTAAAATATGAAGTCAGTTTAAAATTAGGATAATGGTTAATACATAAAATATATAAAATACCAGCAGATATGGTAATCATCATTATTATTACTATTAGAGATATCATAGAAAAACATGTAATCAAGTAAAAATAAACTTTTCCATGTTGTCACATTTTCCCCTCTCTTATTTCATCTTATTCATAAAAATATAAAATAAGAAACAGGTTTGGGATAAATGAAAAAAACAGAAAGGAATAGAAACCAAAACTTGCACCAAAACAGCTGGATGAAAACATTGGAAAATGTTTTCATAACAATTCTTTGTCAGATGTCGAAAGAGCTGTGTTGTAATAGGGTTATAAGATGAGCTGAAAACAGCATCAACAAGAAAATAGAAATGCATAAAATAGTAAAATAGAATAGAGATCACTGTGTGACCTCAGCTGCACAGGAGTGGTTTTTCACCCCCATCATTCATGTGCACTTTATCCACTCACTTTCTTCCAACTTGCAAGCTCTAGTTGGCTCATCAGGAACCTTAACCCTCAGGCCAACCCTGAAGGAAGAATTAACCTGCTTATTGAACCCTTAGGCAGTGTGCATGGCCAGGAAGCTAGGTATTTGGAGAACACAGAGAGGTGATTTCAGCATTTTACTGCAATATCCCATAACCACTGAAGGAAGAGGTTAAAAATGATTTATATTAAGAAAAAGCAGTGTAAATGCATTTATTGGTTTAAGTTTTGCTACCAAATGGAATTCTCAAAATACTTTGGAAGTACAAGCAGATTTAAGATCTGTCTTAGGTAAGCCTTATTTATTTTAAAAAGGGAGGATAAAGTATTACTTACTTATTAAAAAGGGACATATCATTAGCATTCACAGTCAAGCACACACAAAAAAGAAATTTTGGATGGCTAAATTCAGTCTTAATCCAAGCCATGTTCCAACAGTGTAAACAGGTATTGGTAGATAAAAATGGATTTTCCCTTCAACATCCTAATAACAATAAAAAGTTAAAAATGAAATACACTTCTCAAAATAACCTAGGTATTAGGAGCCAAGAAAACTACATGACTACTTGTCACCTAGTTCTACCAGTGTGCAGTTTGCTGATCTCCTTTAATCCTAATGTATAGTAAAAATGATCTGAAACAGTCTCTACTTAGATCACTTGACTCTATTGCCAGCACTCTTCATTTGATACATTTTTGTTTTCCTTTTGAGACAGTCTCGCTTTGCCACCCAAGCTGGACTGCAGTGGCACAATCTTGGCTCACTGCAGCCTCCACTTCCTGGGTTCAAGTGATTCTCTTACCTCATCCTCCCGAGTAGCTGGGACTACAGGCGTCCGCCACCATGCCTGACTAATTTTTGTATTTTTAGTAGAGACAGGGTTTCACCATATTGGTCACACTGGTCTTGAACTCCTGACCTCAGGTGATATGTCCGCCTTGGCCTTCCAAAGTGCTGGGATTACATGTGTGAGCCACTGTGCCTGGCCCACTTGCTCTTTAAAAACACGACATATCCACCTTGCTGAAGGTTCATGGATAATAATCTGTTCTCTAGTATGGCCAGATACTTTGTCATCTAGTTAAGTAGACGCTTACTAAAGATCAATTCTGTTTGTTTTCAATACTGTTTATGCTGTTATATTTGTTACTTTTATTACATAATCTAATTAACTATATATAAACTTATAAACTAAGAGTGCAGCAAAAGAACTAGCCTATAAAAACAGCAACAAACTAAGCTGAACGTTTTAACAGGACTCAATAAAGAAGTCACTAAAAGTTAACTTGTGGATGAGACATTGGAAAAGATTAGAGCAACTGTCAGTATCTAAAAGTATTCTATATTCAAATTGTTTCAAAATGTCTTTAGTTTCTTTCTCTGAAGAAATCAAAATGGTAAATCATACATCATGCATTAAGGGTGTGATTTTTGTGAGAGCGCTGAGAACACCATTCAGCAATCTAAACTCAAAGCAAAGATCTTGTTGGCTTTACATCTAAGGACTGGTGAATAAATGTAGTTTTATGTTTTAAAGAAAGTAAAATGCTTAAATCTTAACATTTTATTAGTCCCAGCTATAACTAACTTTTCAGTTAACTGCCCAATTACAAGTGCCAACTGTATTATTTAAGAGGGTGCTACTCTATTAATCTTAATTATTCCTTCTCAGTTTCAGAATGCTGGAAGCATCAGATACCAGGTTTTCCCACTACCCTCAAATTCTACTGAAAGGCATCTGCTACAAACATTAGCCATTAGTTGGAATCTAAAGATTTGAGTTAAATTTAATTTAAAATTTCAAAGTGTACCTAACAACAAGAATTACAATTGAGAATAATAAGCAGGAAGAAAAGCAAGAATAAATGGGTATACCAAAAACACAACTTTGAAAGAGAGGAGAGACGAAACTAAGAATAGGAACAGCAAATCAAAAGCAAACAAAGTAACACTAAAGGATGGATGACTGACTGAATGAAAGCTGAAGATAATTATTGTTACAGTGAGACGGGTTCAACAAATGTAAAATGGTTAAAGTATAATGCATTCTTTGTGGGGAATTCTATGTATAGTCATGCACTGCTTAATGATGGGGATATGTTCTGAAAAACGCATCCTTAGGTGATTTTGTCATTGTGTAAACATCATAGAGCAGGGGTGTCCAACCCCCAGGCCACAGATTAGTAGTGGTCCTGTTAGGAACCAGGCTGCACAGCAGGTGAGCGACAGGCAAGGCATTATTACTGCCTGAGCTCTGCCTCCTGTCAGATCAGCCATAGCATTAGATTCTCATAGAAGAGTGAACCCTATTGTGAACTGAACATGCTAAGGATCTATGTTATGTGCTCCTTATGAGGAGCCTTATGATCTGAGGTGGAACAGTTTCATCCTGAAATGCTCCCCTGCAATCTGTGGAAAAACTGTCTTCTGGGAAACTGGTCCCTATTGCCAAAAAGGTTGGGACTGCTGTCATAGAGTGTACTACACAAAGCTGAATGGTATAGTCTACCATACACCTAATCTATATGGTACAACCTATTATTCCTAGGATACAAACCTGTAAAAATGTTACTGTACTGAATACTCTTGGCAATTGTAAGACAATAGTAAGTATTTGTGTATCTAAACATAGAAAAAGTACAGCAAAAAATACACCACAGAAGACAAAAAATGGTATACCTGCATAGGGCACTTACTATGAAAGGAGCTTGCAGAACTGGATGGAAGTTGCTCTAGGTGTCAATGAGTGAGTGGGAAGTAATTTGAGAAGACCTAGGTTTATAAGTAAACTTTATAAACATACTGTAAACTTAGGCTACAGTAAATTTCTAAAACATATTTTTCTTTCTTCAATAATAAAGTAAGCTTACTGTAAGTTTTCTTTTACTTTATAAGCTTTTTAATGTTTTCTAAACTTTTTGACTGTTTTGTAATAACACTTAGCTTAAAAGACAAACTGATGAAAATCTATATAAAATATATATATATATATATATATATATATAT
>NW_016107433.1:5379818-5387429 GCF_001604975.1 Cebus imitator | reverse complement strand
GGCTAATTTTGTATTTTTAGTAGAGATGGGTTTTTCCATGTTGGTCAGGCAGGCCTCAAACTCCTGAGCTGAGGTATCTGCCCACCTGGGCCTCCCAAATTGCTGGGATTATAGGAGTGGGCCACCACGACCAGATTATAAAGAAAATATAATATTTTATTTATATCCTTATACAACAAGCTTTTTCTTTTCTTTTTTTTTTTTTACATTTTAAACTTTTTTTGTTAAAAACTAAGAGACATGCACATTAAGCCTAGGACTATGCAGAGCCTGGATCATCAATATCACTGTCTTCCACTTTTATAGCTTGTCTTACTGGAATGTCTTGAGACGCAATAACACACATACAGACTTATCTCCTATGATAATTTCTTCTGGACTATCTTTCAAATAACTTAGTTCAGGCTGTTTACAGTTAACTTTTAAATATATACATATACACTCTTAAGTATGATTAAAAAGTATAGTAAATACATAAACAATGGCCGGGTGCAATGACTGCTTCCTATAATCTCAGCCCTTTGGGAGGCTGAGGTGAGCTCATCATTTGAGGCCAGAGGTTTGAGACCAGCCTGGCCAACATGGTGAAACGCTGTCTTTACTAAAAATACAAAGATTAGCTAGCCATGATGGCTCACACCTGTAATCCCGGCTAGCTGGGAGGTTTAGGCATAAGAATCATTTGAAACTGGGAGGCGGTGGTTGCAGTGAGTGGAGATAGTGCCACTGCACTGCAGCTCAGGCAATGCAGTGAGCCTGTCTCAAAAAAAAAAAAAAAATCACATAAACCAGTAACATAGTAATTTATTATCAAGTATTATGTACTGTACGTAATTGTATGCACTATACTTTTTTACAACCGGCAGCACAGTAGGTTTACACTAGAACTACCCTAAACACTTGAGTAATCATTATACTATGACATTATCACTAAGTGAGAGGATTTTTTCACCTCCATTATAATAATATGCATAGAATCGCTGTTGTATATGTGGTCTCTCCGTCATTGATTGAAATGTCATTATACGTCACATGACTCTGGCTGTTAAAAATGAGACAGAGGCTGGGCACAGTGGCTCATACCTGTAATTCCAGCACTTTGAGGGGCTGAGTTGGGCAGATTGCTTGAGCCCAGGAGTTCCAGAACAACCTCAGCAATACAGTGAAACTCCATCTCTAAAACAAACAAACAAACAAAAAAAACACACAAAAAACAAAAAACAAAAAACAAGCAGGGCATGATGGCCTGTGCCTATAGTCCCAGCTACCTGGGAGGCTGAGGTGGGAAGATAGCTTTAGCCTGGGAGGTTGAGGTGGCAGTGAGCTGTGATCACGCCACTGCACTCCAGCCTGGGCAACAGAGTGAAACCCTGTTTCAAAAATAAATAAATATATATAAAAAACAAACCAAACTAAAACAAAACAAAAAAACCTGAGAATACAGATATCTAGACAAAAGCATGAAAAGATTCTCATGCTTTATTATTGAGTAAAAAAACTCAAGATGCTGAAAAATAAATATGATCCCATTTTTGTTCAACATTTTGCATACATAGTTGTCAGTGCATAGAAAATATAAAGAAAGCTGTCGGCAATGGCTACTCTGGAGTCTTGCGATGCGGATGATAGGGAGGGGTACACTTTTTATAGGGCTCATTTTCATACAACATTTTATTTCCTAAGTAAATAACAGACATTCAGCTTTGGAAAAGGCAATAGTATGAAAATGTAACAACAGAATTGATGGCTACAGAATAACTACTTTATATCTCGGTTTAAATACTTTGGATATTGTTAATGTTTCCAGGTTTATGACTTCTGGGGTGATAATAGAAAAACAGAGTGAAATGCCTTTTCCCAACTGGAATGGCTAAGAAATCCTAAGAGAATCCTCTAAAATAAAGGAAATAATGAAATATATGTTGGTAACTACACCTCGACTCTTCTTTATTTATATTTCTATATGGTATTTCTAGAGCACTATGCTATAGGGGATTTCTTTTCATATTATTAAGTCACTGATGTGTCATTTTATCAATTCTATTAAATTTTCTGTTTTAACTGTCATGCCTTTTAACCTTTCCTGCTCTGATTTCTGCTTTGCATGGAAATCTGTTAACTTTCTAGTTGTCTTTGGTGGATATCAATCCTCTGGAGTCTCTCTAAGGCTTCAGACTAAAGTTTTTAAAGTTGTCTTTTTGGCCAGGCACAGTGGCTCAGGCCTGTAATTCCAATGCTTTGGGAGGCCAACACAGGTAGATTGTTTGAGCTCAAGAGTTTGAGACTACCCTGGGGAACATAGCAAAACCCTATCTCTACAAAAAACACACACACAAAAATCAGTGGAGTGGGATGGCAGATGCCTGTGGTCCCATTTACTCAGGAGGCTCAGGTGGGAGGATTGCTTGAGCCTTGAAAGCAGAGGTTGCAGTGAGTCAATATCACACCATTGCATTCCAGCCTGGGTGAGAGTGAGGCTCCATCTCAAAAAAAAACTGCCGTTCACTTCTTGCATCATCTACATTTCCTCTGGAGTAAATAATTCATTTTCTAATTTCATTTTCATTTTACTGATCTTCCTCATATATCTGGTGGTCTTTACGTGTATGTTCATGTTTATAAATGAAGGACTATGTTGTTCACGACAGGTGATCATCACGGATTTCTTGTACCTCTGTTGTTGTCTTGTGTCATTTCTCCAGCAGGATACCCCTCAGTGAACTGGAGGACTACCGCCTTTGATTAAGTGGAAACGGCATACTGACATACTTAAGGTCCATGACAGGCATCAATAAAGAAATCTTTGTCACAGTGTTGAAAGGCACTGGTATATGTGGGAAGCCCTTAGTATATTTATAGAGCATCTCCTACTAGATTAAAAAAAAACAGTTATCCTAGTCTTAACACAGGGACAAAACTTTTACTGAGTTGTCTATATAGGACGAAGGGGTGGCCTTCAGTCATCATGTCTCTTTGGTCTCTACCAATCAATGACAGTTTCTCAGTCTCTCCTTGTTTTCCTATGACCTGGACATTCCTGAAGAATACTGATCAGTTAACTTGTAGAATCTCCCTCAATTTGCTTTTGAATGAAATTCTCTCATGTTTATACTGAGATTACTCATTTTTGCCAAGGTGATATTAAGCCCAAGTTATATATATAACATGACATTAAGGACATAACATTAGAAGGTACCTGATGTCAAGATATTGTTAATATTAACTCTGAACATGTAATTAAGGCAGCATCCACCTGTTTTTCCACAGTAAAGTTATTATTTTTCCCTTTGTAATTAATATATATCTTTCATGGATACATTTGAGGTAAGATTTTTAAAAGGAAATAATTTCTAGTCACAATTTATCAATTTTAGCATCCATAGATAATTATTGCCTGTAAAAATGATTTCTGTATTCATCAAATGGTGGTTTTTTGTTTCAATTTTTCTACATTTATTTATCAGAATTTTACTATAAGGACAAGCTGAAATTTTGGGGGAGAGGACCCAAGATGGCCAACTAGGAACAGCTCAGGATTGCAGCTCCCAGTGAAAGCGCAGAGGGTGAGTGGATGCCGCATTTCCAGATAGATTTTTATTGCCCACAGGCCAGGAGATTCCCAGGCGGAGGAGCCCCATGAGTTGCCAGCACGGCTGTTTTGGCCAGCGCGGCCAGCATGGCTACTTTGCCGGCGCCCTGGCACGGGGTTCTCCATACAAAATACACTGGTCTGGGTACCCTTTTAGCTGGCTATTAGAGACCCGGGAAGGCAGATCACCCATTCATCTGATTTAAAAAGGAACTGAAATAGGGAGCCAGGCCAGGAGATTCCTGGGCAAAAAAACTGCCACGAATCTCAGCGCCACTGTTTCAGCCGGCGCAGTGAGTCGCCGCACAGGAAATCACACAGATCCCAGCGCCTTTTCAACAGGCTACTGGAACACCTGGTAGAGAGTTGACCGTACAACTGAAAAAAAAAACAAACAAAAAAAAAACCAGGCTCTGAGTCAGGGAGTCAGGTGATCAGGGTAGGCTGGACCCAACCCCCCCCCACACAAAAAACAAAACAGCAATTGAAAACACTCTGGGTTGAGAGTTTCACAGCAAGCATGGCTGAACCCTGGATGGTCCAGCTCTGTGGGGGAGGGGCATCTGCCATTACCGAAACACTCCACCACTACCGAGGTAGTCCACCATCGCTGAGGCAGTCCACCATTGCCGAGGCAATCTGCCATTACAGAGAGAGTCCGCCATTACAGGGGTGGGCCACCATTGCAGAGGTAGTTCTAACTACACCCATACAAAAAGGACTGCAGGGAAGATCACATGGCAGCTGGGTGGAGCCCACAGCAGCTCAGCAAAGCCTCTGCAGACAGACAGTGAGGAGGCTGCCTCCTCGCTGCACAGGGCAGCCCTGAAAAAAAAAGGCAGCACAACGGAAACTCATAAATAAAGCCCTAACTCCCTGGGACAGAGCACCTGGGAAATAAAAAAAAAAAAGAGTTTATGAGCTCTGCTGCAGCAGACCTAAATGTACCTGCCCAGCAACTCTGAATGGACAACGGAGTTCACAGCTCAGCACTTGAGCTCCAATAAAGGACAGACTGTCTCCTCAAGCAGCTTCCTGACCCCTGTATGTCCAAAGAGTCACCTCATAAAGGAGAGAACACACTGACATTTGGCAGGTATCCTTCTAGGACAAAGATAGCAGAAGAAGAAACTGGTAGGAACCCTTACTGTGCTGCAACTGCTGCGGGTGATCCCCAGGCAAGCAGGGCCTGGAGTGGACCTCAGCAGTCCTACAGCAGAGGGGCCAGATTGTTAGAAGGAAAACTAAGAAACAGAAATAACTTAATCATCCACAAACTGGAAGTTCACCCAGAGACGCAATCTGAAAGTCAGCAATTACAAAGACAACAGGTGGATAAATCCACAAAGATGGGAAGAAACCAGCGCAAGAAGGATAAAAACACACGAAACCAGGACACCTCTCCTCCTACAAGGGATCATAACTCCTCACCAGCAAGGGAACAAGGCTGGATGGAGAATGAATGTGATGAAATGACAGAATCAGACTTCAGAAGGTGGGTAATAAGAAACTTCTGTGAGCTAAAAGAACATGTTCTAAGCCAATGCAAAGAAACTAAGAACGTTGAAAAAAGATTTGATGAAATGCTAACGAGAATGGACAACATAGAGAGGAATATAAGTGAATTGACAGAGCTGAAAAACACAACACGAGAACTTCGCGAAGCATGCACAAGTTTCAACAGCCAAATTGACGAAGGAGAAGAAAGGATATCAGAGGTCGAAGATCAACTCAATGAAATAAAATGAGAAGGCAAGAATAGAGAAAAAAGGGTAAAAAGGAATGAACAAAGTCTCCAAGAAATGTGGGACTATGTAAAAAGAACTAATCTACGTTTGATAGGTGTACCTGAATGTGAGGAAGAGAATGAATCCAAGCTGGAAAATACTCTTCAGGATATTATTCAGGAAAACTTCCCCAACCTAGCAAGGCAGGCCAATATTCAAGTCCAGAAAATACAGAGAACACTACAAAGATATTCCTCAACAAGAGCAACCCCAAGGCACATAATCTTCAGATTCACCAGGAGTGAAATGAAGGAGAAAATGCTAAGGGCAGCCAGAGAGAAAGGTCGGGTTACCCATAAAGGGAAGCCCATTAGACTCGTAGCAGATCTCCCGGCAGAAATCCTACAAGCCAGAAGAGAGTGGAGGCCAATATTCAACATCCTTAAAGAAAAGAACTTTCAGCCCAGAATCACATATCCAGCCAAACTAAGCTTATAAGTGAAGGAAAAATAAAATCCTTTGCAAACAAGCAAGTACTCAGAGATTTCATCACCACCAGGCCTGCTTTACAAGAGCTCCTGAAAGAGGCTCTACACATATAAAGGAACAGCCAGTAACAGCCACTCTAAAAACATACCAAATGGTAAAGAGCATCAACACAATCAAGAATCTGCATCAACTAATGGGCAAAACAGCTAGCTAGCATCAAAATGGCAGTATCAAATTCACACATAACAATATTAACCCTAAATGTAAATGGACTAAATGCCCCAATCAAAAGACACAGACTGGCAAATTGGATAAAAAGCCAAAACCCAACGGTGTGCTGTATCCAGGAAACCCATCTCCCATGCAAGGATACACCAAGGCTCAAAATAAAGGGATGGAGGAAGATTTACCAAGCAAATGGAGAGCAAAAAAAAGCAGGAGTTGCAATTCTCGTCTCTGATAAATAGACTTTAAAGCAACAAAGATCAAAAGAGACAAAGAAGGACATTACATAATGGTAAAAGGATCAATGCAACAAGAAGAGCTAACAATCCTAAATATATACACACCCAACACAGGAGCACCCAGATACATAAGGGAAGTTCTTAATGACTTACAAAGAGACTTAGACTCCAACACAATTATAGTGGGAGACTTTAACACCCCATTGTCAATATTAGACAGATCACCAAGACAGAAAATTAACAAGGATATCCAGGACTTGAACTCAGACCTGGAACAAGCAAACCTAATAGACATTTACAGAACTCTCCACCCCAAATCCACAGAATATACATTCTTCTCAGCACCACAACACACCTACTCTAAAATTGACCACGTAACTGGAAGCAAATCACTCCTCAGCAAATGCAAAAGAATGGAAATCATAATAAACAGTCTCTCAGACCACAGGGCAATCAAGTTAGACCTCAGAATGCAGAAACTAACTCAGAACTGCACAGCTTCATGGAAACTGAACAACTGGCTCTTGAATGTTGACTGGAGAAACAATGAAATGAAGGCAGAAATAAAGATGTTCTTCGAAACCAATGAGAATGAAGACACAACATACCAGAATCTCTGGGACACATTTAAAGCAGTCTCTAGAGGAAAATATATAGCAATAAGTGCCCACATGAGAAGCAAGGAGAGATCGAAAATTGACACCCTATCATCCAAATTGAAAGACCTAGAGAAGCAAGACCAAAAAAACTCAAAACCTAGCAGAAGACAAGAAATAACTAAGATCAGAGCAGAACTGAAGGAGATGGAGACACCAAAAACCCTTGAAAAAATCAATAAATCCAGGAGCTGGTTTTTCAAAAAGATCAACAAAATAGACCACTAGCCAGATTAATAAAAAAGAAAATAGCCAGATTAATAAAAAAGAAAAGAGAGAATAACCAAATAGATGCAATAAAAAACGAAAAAGGGGATATCACCACAGATTCCACAGAAATTCAAACCATCATCAGAGATTATTGCAAACAACTCTATGCACATAAACCAGTAAACCTGGAAGAAATGGATAAATTCCTGGACACTTGCGCCCTCCCAAGCCTAAACCAGGAAGAAGTTGAAACTCTAATAGAGCAATAAGAAGGGCTGAGGTTGAGGCAGCAATTAATAGCCTACTACCCCCCCAAAAAGCCCAGGTCCAGATGGGTTCACAGCCGAATTCTACCAGACATACAAACAGGAGCTGGTACCACTTCTTCTGAAACTGTTCCAAATAATTCAAAAAGAGGGAATCCTTCCCAAATCATTTTATGAGACCAACATCATCCTGATACCAAAACCCGGCAG
>NW_016107433.1:5302208-5379407 GCF_001604975.1 Cebus imitator | reverse complement strand
AATCTCCTGAAACTGATAAGCAACTTCAGCAAAGTCTCAGGATACAAAATCAATGTGCAGAAATCACAAGCATTCCTATACACCAATATCAGACTTAAAGAGAGCCAAATCAAGAATGAACTGCCATTCACAATTGCTACAAAGAGAATAAAATACCTAGGAATACAACTAACAAGGAACATTAAGGACCTCTTCAAGGAGAACTACAAAGCATTGGTCAAGGAAATAAGAGAGGACACAAACAGATGGAGAAACATTCCATGTTCATGGTTAGGAAGAATCAGTATTGTGAAAATGGCCATACTGTCCAAAGTAATTTACAGATTCAACGCTATCCCCATCAAGCTACCAATGATCTTCTTCAAAGAACTGGGAAAAAACACCTTAAACTTCATATGGAACCAAAAGAGAGCCTGCATAGCCAATTCAGTTCTAAGCAAAAAGAACAAAGCGGGAGGCATCACACTACTGGACTTCAAACAATATTACAAGGCTACAGTAATCAAAACAGCATGGTACTGGTACCAAAACAGAGATACAGACCAATGGAACAGAACAGAGGCCTCGGAGGCAACACAACATATCTACAACCAGCCCATCTTTGACAAACCTGACAAAAACAAGCGATGGGGAAAGGATTCCCTGTTTAATAAATGGTGATGGGAAAACTGGCTAGCCATGTGCAGAAAGCAGAAACTGGATTCCTTCCTGACACCTTACACTAAAATTAACTCCAGATGGATTAAAGACTTAAACATATGGCCTAACACCATAAAAACCCTAGAAGAAAATCAGGCAAAACCATTCAGGACATAGGTGTAGGCAAGGACTTCAAGACCAAAACACCAAAAGCATTGGCAACAAAAGCCAAAATAGACAAATGGGACGTAATCAAACTCCACAGCTTCTGCACGGCAAAAGAAACAGTCATTACAGTGAATCGGCAACCAACAGAATGAGAAAAAATTTTTGCAGTCTATCCATCCGACAAAGGGCTGATATCCAGAATTTACAAAGAACTAAAACAGATTTACAAGAAAAAACCAAACAAGCCCATTCAAAAGTGGGCGAAGGATATGAACAGTCACTTTACAAAAGACATACATGAGGCCAACAAACATGAAAAAATGCTCATCATCACTGGTCATTAGAGAAATGCAAATCAAAACTGCACTGAGATACCATCTCACACCAGTTAGAATGGTTATCATTAAAAAATCTAGAGACAACAGATGCTGGAGAGGATGTCGAGAAATAGGAACATTTTTACACTGTTGGTGGGAGTGTAAATTAGTTCAACCATTGTGGACGACAGTGTGGCGATTCCTCAAGGACGTAGAAATAGAAATTCCATTTGATTCAGCAATCCCATTACTGGGTATACATCCAAAGGATTATAAATTGTTCTACTATAAGGACAGATGCCCACGAATGTTCATTGCAGCACTGTTTACAATAGCAAAGACCTGGAACCAACCCAAATGCCCATCGATGATAGACTGGACAGGGAAAATGTGACACATATACACCATGGAATATTATGCAGCCATCAAAATCAATGAGTTCGTGTCCTTTGTAGGGAGATGGATGAACCCGGAAACCATCATTCTCAGCAAACTGACACAAGAGCAGAAAATCAAATACCGCATGTTCTCACTCATAGGCAGTTGTTGAACAATGAGAACACATGGACACAGGGAGGGGGGCACTACACACTGGGGTCTGTTGGGGGGAAATGGGGGAGGGACAGTGGGGGGTGGGGAGTTGGGGAGAGATAGTTGGGGAGAAATGCCGGATATAGGTGAAGGGGAGGAACGCAGCAAATCACACTGCCATGTGTGTACCTATGCAACTATCTTGTGTGTTCTTCAAATATATCCCAAAACCTAAAATGTAAGAAAAAAAAAGGACAAGCTGTGTCCTTTTGCCTTAATTTGTTTATTCAATTTTTTACATCAGTATAGACTCAATGATATTTAATACTATAGGTTTTAATTCATTACTAGCATTATATAATCTCACATGGGGTTTTAAAATTACTTTTTATACGTGATTTTGAATATAATTGTGTATTATTCAGAAAATACAATCTGAGTGACATCAATTTTTGGATATTTATTGAAATTTCCTTTGTGAAAAGCATGTGGTTAACTTCTGTCAATATTTTTTGTATGCATGACATAATAAGCATTCTTTGTTTTCTTTGTTCTTCATTGTGAAGTATAAAACACATAGAAAGTACACCAAATACAATTAAATAGTTAGTGAATTATTATAAAGCAGACCCCTGTGTTACTGCCACCGAGGTGAAAAAACAGAACTCAGTGACACAAAAGGCTCCCAAATACCATGTACCAACCTTCCTCCTGAAGAAAACCAATGCCTTGATTTTCTTGGTTTGTTTTTAAGAGATGGTGCTTTGCTATGCTGCCCAGGCTGGAGATCAGTAGCAATCCACAGGTGCAATCATAGTGCACTATAGCCTCCAACTTCTGGGCTCAAACAATCTTGCCTCAGCTTTGAGTAGAAACGACTACAGGCACACATCACCACATCCAGCCAATGCCTTGATTTTTGGTAACCTAGTCACCCGCTCTTCTAATAAGTTTACCACTTAAGTATGCATTACTAAAAACTATAGAGGTGGCTGGGTACAGTGGCTCACATATGTAATCCCAGCGCTTTGGGAAGCTGAGGTAGGTGGATTACCTGAGGTCTGGAGTTCGAGACCAGCCTGGCCAATACAGTGAAACCCTCTCTCTACTAAAAATACAAAAATTAGCCTGGTGTGTTGGTGCACAACTGTAGTCCCAGCTACTCAGGAGGCTGAGGCAGGAGAAATGCTTGAACCTGGGAGGCAGAGGTTGCAGTGAGCTAAGATTGCACCACTGCATTCCAGCCTGGATGGCAGAGGGAGATTCCATCTCAAAAACAAAACAAAACAAAAAACCACCACCAACAAAAAACTACAGGATATATTATGGAAACATGATTAATCAATTAATGCCAAAGTAAACTTCACAATAAGAAATATTACGAATCAAAGAAAAAGATTTCATAATGATAAAAGGTTCAGTTCACTAAGAATGCATTATATTCCTAAATGTGTTTGCATCTAATAACAGAACTTCAAGAACATGAGGCAAAAATGACAGAAATGAAGACAAAGTACCTGCTCATAACTGAAAATGTTAAGTCATTTCTCAGTAATTGATAGAATAGACAGCAAATCAGAAAAGATACAGATGTGAACAACCATTACCTAGAATCCTATGCCTAACAATTGCAAAATACACACTTTTTTCAATGTATGGAACAGATGGTATCTCATTGAGTTTTAATTTCCAATTTTGTAATGAATGAGCATAAATATATCTTCATATGATTATTAACTACCTGGCTATTGTAGATGCTATTGCTGCTCCGCCCAGATCTTCTTAATCAGGACACTGCAACTATACTTCAACTGCCAGTAATAGCTTACAGTCGCCTCTTACAAGATTGCTGTTGGCTGATGGGAGCACCACCTCACCCTTCAGACACCACTTCGCTTGGAATGGCTAGGATATGCCACCCCACCAGAGGTGGCTCAGAACAATGATTGACTGATGTGGGGGCACAACAGGCCAGCTACTAAGAACAAGCTTTGGGATACAATGCATGCTCCAGAGCTCCCTATAGGATTAAGCTGACGCTAGACTTCTTCTGAAACCCTATCTTATTCTTAACTTATTCCCTGTCCTATCCTGTTTCATTTCCTCCCTTACAAGAATCTCCTGACAGAAGACTGATATTTTAATATATCATTCACACAAAAATTGCTGTTGAGGGCTCTGTCTTTAGACAGTCCTACCTAGGATAGTTGCTACCAGTAGTGATAACTGCAAAAATAGTCTGGAAAAGGTGGTGGATTCCCTGGTATGTTGCTGCAGTGTAAATGCTAAGACTTTCACCTACGGTAAATGGGGACGTGGTACAAAGCAGAAATACAGTATTAGCCTGTATAAGAGAGTAGGTATGAGGATTGTGAAGCTGGGTATTTATTGCTGAGCACTAATGATTTAATGAAGAAAGAGATTGACAAGTTAGGTCAATTCAGCACCAACTTAAAGAATAAAAATTAAAAGGCAAACATGGTTTAAGATTAGAAATGTGAGTTATTTATAAGATAATCCTGCCGTATAATGGCAGGATTTAAGAGAAGGCTAATTTCTCATCCCAGCCAACTTTTCTATGCCAAAGTTAAGTTCCTGATAGAAAATATTACCTTGAATCTTCTGGGCCTGTGGAAGGAACCCATTCTTCCTCGTTAGCATATAGGAGCTCCATCCTGCTTATGACCACACAAAGACTTCAAGGTATCCTATAGAATAACGCTTTCTTTTCTTAGAGTCTGACCTCAAAACCTTGGCCACCAGAGGAATAGTTTGTGTCAAACCTCAACATAGCCCCATAGGAAAACCTTGGATCTACTAATGGAGAGAGGAGATTTAATGCCAATACAGTGGCAGCACCTGGCTAATAAGTACTGCGGAAACTGGCAGAATATGCCTGTGAGTAAATCCTAATGGTGCTGGATCAGGGGAAGTATAATGTAAAGCTGCTTAATGAAGGAACTTTTCCATAACTCTGACTTTACACTCTGACAAAGGCCCCTGGAGTCAGTTTATTTTTTTTATTTTTTGAGATGGAGTCTCGCTCTGTCCCCAGGCTGGAGTACAGTAGCATGATCTTGGCTCACTACAATCTCCGCCTCCCAGGTTCAGGCAATTCTCCTGCCTGAGCCTCCCAAGTAGGACTAGGTGCATGCCACCATGCCCAGCTAATTTTGGTACTTTTAGTAGAGATGGGGTTTCACCATGTTGGCCAGGATAGTCTCGACCTCTTGGCCTCGTGATCTGCCCACCTCCCCTCCCAAAGTGCTGGGATTACAGATGTGAGCCAAAGCATCTGGCCAGAATCAGTTTTTAATACATGGATGCAATGGTTCTTGGATAGCTGAAATGAGTGAAAGCTTGTTTAAATAGAGATGTACTAAGTGATGTACTGTAAACTGTTCAGAGCATAATAAAAACCTCAGAAAAGTGGCTATGCAGAAGTGGACATGTTATATGAAGCCAAAAACCCAGCTTATGATGTTCTCTGGAAGGAAATGCTTCATTTACCAGCATAAGTGAGGAGCTCAGCAGTCACTCTTCTGTAGATGGGGACTTTTTGAAGATGATAGTGTTATGGAAGTGGAATCTCTTCTATCAATGTGAATGATATGATCCAGGAATAGATCATAGAGATTGGGTGGCATCAGGTGTATGATGGAAATGTATACCACATGCATAATTATGTAATATTTTACATATACATAAAACTCATATTCAAAAGAGAGTGAGATTAGATGAGCAGGATGATGAAGTCAGAATAGAAAGTCATAATCCTGTGCTCAGTTTCCACACCCTAAGTTAGTTCTAACTCAGAATCCATCACCTAAAAGAAAAACTAGGGCCCCTTTGTTGCCACAAGACAGAAAATGAATACATTGGTGGCTAACGTCATCTTTCTGGGATGTGGTTCTATAAGGTCTGAATAATACTGTCTTATATTAATATATCTACTCCAGGTTTCATTTGATTAGTGTTAATATGGTTTATCTATCTCCTGCCTTTGGTTTTTAAACTATTCATATTTAAGGTGGTTTGGTGGTAGGCAGCGTATATTTCAGTCTTGCTCTTTTTTAATGCAGTCTGAGAATATCTGCCATTTAGTAAGAGAATTTAGGCCATTTATATTTAATGTGATTATTGAAGATTAACTTTAAATCCATTATTTTGCTATTTGTTTTGGATTAATGGAACATTTTTGGTAATTTCATTTTCTTTTCTTTGTTAGCTTATTAACCATAACTGCCATTTAACTGAGTTTTTAAAAAATAAGACTTTAACTTTTTAGTCTACCTTCAAGTGATATTATTGATATTATGCCACTTCATGTATAGTGTAAGACCTTAAAACAGAATCTTCCATTTGTATCCTTTAATAGCTTTTGTGCTATTGTTGTCATAAGTTTTACTTTTACATGTTATAAAATTAATTATTTTTGCTTTAAGCTATCAATTATTTTTAAATGTTTCTACTAATAAAAAAAAGTTTTCTAAATTCACCAACATAATTACCATTTCCAAAGCTTTTCATAGATGGGGTATAATTCTGCTTTTGCTTGCAGGGCTTCCTTAACATTTCTTGTAGAGCAGGTCTGCTAATGATGCAGTCTTTCAGCTTTTGTACCCTCTGAAAAAGTTTTTTTCACCTTTGCTTTTAAAAGATATTTTTGCTGTGTACGAAATTTTAATTGAACTTTTTTCTTTTGATACTTTATAGGTGTTTCTCCACTGTTTTCTAGCTTACATTGATTCCAATGTTTTCTGTGTGTTATGGTGGATCATTTCTATGTCTTCACTAATCACTTCTGAGATATCCAATATCCTGTGAATCCCCTACAGTGGTATTCTTAATCTCAGATATGACAGCTTTTACTCTCTACAAGTTAAATCTTTTTCTTTCATGTCTCTACTTAACATGTGTCTGCTTTACTCAGTTATGATAGCTGTTTAAATGTCCTCATCCACTAATTCTATCTTCTGTGTCATTTTTAGTCTTGTTTAATTGACCTCCTTGTTACTGGTAGAAAATATTTTATCTCAGTATGTAGCTTATTTTTTTCATTTACTTATTGTCCTTCAAATAGTAGGAGTTTCAATTTTGCTGAAGTCCAACTTACCTAATTCATTTGTGGTGTAAGTTCTTTCCCTGCTACCTACAGAAAAATCTTTTGCCTAGCCCAAGGTCACAAAACTTACGTTTTCTTGAAGAACTATTTTAGTGTTACATTTTAATTTTATTCTAATTCCCATTTAAGATTAGTATTTGTATGAAGAGAGAGTCAAGTCTCTCACTCATTCATTTATATGGTTCCAGTACTGTGTATTAAAATGACTATTCTCTCTACATTAAGTTGCCTTTGAACATTTGCCAACAAATTGCATGTCAATTTCTGGGCTCTCTATTCTTTTCCATGAATCTTTGTCTCTATCTTTATGTAATTATCACACTGTTGATTACTGTAGCTTTATACAACATTAAAAAGCTAATGTGAGTCCTCTAATATTCTTTGAAAAAAATTATCTTAGCTATTCTATTGCTTTTCTTTATATATTTTAGAATCAGCTTGTCAATTTCTAGAAAAAAACTGTTGGGTTTTTGATGAAGATTAAATTAAATTTCACTATATTTCAATTGGGAGAGAAATTACATTAATAATATTAAGTCCTCCAATCCATGAGCATGGTATTTCTAATTTGTTTCTTAGGTGTATTATAGTTTTCAGTATGTAAACCTTGAACATATTTTCTTAGGCTTATCCCTAAATACTTCATGCTTTTTAATATTATTATGATGGTACTTCTTTAAAAAATGTCTAACTATTCATTGCTAGTGTGTTTTTGAATTTTGATCTTGTATCCCATGACATTGCAAAACTAGTTCTAGCATCTTTTTAATAAATTTGGAATTTTGGTGCAGACAATATCATCTGAAAATAAAGATAATTTTATTTATTTCTTTCTAATCTATAATCCTCCTGTATAGACAACTTTAATTAGGCAAAGCAAGTTACCTCTTATTCCTTGTTAGCAAAGATATTTTATCATGAATGAATGTTAATTTCTATCATTTTTACCCTGTATCCATTGAAATGATTATTAAAATAACAACCTGGTGATATGATGAATCTCATTGATTTTAGTATATTGAACCAACCTTGCATTCTTGGAATAAACCTGGCTTGCTTGTGTTTTTTTTTGACATATTAGATTCAATTTGCTAATATTTTGTGTTTTTTGTGTCTATGTTTATGAGTTATTAGTCTGTAGTTCTCTATTCTTATACTGTCTTTGTTTTTTCGCATAGGGTAATGCTGACCTCATCAAATGAGTTGGGGGAGTGTTCTCTGTTCTATTTCCTGAGATTGTTTAGAGTTGGTATGATTTTTTTCTTAAAGGTTGGTAGAATTTGCCAGTGAAGCCACTGGACATGGTATTTTATTTACAGGAAAGTTTTTAAACCACAAAGTCAATTTACTTAAACATATAAAACAATTCAGGTTTATTCTACTTGAATGGGTTTTGGTAATTTGTGTCTTTTGAGGAATTTATTTCATCTAGGTTTATCAAATGTATTAACGAAGTTGTTATTTACTTTTATTATCCGTTTAATATATGTCAGCCTTAGTGATTGATGTCCACTCTTTCATTCTTAATCTTGGTAATTTGTATCTTCTCACTTTTTTCTCATTTAGTCTGGCCAGACGTTTATTGATTTTTGTAATCTTTGCAAAGAACCAGCTTTTGAGTATTCTGACTATATTGTTTTTCTGTTTTCAACTTCCTTGGTTTATGTTCTTATTATTTCTTTTCTTCTTGTTTTGAGTTTAATTTGTTTTCTTAAGACACATTATTGATTCAAAACTTTCTTGGTTTCTAAAACAAGACACTAAAACTTATTTTCCTCTATGTACATCGTTAGCTGCATCTCAGGAATGTTATTTTCATTCTCATTTAATTAAAAACAAAGAAGCCTGTGACTGCCTCTTTGACCTATGTCATTTAGAAATATGTTTAATTTCTAAAAATTTGGGATTTTCTAGATATCATTCTGTTATTGATTTCTAGTTCAATTTGTTTGTGGTCAAGAGATATTTTGTCTGACTTGACTACTTTTAAATTTACTGATTTTTTTTTTTTAATGGAACACAATGTGGTCTCTTTTAGCAAATGTTTTGTGTGCACTTGAAAATAATTTGTATTCTGCTCTCAACCAATGGGTTGTTTTTCCTGTTTTCTTAAATGGCTATTATTTGAAAACAAAACTTTACAAAAAAGAAGGAATATCACATAAGGTTGCATTGAGAAATCTGAAGTAGTTCTCCATAAGAACTTAATGAAGTACCTGTACACATAATTAATAACAACATAAGAGATTAGGCACTATCAAATGAAAGCAGATAATGAATAAGTTACCCCTTCACGTGGTTACCTCTCAACCTGTTCCCAATATGATCCAATAACCCATTGTCTATACTCCAGTCACACTGGACTTACTTTAGTTCTTCCAAGTAACCATGTTTTTTTTCTGCGTCAGGATTTACTGCATATAATCTCTATCTGGACAATATAATCTCTATCTTTCCATTAAGTTCTCTTCAACTTTCAGACTTGACCTTGAATTCACTTTCTTTAGAAACTCTTTTTGACATTTCCTCCAAGGATTATGTCGTCCTTGTTAAGGATCAGTGGTTTGCACTTTCATGACAATCTGTTCCTCTCTTTCACAGAATTTGTGATTATAATGAAAACTATGAGGACAGATTATGCTGTATTATCAAAGATGTTACGGATTCTCAAAAGATTCAGAATCCCCTACTCAAGAAAGTCAGCAGAATGAGACATGGATTGGCCAACTAAACTCACTTACCTAAAATCTGATTTTTACTGGATATAATTTCTCCTGTGAAGACTATTCTAAAAGTAGAATTATACCTTCAGAAGAATATTGATTGTATGATTGTTCCGTATCAATATCTAACACATCCAGGTGACTATCATGTATAAAATATTACAGGGCACATAAAAAAACAACCAAAATGAGAAATCCCATTCTTATGCCTTCTATAGGTGCAGGCAAATATTAATAGATAAGGTGTCTACTTCTCTAAGACATTCCTTGCTTAAGAAAATAAAAACCATATATAAAGAGTAAGTTAGGCTTGAATAACTTTTCTTTTCCAAATTAAATCCAAAATTTAAGGCTTTAGAGTCCAAGTTTCTTGTAAATTTTAGGCAAAAAAAATCAATAAGTGAAGGAAGTGAGAGGAAAATCTTTGCCTTTCATGTACATTTGAAACCTTCATTTCATTTAAATAGCACTTGATGATATTAGGAGTGATCACTTACAGAAAAATATACAGAGCTTTCCTGGCAATGGAATCGGAAGAGCTGCCTTCCTCATGCCTCTCAGGCTCACTTTGTAAATTATGTGAAACACTTTTAGACAGACACTGGCACTCATAAATTATACAGTTCATTTGCATATTCCAGTCATGAGACATTATGCAAAGTGACATGATTTGCATAATGGATTCCTCTTGTCGCTTCACTTGCTGCGTGCTTTTAAAAAACAAAATGAAATAAAATGAAAGCATAAAAAGGTGAAAGCATCAAGTCCCCAGCCTTGCCTGTCTTCTTCCCAATTACAGTATCAATTGCTTTCATTTTCTACAGAGGATTGGGGGAAAGGGGCAGAAAGCAAAGATACACAGACATATAACAAAGAGCTTTCACATGAATTTTGTTCTTAATTACAATGTACCTACTTTCTCATTGAAATCCTTTACCATAAATAACCCTTTTGAGCCAAGAGACATCAAAACAAAACAAAACACTGAGACAGAAAAACTTTACAGAACTTTTCCTTGAAAAACAAACAAACAAACTTCTATGTCTGTAATTTTTAGGGAAAGGTTAAGCCTTTCTGTTTGTAACTAAAAAATAAAAATAAAAAATGTTTTAAGGCACTGGCTATTTTCTTATCATGGGGGGAAAAAAGAATATTGGTAGAAGGATTATTTCCCCCTCTAGGTGATCTTCTGAATGGTTTTCCTATTTTGAAAGAGGGAGAAGAAAAATAGGGTTGTGTTTTTGATTATTTAACAAAATATATAATGGCTACATATATTGTAAAGGATGAGGCAGTGCCACGTCGACTTCTATCGGCTCTACTCCAATAAGCAGGCAACGCTCCCTCAGCAGTTGCTAGCTTTGCTGCGGGCTTTCCCTGCTCCTCTGCACCAGTGCGAAAAGCAGAGTGTGCCAAGCGGCTGGCGTCTGTACCCTGTGGGAAAAGTTAACTGTAATTCTTCGGCTTTTAAAATCAATTAACCCGCGTGTTAATTAACGTCAAGTCGACGGGAGGAGGAGAAGAAGAAGGGGAGGGAGGGAGAAAAGAAAAAAGCTGCAAGGGCGGATGGCAGAAGAGTTGGCACGGTGCCATCCATTCAGGGGCAACGCCACAGTTTCGTGCGATAGCAGCAGCGGGTATATGTTACGGGCCCCTGTATGCGGGCAGACAGTGCGGTAAAGCCAAGGGAGATTATCCAGACCCCCAGGAGCGAACAGCAAGCAGCAACCGAAGGCGCAAGTGCCAGGATTACAGCCTAGGCTGCTCCAACTATGAGCCCTTCCTCGGACCCTGGGACTCGACTACTTGGGGTTTGGGGGTCTTCCACACCACAGAGACACAAAGCTGACTTTAATCACTTTTTTTCCTTTAAACTTGATTCTGCCGCAGTGGAGCCAGCACAGCGGATGTTTTCACACCCAGCAAGACAAAGGCCGTTGTCTCCGCCATGACACTGTTCCGTTCCAAGCAGAGGCCGGGATTCTGGACTCCTCGAAAAATCAAAAAGAAACAAGGAAAACAAACAACAAATACAGCAACAAACAGAAAAATCTGAAAACCACCAAAATCGTTTGCCCGTTTGCCCGTGCCAGGGCTGATCTGGGCATCTGTTGCAGCAGAAGGCGCTTGTGTGGGGCTATTTTTTTCGGGGGGGGGGGCAAGCTGTTGGCATGTTTGCTATTCAACTTCGTTTATAATTAACTTAAAAAAAACCCCACCATTCAGCCTAGTCAACAACAAACAAAGAAAAAGCAGCCATCGGAAGAGAAATGCCACAGGAAGCGGCATGAATGCATGCCACAGCCGGTGCCAGTTGCCACTCGCCATTCGGAAAACCTCAGGGAAAGATGCCAATGCTACAGCTGCGAAGAAGGCAGAGAAGGGAGCATAAAGGTCTACGACTAGAAATCATAAAGAAAGAATACTGCTTGTATAATTCTGGATTGCCATTGAACACAGCCTCTGCTGGGAGAAGAGAGGGACTATTTAAATGGAGATATAGATGGGTATAAATTAAAAGACAGGCACCTATCGATTGCATATAAACACATGTGTAAGGTTGTATGTGTATATAAATACACATATTTTCAGACAACGTTTAGATATGTATATATTTTGTACTATAATTATGGGTATGTATATAGGTGTGTATGTTCAGACATATACACACATATGTAGGATGTATGCATGTGTGAGAAAAAGGAGGAAGACAGAGGAGAGAGAAGGAAATATGTGTATGTGCATGTATGTGTATGCATACATCCCACTTTTTGACCCAGGTATACACAGAAGACAAAATAAAAATCATACTCCAGCAGCAAGCAGGCAGCCAGAGATTTATCTACATTCACTGCTATCACCAGGGAGATGAATGGGGCCGATCTGAAGCCCTTTTACAAGATCCACTATGGGAGTGAAGGAGGAGGAGGGATGCCACACAGACATGCACAAACTTGAAGGCAGAGGGATTTGGAAGGGGCTACTGAGGAAACACTGGTGGCATAACGCAGGGAAGAAGGGAAAAGAGGATTGTCTTTCTCTCTATGTTTTAGATGGTTGTTTTTAAAAAATCTGCAAAAGGGTTTCAGGGAACAGCTGGTACTTACGTTGTCTGCGTTGCTGTGGATCCTGAAAGGTGTTCTGTTGGCACCGGGCGCTGAGCCAGGGGCAGGCACTGGAAACAAAAGGGAGAGACAAAAAAATAAAGTCATTCAATGGGAATATTAATTGCTGCTCTTGTGGATTTTACAAAACACACAAACTGTTTTCTTTTTCTTTCTTTAAAAAAAAATGTGGATTGGCACGTGTCCCTTTTGCATGGAATATACAAGTAGTGTGGGATTTACAGCCCAGTTACGGGACTCAGGATTAGCTGCGCTGGCATCTTTTGGGCATATTCTTCCTTTTAATGAATGAGCTTTTGCTGTTAATGAGGAATAATCGTTTGGCTAATGAGCTTTGAAACATTAAGAGAAAAGAGGTTTTTTTTCCGTTAATCGCTCTGGTGCGACTGCATGGATGGATTACAAAAGACAGCAATAGGAACGCAGTACAAAGGGGGGGAACCTCTCCTGGAGTGGGAGAAGCACCGAGATGGGTGATGTGTCTTTCCTTCCTTCTCTCACTGTCTCTGTCAACTGCTATGGGTTTCCATAACTCCGCAATCAAAGTGGATGGTCGGGAAGGATTATTACAAAGAGAGAAGCCTCCGCTGTTAATGTCTCCAGTGTTTAATCATCATACAGTAGAATGGTTTTATGGATATTTCATTTGCATATCATTAAACAGTGTTAGCGAGGGGCATTCAGAGCCAGGAGAAGTACAAAGTTGGGGAGAGAGGGAAGAAAAAAAGGTCCCTATGATGCTTATCTTCAAACAGGGACTTGTTCCATGATCTGTCTTCTACTTTTGCTAAAATCATTATGACTTGGAAACCTTTGAAGTTGGATACAACCTTGGATTCTTCTAATTCCTGCCGAGCAGTATATTTTAAAAAACAGCAGAAATGTTCCTGCACTAGACAATTAAAGGAATATAAACTCCAGTGGGTTGAAACTAGTAGCTCTTTGCGGAATGCAGTGGCAGAGGCTTCTACAAATATCAACACTTAAAAATATATAATAAAGAGAATCATATTAGAAACAAAGAAAACGAAGACAAGAAATATTAACAAGTGGATTATATTTGTTTCTTTTGGGGGGTAATGAACTAAAGAGAATGAAGAAGCCATCGGTAATTTATCCCTTCATTAATGAACAGTCACCTTTTTGTATGTGTTTGTTTTTGTCCTTTCTTTTTGAAGAGGGACGTTGTCACTTTTGAAGTGATTAGTCAATTATTTTGTAGCTCTGATCTTTTTCCCCTGCACCCAACAGGAAAGAAAGGTGGTGGTTAGGGAATATGTGAGTATGGGGGAAGATTTTGGGAGGGGGGAGAGAAAGAATACAGTGAGTTCTTTGTAGATCTTATACATGCACAACATATTAATTGTGGGCTTTTAAAGCTCCCTCAATGGGCTATTTCATTCCTGGTATAACAGCAGCTGGTTAGCCACTGTTGGTGACTCTTCAAATATTACTTTATTTTTGTTCTGTTGCTATTGTTGCTGTCTTGTTTAGTTTCTCCTCAGTTAAAAATGAAAATGTAATATCACCCCTTCTTTATTGAGTCTCTTCTCTATTTTCTTCACTCCAATTTCCAAACTGTAAAACAATGTTGGCTTAATATTGAATCCTGGTACACAGTCTAACTGGCATAACTTGATTTGGAAATGAGATGCTGTTTTATATTTAAATTACCCCTGCTCCCGCCTTATCCTCCAAAGCTTTGTCTCTGCTATGAATATGCAGATAAGGCATGATGTGATCACACTGTACAATTACTCCTATACATGGTGGTGGCAGGGGCTGCTAGGAAGACAGGGAGTCATTCAACCTCCAAGCCAATACGGAGTTTTGTTTTCGGTATTTTTCCTATCTTCTTGGCACTGTGGCACATGCAGATGTCGCTGTTGTTCTTTATAAAGCCCTAATGATATGCAAAAGCATAACGATTTGGTTTGGATGCAAAGCATCAACGAAATATTATGGATGTCTTTAAGAATGGGGGAGAGAAAATCCTGACTGAAGGAATGTCCACATAAATTATTTTTATTTCAATGAATTCAAAGGATGGGGTGAGGGCAAGTCAGACAGACGGAGTCGCATGGAAAACATGCATAATATTAATATGCACAAAGAATTCTCACCGAGGAGGAGAAGCTCCTCACTACAGCTCTTGGGACAAACAGGTTCGTTAGGAAATAGCTTAGAGCGACTACAGCATTTTGTGATTTCATTATTTTAAATGAAGAATCAGACAGATGTGTTTTCTTTGCATGGCAGCATTGAGATGGATCCAATCTGCGAAATTTGCTGCCCAAATAGCATTTCTAATGGAGACTGGAACTAAACAAGGGCATGGATAAGGAAGGGAGGGAAGAGAGAATACATGAAGAGGAGTATATTCAGAGCCACTGCATGGCATTTTTAGTACAGGAGGTTTTCAGAATCCATCTTTGCTTCAGTAGTCTCCCTTGTGGGCTCCTGATGTAGGGAGCTATAAGGTATACCAAGATGAGCACTGAAACAGGCCTTTCTAGGTCTAAGGCTGAGGAAAGCAGCGACAACTTGGTGCCTGTCCCCCAGACCTGCCTACAGTTCAGAAGCCAAAAGCACAGCTACTTCTAATTTGGGGATGCAGTAGAGTACCTACTGATCCAGGTATTTGTGAAAGACGGAATTCTTGGCGCTATCATAGTATACATTGCTAAAGAGCAGATGAAACTGGCTGCTTAAGGAGGCCTGGTAATATTTATGTTGGTTAATTCTCATGATAATGATAACTGCAGTTGTCTAGTATTTTCAGAATGTTAAAATTACCAGTGTGGGTTAACACATGTTTACAATGAATAGAGAGGGACAAACAGTGCATGAACCTATTAGGTGGATTCAAAACTGATGAAATATTTGGACTATTACTCATGGCCTCCAAGGATTAACAAAGAAAGCCAAATAAAGAAGCAGTAGTCAGAAAAAAAAAGATTTTGTTACTTCCATTGGTCAGGTGGACAGAGTTCAAATTACTTTCATAATTTAGCTAAAATAATTTTATACTTCTGTTTAAATTACGTGAAGACATTTTTTATCTGATGTATATCTGCATAAATTTCTATTTGATATCATAATGTTGAACTGTAACTGGTCTGATTATAAGCATGTTCTAAATTCTGTTGCTCTTCACCTATAACCTCTAAAACTTCCATTTATAAGTCTCTTTTAACACTCTCCCTCCAACTATGTTCAATGGTTACATGATTCTCAACTGTTCATACAGTGTACAAAACTACAGAGTACAGTGAATTAATGATTATTTAGGGAATGGCTATTTAATCTGAATTATTCAGATCTTTAACCTCTTCAACTTTCCATCTCTGTTGCCAGAATTATGGCTATTGAATTTTGAAAGAATATATGTAAAAAATTTAGCACAGTATCTGCATATAACAAGCTCTAAATAAGTGTTAGATTTTATGACTGCTATCATTATTATTACTATTTCAGTGTGTTGGTTATCATTTGAGAGAAATAAGAAAAAGAAAAGAACATTCAATCTTTACTTTTACTATTAAATAGCAATGCAGGTAAAAGGCTGAGTGGAAAAACATTAAATAGATATCCATGGTGAATAGACTGTGAATGATCTGTAATCAGAAGTCAAACTACAGCTTATGTCAATGCATAACAGATCCATGAAAGGGTTCCATTAAAAACATATGTATAATTCTGAAATTTTCATGTTGCATGACACTGATAGTCTGATAACAGAGTTCTATCATTGGTTGGTATAGAGGGTTTTGGGAACTGAAAGGTGCTCATTATTTAACTACAATGATGAGGCATTGCAACTTTCTGCCTTTTTTAAAAAAAAATAAGTTATATTTTGGAATAATACATTACAATGAAATATCAATAATTTAAATAATGTAGAAAGGAAAAGGTCTCTGCCTTTCCCCTCTTCTACCCATGAGTTCCTCATCCCGCCCCCAAATAAGTAATCACTGTTACTGTTTTCTTGTTCATTCTACCAGTTTTTAGTATATTAATAAGATATTAACATAGTTTCTCTCCTGTGTCATACACAAATGATACTTTTTACAGATTCCTTAGAATTTTCTGTCAACACAATAAGTTAATTTGTGACTAGACAGCTTCATTGCTAGTAATCATGCCAATTATTCCTTTTTCCTTATCTCGTTGGTGAGGACATCTACTACAATGCTGAATAGTAGTGATTGGTGAGTGTGAACACCCTTACCTTGTTTCCAATCTTAGGGATGTCACAATCTTAGGAGAGGAAGAATTTAGGCTTTCGTCACTAAGGATTATGCCCTTTATCATGTGAAGGAAGTTTCCTTCCATTCTTAGATGCTAATAATTTTTTTTTAAATCATGAATGGTTATTAAATTTTGTCAAATCATTTTCAGCCTCTACTGAAACAAATAACAGCTTAAAACTATGAGCACAGTGAATCATAATGACTGATTTTCATATGTTAAACCAACCTGGCAACCCTGGGACAATCCCCCATTGATCATGATATATTAATCTTTTTATATATTGCAATAATTGACTTGCTAATATACTGTTAAGAACTTTTTGATTCCATGCGCATGAGAGACATTAGCCTGTAATTTTTGGGGGGTATAATACCTTTGACATTGTTATCAGGGTCTTGCTAATATCATAGAATGAGTTGGAGAGTGTCTCTCTCCTCTAGAACTCTGAAAAAGTTTGTATAAGCCTATTACTTTGTCATTAAATGTTAAGTAGAATTAAACAGTGAAGCTATGAGGCCTGGAGATTTCTTTGTGGACAATTTTAAAATTACAAATTCAATTGTTTTTTTTTTTTTTCAGACAGAGTCTTATCTGTCACCCAGGCTAGAGTGCAGTGGCATGATCACAATTCACTGCAGCATCAACTTCCTGGGCTCAGGTGATCCTCCCACCTCAGCCTCCCGACTAGCTGGGAATACAAGTGTATGCTACTACATCTGGCTAATTTGTATATTTATTTTTTTGTAGAGACAGGGTCTCACTTTGTTGCCCAGACTGGTCTTGAAGTCCTTGCCTCAAGTGATCCTCCTGTGTCAGCCTCCCAAAGTGTGAGAGATGTTACAGGTGTGAGGCACTGTGCCTGGACTACAAATTCAATTTTAGAAAAATTATCTTGGACTATTCAGATTTGTAATTTCTTGTGTCAATTTTGGTAAGCTGGGGTTTTCAAGGAGTTTGGGCATTCATCTTAGTTATCAAATTGACTGGAATAAAGTTGTTAGCAATATCCTATTATCCTTTTTCTTATCTGTCAGAATTTTGGTGATGTCCTTATTTCATTTGTGATATTGGTGATTTGTGTTATTTTTTCCGGATCTTTTAAAAATCAATTTTATTAATCTATTCAAAGAATCAAGCTGATTGTTTTTTTATTAATTTCAACTCCCAATTTTATAATTTCCTTTCTCCTATTTACTTTGGATTTAATTTTCTTTTTTTCTAGATTCATATGGCAGAATCTTAAGATACTTTTATACTTTACATTCTATTACAAATGTGTAAAGTAATATATCTTCCTCTAACAAATGCTTTAGCTGCATCACACACGGTTTCATAGGATGTGTATTCGTTCCCATTTAGCTGAGATTAAAAATATTTCCCTTGCCATTTTTTACAAGTGTTAAGTATATTGTTTAAATTTCTAAATATTTGGTAATTTTCTAGGTATTTTATTACTATAAATTTCCAACTTAAAACCATGGTGTTCAGAGAAATTATATGTAATTTCAACTAAAGACGTATATGCCCCAACATGTAGTGTATCTTTTTGAAATTCCATGCGCATTTGAGAAGAATCCACTGTTGTTCTGCTGTTGTTGATTTTCTCAGTTAAACATTTGATTTCCATTCGGTTAATTTTTGTTCTGATTACTTTTTGCCTTCTACTTTCTTTGGGCTTCATTTTACATTTTGTTTCTAATTTCTTGATGAGATATTTGTATCATAATTTCAGTCTCTTTTTCTTTTTAAACATGCATTTAAAGGTTATATATTTTCCTCTAGGAATAGCTTTAGAAACAACCTCCAGGTTTTCACATGTCATATTTTCATTATAATTTGGTTCAAAATACTTTTTAATTTATACCATAATTTCCTCTTTCACCTATAGGCCATTTAGAAGTGTATGGCTTAAATGTCAAATCTTTAGTGATTCACAAAAATTTTAGTTATTTTATTGTTACTGATTTCTAGTTTTTTGTTACTGCTTTCTTGATCTCTATGGTCCCAGTCTACTCTGAATGATTTCAAATCTTTCCACTGTTTTTGACACTTGCTTTATGCTAATTTTCATAAATATCCACTTGAGAACAATGTTATCTTGTCATTGTAAGGTGCAGTGTCCTACATATAACTAAGTTATATCTGATAACTATGTTATTCAGTTTATGCATATTCTTAATGATTTCTGCTCGCCTCACGTACTTTTCTATTAGTTACTAAGTGAGGTGTATTAAAGTCTTACAGCATATTGTGAGTTTGTGTACATTTTTTTAAATTTTGCCAATTTCTGCTTTTATATGTTTTGTGGCTACATTAAGTAAACCATAAATATTTACTATATAATTCTATTGTATTAATACTTTAATAATTATGCCTTATACATCTTTATCTCTTACCTTAAAGTCTACTTTGTTTAATATTGTTCTAATTAGATTTTGGTATAGCTAGATTTTCTATCTTGTTACTTTCAACTTTCCTGTACTGTTTTCTAGTTTGATTCTGTCTTTTATCCAGTCTAACAACTTGTCTTTTAACTGCAGAATTGAGTCAATTTATATTTAACATAATTACTGCTATATTTTGAATTATATACATATCACCTTACTGTTTCCTATTTGTTCTACCTGATTTATGTTCTTTAAATTCTTTTTTGTATTCTTTATAATTAATCAAGTACTTTTCTTATTACATTTTTTTCTTTTTTAGTTTGATAGTAATACATTATTTTACTATTAAGTAGTACTCTAAATATCGTAATATACATCAACGACTCACTACAGTCAAAATAAATTAGTACTTTTATCACCTCCCAGACAATGCTACAACTGAAATTGGTATTATTTTGTTTACTCCCTCCCACCTTTTATTATTGACACGCATCTTATCATTCATATGTTTTAAGTCTTGCAAGATGTTTTCATTTTTCTATTATGCAGTCAAGATTCATTCAGACTCATTGAGATATATATCTTGTGTACTGCTCTTTGTTTCTTCTTCCATTTTGACATTTTCTTCTGAGGTCACTTTTCTTCCACCTAAATAACTCCCCGTGGTGTTTCTTTCAGGTTGGATATGCTGTTGATAAGTTCTCTCAGTTTTTGTTTTCCTTTAGTTATTTTCATCTTCAATTTTCAAGGATATTTTCACAGAGCACAGAATTCTAGACTGGCACTTATTTCAGTTTTTAAAAGATGTCATTCCATTGTCTTTTGAGCTCCATCATTTCATTGAAAAATCAGCTGTCAGTCTTATTGCTGCTTCCTTGAAGTAGCCTGTCTTCTTTTTCTGTCTTCACTTAAGATTTTCTCTTTCATCTTCAGAAGTTTTACTGATGTGCCCAGGTGTGATTTTCTTTGTATGTATCCTGCCTGGAATATGTATGGCTTAATATCTTTCCTCTTTTTGGAAATTGTTAGTCTTTATCAGTTTGAAAATTACCTACTGCAATCTTGTTTTACATTGTTGGATTTCAATTACACATATATTATTTTCAATATATCTCCCATTGGCTTTATGCTGTTTATTTTCCAGCCTTTTATCCCTTCATGATTCAGCTTTAGCATTTTTAACCTGATCTATCATACTCAACAATTCTCTCTTTATTTCCAATCTGCCATTAAACCTATTTACAAATGCCTTAAGTTACTGTATTTTTCAGTTCTTGAATATACATTTAATTCCTCTTTTATAAGCTGTGGTTCTTTTGTTCTCCAACATATTATCATTTTAGAGCTATTTAGAGAGCCACATCTGATAAGTATATCTGCTTCACTTTATTGTGGATCTGTTTCTGCTGTTTGGTTTTTTCCCTCTTTTGGTCCTGTGTTTTGCTATTCCTAGAAAGTACTGAAAGGATGTCAGTTATTGCGTGTTGAAAAATTTTAGAGGTTCTGAATGTTATCTTCTTTTGAAGAAAAATTACCATATCACCTGGGAGGCAACAGGGCAGAACAAGAGGAGATTACCTCAATTCAATAAAAGAGTGAAATGGCTTGAAGCTAGATTATAGTCTTTTTAAGACACACATTGCATCTGGTTAATCTCATCTCATAGGTCCCATTTCTATGACAGACCCTGACACTTAATTTTTGTCTTCCTAGCACTGTGAGATTACTGAAAGCTCTATTGGGCTTTCAGTAGATTGCTGCTTAGGATGTTATTCTGGATAAGGCAAACTGACACTCTGAGTCATATCCTTACTATAAAATCTCTCTGAAGTAACACCATCAAAAAGAAAATGATGACATTTGTTCTTTGTGAACCTGTATTTATTCCTAATAATGAAATTGAGAATAACTTTTCCTCTCAAACTTTGGACACCTCTCTGAAACGGCACATTTTTAAAAAAATCTGCAATTCTTTTTTTTTTTTTTTTATATTTTATTGCACTTTAGGTTCTGGGGTACATGTGCAGAACATGCAGGACTGTTGCATAAGTACACAAATGGGAATGTGGTTTGCTGCCTCCATCCCCATCACCTATATCTGGCATTTCTCTCCTTGTTATCCCTCCGCTATTCCCCACCCCCCACTGCTCCTCCACTAGTTCCCCACAACAGACCCCCGTGTGTGATGCTCCCCTCCCTGTGTCCATGTGTTCTCATTGTTCAACAACCGCCTATGAGTGAGAACATGCGGTGTTTGATTTTCTGCTCTTGTGTCAGTTTGCTGAGAATGATGGTTTCCAGGTTCATCCATCTCCCTACAAAGGACATGAACTCACTGTTTTTTATGGTTGCATAGTATTCCATGGTGTATATGTGCCACATTTTCCCTGTCCAGTCTATCATTGATGGGCATTTGGGTTGGTTCCAGGTCTTTGTTATTGCAACCAGTGCCACAATGAACATATGTGTGCATGTGTCTTTATAAAAGAATGCTTTATAATCATTTGGATATATACCCAGCAATGGGATTGCTGGGTCAAATGGAATTTCTATTTCTAGGTCCTTAAGGAATCACCACACTGTCTTCCACAATGGTTGAACTAATTTACACTCCCACTAAACAGTGTAAAAGTGTTCCTATTTCTCCACATCCTCTCTAGCATCTGTTGTCTTCTGATTTTTTAATGATCGCCATTCTAACTGGCGTGAGATGGTATCTCAGTGTGGTTTTGACTAGCATTTCTCTAATGACCAGTGATGATGAGCATTTTTTCATATGTTTGTTGGCCTCATATATGTCTTCTTTTGAAAAGTGTCCGTTCATATGTGTTGCCCACTTTTGAATAGGTTTGTTTGTTTCCTGTAAATCTGTTTTAGTTATTTGTAGATTCTGGATATTAGCCCTTTGTCAGATGGGTAGATTGCAAAAATTTTTTCGCATTCAGTTGGTTGCCGGTTCACTCTAATGATTGTTTCTTTTGCTGTACCGAAGCTCTGGAGTTTAATTGGATCCCATTTGTCTATTTTGACTTTTGTTGCCAATGCTTTTGGTGTTTCAGTCATAAAGTCCTTGCCTATGCCTGTGTCCTGAATGGTTTTGCGTAGGTTTTATTCTAGGATTTTTATGGTGTTAGATCTTACATTTAAGTCTGTAATCCATCTGGAGTCAATTTTAGTGTAAGGTTTCAGGAAGGGGTCCAGGGAATCCGTTCCCCATTGCTTGTTTTTGTCTGGTTTGTCAAAGATCCGATGGTTGTAGATGTGTGGCATTGCCTCCGAGGCCTCTGTTCTTTTCCATCGGTCTATATCTCTGTTTTGGTACCAGTACCATGTTGTTTTGATTACTGTAGCCTTGCAGTATAGTTTGAAGTCAGATAGTTTGATGTCTCCAGCTTTGTTCTTTTTGCTTGGAATTGACATGGCTATGTGGGCTCTCTTTTGGTTTCATATGAAGTTAAATGTGTTTTTTTTTTCCAGTTCTGTGAAGAAGGTTATTGGTAGCTTGCTGGGAATAGCATTGAATCTATAAATTACTTTGGACAGTATGGCCATTTTCATGATATTGATTCTTCCTAACCATGAGCATGGAATGTTTCTCCATCTGTTTGTGTCCTCTCTTATTTCGTTGACCATTGCTTTGTAGTTCTCCTTGAAGAGGTCCTTTATGTCCTTTGTTAGTTGTACTCCTAGGTATTTCATTCTCTTTGTAGCAATTGTGAATGGCAGTTCATTCTTGATTTGGCTCTCTTTAAGTCTGTTGTTGGTATATAGGAATGCTTGTGATTTTGCACATTGATTTGCATCCTGAGACTTTGCTGAAATTGCTTATCAGTCTAAGGAGATTTGAGCTGAGACAGTGGGGTCTTCTAAATGTACAATCATGTTGTCTGCAGATAGAGACAATTTGACTTCCTCCTTTCCTATTTGAATACCCTTTATTTCTTTTTCTTGCCTGATTGCTCTGGCTAGAACTTCCAATACTATATTGAATAGGAGTGGTGAGAGAGGGCATCCTTGTCTAATGCCAGATTTCAAAGGGAATGCTTCCAGTTTTTGCCCATTCAGTATGATATTGGCTGTGGGTTTGTTGTAAATAGCTTTTATTATTTTGAGATATGTTCCGTCAATACCTAGTTTATTGAGAGTTTTTAGCATAAAGGGCTGTTGAATTTTGTTGAAGGTCTTCTCTGCAACTACTGAGATAATCATATGGTGTTTGTCTTTGGTTCTGTTTATGTAGTGAATTACATTTATAGACTTGTGTATGTTGAACCAGCCTTGCATCCCCTCGATGAAGCCTACTTGTTCGTGATGGATAAGCTTTTTGATGTGCTGTTGCAATCGGTTTGCCAGCATTTTATTGAAGATTTCTACATCTATGTTCATCATGGATATTGGCCTGAAGTTTTCTTTTCTTGTTGAGTCTCTGCCGGGTTTTGGTATCAGGATGATGTTGGTCTCATAAAATGATTTGGGAGGGATTCCCTCTTTTTGCATGTTTGGAATAGTTTCAGAAGGAGTGGTACCAGCTCCTCTTTTTGTGTCTGGTAGAATTCAGCTGTGAACCCATCTGGATCTGGGTTTTTTTTGGTTGGTAGGCTATTAACTGCTGCCTCAACTTCAGCCTTTGTTATTGGTCTATTCACGGTTAGTCTGTGTCTTTTGATTGCGGCATTTAGCCCACTTACATTTAAGGTTAATATTGTTATGTGTTAATTTGATCCTGCCATTTCGATGATAGCTGGTTGTTTCACCCATTATTTGATGCAGTTTCTTCATTGTGTCGATGCTCTTTACCATTTGGTATGCTTTTGGAGTGGCTGGTACTGGTTGTTCCTTTCTATGTTTAGTGCTTCTTTCAGTAGCTCTTGCAAGGCAGGCCTGTTGTTGATGAAATCTCTCAGCAATTGCTTGTTTGTAAGTGATTTTATTTCTCCTTCATTTATGAAGTTTAGTTTGGCTGTATATGAAATTCTAGGTTGAAAGTTCTTTTCTTTAAGGATGTTGAATATTGGCTTCCACTCTCTTCTGGCTTGTAGGGTTTCTGCTGAGAGATCTGCTGTGAGTTGGATGGGCTTTCCCTTTGTGGGTAATCCAATCTTTCTCTCTGGCTGCCCTTATCTTTTTTTTCCCTTCATTTCAATCCTGGTAAATCTGACAATTATGTTCCTTGGGGTTGCTCTTCTTGAGGAATATCTTTGTGGTGTTCTCTGTATTTCCTAGACTTGCATGTTGGCCTGCATTGCTAGGTTAGGGAAGTTCTGGATGATATCCTGAAGAGTATTTTCCAGCTTGGATTCATTCTCTCTGTCACATTCAGGTACACTATGAAACGTAGATTAGGTCTTTACACATAATCCCATATTTCTTGGGGCTTTGTTAATTTCTTTGCACTCTTTTTTCTCTAATCTTGCCTTCTCATTTTATTTCATGGAGTTTGATCTTCAATTGATACTTGTGTATGCTTCATGAAGTACTTGTGTCGTGTTTTTCAGCTCCATCAGTCATTTATATTCTTCTCTAAGCTGTTTATTGTCGTTAGCTTTCATCAGTCCTTTTTTCAGTGTTCTTAGTTTCTTTGCATTGGGTTAGAGCTGTTCTTTTAGCTCTGAGAAGTTTGTTATTGCCCACTTTCTGAAGCCTGTTTCTGTCAATTAATCAGACTCATTCTCCATCTAGCCTTATTCCCTTGCTGGTGAGGAGTTCTGATCACTTGGAGGAGATGCACTCTCGTTTTTGGTATTTTCATCCTTTTTGTGCTGGTTTCTTCTCATCTTCGTGGATTTATCTATCTGTGGTCTTTGTTGTTGGTGACTTTCAGATGGGGTCTCTTAGTGGACATCCTTTTTGTTGATGATGATGTTATTTCTTTCTGTTTTTTAGTTTTCCTTCTAACAGACCCCTCTGCTGTAAGACTGCTGGAGGTCCACCCCAGACCCTGCTTGCCTGGGGATGGCCTGCAGTGGCTACAGAACAGTAAGGATTACTGCCAGTTTCTTCTTCTGTTATCTTTGTCCCAGAAGGATACCTGCCAGATGACAGCCTGAGCTCTCCTTTATGAGGTGACTCTTTGGATATAATGAAGGTTGGGGAGCTGCTTAAGGAAACAGTCTGTCCCTTACAGGATCTCAAGTGCTGAGCTGTGTGCTCTGCTGTTCCATTCAGCGCTGCTGGGCAGGTAAGTTTAAGTCTGCTGCAGTGGAATTCATAATCGCCTTTCTTTGCCAGGTGCTCTGTCCTGGGAAGATGGGGTTTTATTTATAAGTTCCCGATGTGCTGCTGCCTTTTTTCAGAGATGCTGAAACAGCCATGCTGGAAACTCGTGACACTTTTCCACCCAGGAATTTCCTGGTCCATGGGCAGTAAAAACTCGTTTAGAAATGTGGGGATCACTCATCCTCTGTGTTCTCACTGGGAACTGCACTCCAGAGCTGTTCCTGTTTGGCCATCTTTGATTGTATCCCCAGAAATCTGCAATTCTTTAAGCTCAACTGCAGATGTAATTCTTCCGGATCTATGGCAAATTATCTGAGTACCTTTGAAAACAATATGTCTGGGATAAGAAACTGAATTCCAATATTGAGCTGTTCTCTTTCAATCTCTGTGCCTGACCTATGCTGCAATTCTCACTAATCAATGTTAGTTTTGTCCTTTCCTACCCTAAAGACTATTCTCTCTCTCTCCCTTCTTCCTTCTTTTAGTAATCTCTCTCTCTCTTTTTTTTTTTCTTTCTTTTTTTTTTTGAGACAGAGTCTTACTCCGTCACCCAGGCTGGTGTGCAATGGTGCAATCTTGGCTCACTGCAACCTCCACCTCCTGAGTTCAAGTGATGCTTCTGCCTCAGCCTCCTGAGTAGCTGGGATTACAGGCACAAGTCACCACATCTTTTTAGTGGAGACAGGGTTTCATCATGTTAGTCAGGCTGATTTCAAACTCCTGGCCTCAAGTAATCCACCCACCTTGGCCTCCCAAAATGTTCAGATAACAGGCATGAGCCACTGTACCCAGGCCTCTTTTAGTAATCTCTTAACAGGACATCAAAATCCTACAGCAAGTCTCTTTCTTTTACTTTTCTCTAGAAGCAACCCAGAAATTCTTGCCCTTATATTCCCCTACTTATATTTTACATATAATCATTTATACCTAAATTTAGTATGAAATCACACTGGTCTGCTTTACATTTCCCCCTCCCCCTTTTCCTGAAAAGGGGGGTATTATTTTATTCATCTATTACAGACAAACATACTGCTACTTTAAAGACTGGTTGCAATATAGGCAACAAGTCAACAGCTATACAATATGATATGTGTTAGGTGCAATTTTAGTGTTATTTTGTTATTTCAATTTTTCTTGAGCTTTCTTCTTTTTTAATTTAAGATATTAAGTCTATGAAGTTAAATTTACCCTTTATCTGAACGTTTTTAAAATCTGTCTTATACAGTCTATGGTAACACTGTCGAAAAGAACTTTTGGAAATTATGGAAATGTGATTTCTAATAGTGTAACCAATAGCTAGCACAATGGACCAAATCTTTAATTTAAATTTATTAAATTTAAATAGTCACATGTGGCTGGGGTGAACTTACTGGACATGTAGCTATATAGTATGTCCAATATTCATTAGTCCTGGCTATTTTGCCTTAATATTAAATGACTACTTTCTCTAATATATATACATACATATATATATATACATACATATATATATATATATATATATATCTTTTTTTTTTTTTTGAGATGGAGTCTTGCTCTGCCACCAGGCTGGAGTGCAATGGTGCAATCTCAGCTCACTGCTACCTCTGCAGTTCAAGCTGTAGAGCCTCCTGGGCCCCCTGCCTCAGCCTCCTGAGTAGCTGGGACTACTGAGGCACACCACTACATGTGGCTAATTTTTTGTATTTTAGTAGAGATGGGGTTTCACCATGTTGGACAGGATGGTCTCGATCTCCTGACCTTGTGATCCACCCACCTTGGCCTCCTAAAATGCTGGGATTACAGGCATGAGCCACCACGTTTGGCTAAGAGGTCTAATTTTTTTTTAACCTCTATAACTTCTCAGGTGTTGATCAAAATTAGGTTCATATAGTTTTCCTATCATTTCTTTCATCTTTCGAGGATGCAGATTATTAGCAAGGCAAACCAAAAATATGTCCAAAATTTGACTTTTGGTAAAATGGATTTTGAGAATGCATTTGAACAGTTGATACCACATGATTATTATTTCCTGAGACTGTACTTTTTAAAAGGATCTGAATCAGGATTTCTAGAAATAATATTACTTATTTGACCAAGGAAATTATAGCATATCCTTTTGAAGCCATTACTTCTGATCTCTATTCTTATGCTTATCCAGGTGCTTTCTATCACGTCGCCTTTCAAATTCTGCTCCCGACTGACCTTGTACAGTCAAGAATGCAATCTCTTGAAAGAGAATACAACTAAATGGCCAACTTTGAGATTAACACAGAACTTATAATTAATTATTACAGTGCTTACGTGTGCTTCTATACATGTGCAGATAGATACATACATAATCCATGTATTTTATAGATTTGCATAAAGTAGGAATAGCATTTTCCAGAAGGTTAAAATAAACTCTGATTAAATTTATGGAATTCAGTATAAGGAATTTAGTCTTATGAAGTAAGGGATGTCCTGTATTAAGAATTAATAACAGGCTGTGTATGGTGGCTCCACCTGTAATTCTAATATATTGGGAGGCTGAGGTCAGGATCAGCTGAGGCTAGGAGCTCAAGACCAGCCTGGCTAACATGAAGAAACCCCGTCACTGCTAAAAATACAAAAATTAGCTGGATGTAGTGGCACATGCCTGTATTTCCACCTGCTTAGGAGGCTAAGACAGAAGAATCTCTTGAACCCAGAAGGCAGAGGTTGCAGTGAGCCGAGATAACGCCATTGCATTCCAGCCTGGGTGACAGAGCAAGACTCTGTGTCAAAAGATAAAAAAAAATTAATTCCAGGAGAAGATTTCAAAGTTTCCATTGGTTTAAAAAAAAAGAATAGTATTTAATAGAATTAGATGTTACCTGAAAGTAAATGAGAATAGAGACATGTGAACTCTCACAATATCTCCCAAATTTGAGTATTGTACAATATATGTATTCAATGCATATATGAAATATATGAATTGATTTCTAGATAGGCATTTAAATATTTTTCTAATGATATATGTTTGTTTATATTTTAGTGGATATCAATGTGAAGGGATGAAGATCAGGCCTTGGAATAATAACTGGAATTCTGTAATTATAGCTCTAATTATGTTTCCTTGCCTCAAAAATAAGTTAGCAGCTTTCCCATGATGTCTTTTAGATAGTATTTCAAGAGATTATAGATGTCAATCAACATTATCTAAGAATGTCTTCCTTTAAAAACCTTAATTGTAAAAAATTTAAGATTTGAAACAGATTAGTCATGTTACAAATTAATTCTTTACTTGTTACAAGCTTCACCCAGAATTAATAAGCCTCTGGGCATTCAAAATAGTATTATGTTTTAACTTTTTTTTTGTAAAATTACTTACAAATTTTCAGGATTTTTTTTTTTATTACACAGAATAAGACATGCCTGTCTTTGGGTTAAAAATGCACAACTATCAACACAGTTATAATAAAAGTGCTTTATATTCATTACCATTATTATAATTATGCCTTACATTTGTCTATGTCTTTACAATGTACAAAGCACTTTCACTTACACTGTTTCTTTAAAAAAGGCATCAGAAGAATGTGAACTGATACTAATTTTTTTTCAATGAATAGTGGCATTCTTAAAATGGAGACAGAAACCATGCCTATCATATTATACCAAAAAACCAACTCATTTTGCTGAGCTTCTCAAAAAGGAGTATGGCAAAGCTTAGGTTCTGGAATCAACAGTATCTATAATAAGTTTCTAATTTTACTTACTTTCTAGCTGTGTGACTTTGAGAAAGCTACTTAACTTGCCTATACTTCATTTTCCTTATCTGTGAATTCACTCATAAAGTCAGATTAAATGAAAAAATTTTTACATATCCTAAAGCAACACATAGTATTGCTATAATACTAGGTATATAGTGGGAACTCAACAAATAATGCTGATGATGAAAATAATGTTACTTTTATTATTAAGATCTATTCTTTTTCACTGACCTTCATAATATTTCAGTAAAACATAATATACAAAGTAAATAATTAGATATGACAATGACTAATCTTAGATCAAAGACCAGGTGAGAAAGAAAGGTAAAAGTCTATTTTGGAAGTAGGTGAGACACTACACCATGGGAAATGGAACTCATTAGGAAAAATTGAGGTTACACCTAAACTGGTTTAAATTTATGATATTTAGGGTAGAAAGTTATACTAAAGGCATCACAGGCAATTTTGCTTTAGGAAGAGTAAAATGGCAGCACATTTGTGATGTGAATGTTAAATGGAAGAAAACAGCATCATACCTGTAAAATAAAAAATAATACCATATCAAGTGAAGAGGGGTAGAGGGAACATGAGGCTAGAATAGTTTAATTTGTATAAGCATATTAACTCACTTGGACTGATCATACAAATTTAAAGAACAAGGAAAAAAGACTGACCTGCAGTTTGGCATAAAACTCTCTGATCCTAAGCAAAAGATCCTAATGAGTCTCCTCACAAATGTGTGCTGTCAGTTAAAAAGGAGCCTCAACTTAAAAGTGTTTATTGCTTAAAGTAACCCATCAATATTATTATATAAACAACTGAAATTATATGCCCTATTTACATAAAATTATATCATCTTTGCATTAAGAACATTCACTGATTTTGAATTTGTCTTGATGTTCTTCTTTCAGAGTGGAACATGTACTCAGAAAATAAACATTATTTGGGGGCCTACTGCAGGCATACCTCAGAGATATTGCAGGTTTGGTTCCATATTACCACTATAAAGTTAATATTATAATATAGTGAGTTGCATGAATTTTTTGTTTCCCAGTGCATATAAAAGTTACATTTACACTATACTATATAGTCTATTAACTGTATAATAGCATGTCTAAAAAATGTACATACCTTAATTTAAAAAACCTTATTGCTAAAAATTGCTACCAATTATTGAGACTTCAGTGAGTCATAATCTTTTTGCTGGAGAAGGATATTGCCATGATGTTGATGGTTGCTGACAGATCAGGGTGATGGTTGTTGAAGGTTGGGGTGGCTGTGGCAGTTCCTTTTCTTTTTGAAAAGAAAAGACATAGTCTTGCTTTGTCTCCCAGGCTGGAGTGCAGTGGCACGATCTCAGCTCACTGAATCCACTGCACCCAGGGTTCAAGCAATTCTTGTGACTGTGGCAGTTTCCTAAAATCACCAATGAAGTCTCCTGTGTCAATTGACTCTTCTTTTCATGAAAGATTTCTTTGTAGTATGTAATGCTGTTTGACAGCATTTTCCCTACAGTAGGATGTCTTTCAAAATTGGACTAAATCCTCTCAAACCGTGTTGCTGCTTTGTTAACAAAGTTTCCATAATATTCTCAAACCTTTGTTGTCAATGTCAACAATGTTCACAGCAGACTCCATCTCAAGATGGAGCAGATTCCATGTTAAGAAATCACTGTCTTTGTTTATTGATAAGAAGCAACTCCTTATTCATTCATGTTTTATCATGAGATCGCAACAACAATTCAGTCACATCATCAGGCTCCACTTCTAATTCTAGTCCTCTTGTAGTTACTTCTTCCATTGAAGTCTTGGACCCCTCACAGTCATCCAAGAGGGTTGGAATCAACTTCTTCCAAACTCTTGTTAATGACGACATGATGACTTTCTCCCATGAATCGCAAATGTTCTTAATGGCATCTAGAATGGTAACTCCTTTTCCAAAGGTTTTCAATTTACTTTGCCAAGATCCAGCAGAAGAACAGCTATCTACGGCAGCTATAACCTTATAAATGTATTTCTTAAATAATAAGACTTGAAAGTCAAAATGACTCCATAATCCATAGGCTGCGAAATGTATGCTCTGTTAGCAGGCATGAAAACAACATTAATATCCTTGAATATCTCCATCAGAGCTCCTGCGTGTTGGATGACTAGGTGCACTGTCAAATGCAGGAATATTTTGAAAGGAATCTTTTTTTCTGAGCAGTAGGTCTCAACTGTGGGCTTAAAATATTCAGTAAACCATGCTGAAAACAGATGTGCTGTCATGTAGGTTTTGTTATTCCATTTATAGAGCACAGGCAGAGAAGATTTAGCATAATTCTTTTGAGCCCCAGGATTTTAGGAATGGTAAAGGAGCACTGGCTTAACTTAAAGTTACCAGCTGCCTGTAACAAGACAATCAGCCTGTCCTTTGAAGCTGTGAAGCAAAGCATTAACTTCTCCTTTCTACCTATGAAAGTCGCAGATGGCATCTTCTTCCAAAAGAAGGCTATTTTCTGTACATTGAAAATCTGTTGTTTAGCGCAGTCACTTTCATCAATTATCTAACTTGCTGTAGCATCATCAACCACACTTGCTGCTTCACCTTGCACTTTTCTGTTATGTAGATGGCTTCTTTCCTTAAACCTCATGAACCAACCTCTGCTAGCTTTAAACTTTTCTTCTGAAGTTTTCTTGCCTCTCCTGGCCTTCACAGAACTGAAGAGTTAGGGCTTTGCTCTGGATTAGGCTTTGGTTTAAGGGAATGTTGTGGCTAATTTGATCTATTCAGACCACCAAAACTGTCTCCATTATCAGCAATAAGGCTGTTTCACTTTCACTCCTTCACTAGAGTAGGATTTTAAATTTCCTTCAATAATTTTTCCTTTGTACTCACACTTAGCTAAGTGTTTAGTGCAAGAGGTCTAGCTTTTCACCTATCTTCATTTTTTACATGCCTTCCTCACTAAGCTTCATCATTTCTAGTTTTTTACTTACAATGAGAGATATGTGACTCTTTTTTTCACTTGAACACTTTTTAGAGGCCATTGTAGGGTTATAAATTGGTCTAACTTCAATATTGTTGTGTCTAATGTCCATATTGTCTTGGGGAATAGGGAAGCCTGAAGAGAGCAACAGATATGGGGGAATGGCCAGTTGGTTGAGCAGTCAGAATACACACAGCATTGATAATTTAAGTTAGTCATCTTATATGAGCATAGTTCATAGCATCCAAAGAGAATTACAATAGTAACGTCAAAGATCACTGACCACAGAATACCATGAAAGATTGAAAAAGTTTAAAATATTGAGAGAATTAACAAGATGTGATACAATGTGAGCATCACAGGCTTGCTCAACCTGGGTTGCAAAAACCTTCAATTTGTTAAACACACACACACACACACACACACACACACACACACACACACACACTATTTGTGAAGCACAGTAGATGGCAATAAAACAAGGTATTCCTGTATATGTCACGTATTTATATAAACCACATAATTTTTATGCCCCTATTACAGGTAAGACAGGGTAGGTGAAAAGCTTAAAGCAATAGCTAATACATCGTGGAAGTAGCATATAAATCAAGATTTTAATACTTGGAAACAAATGTTCTATCCCTACTGTCCCCACAATGTTTCTAAGATCAAATGTACCTGATTAATGGCAGCACCGAAGAAATGGTATTTGTTCCGATTTCTCCAATTCTTCCTCCCTGCCTTAGCACAAGAGGGTTCACAATTTATAGGGTTTTATAAATTATATTGAAATACCACAGAACAATAATAGTAGCTTGCTTAAAAACACTAACAGCTGTGCAAGGCACACAACAAGCTCTCAATAAGCATCTGACTTACCCAATTCTAAAAATGAGTCATTAAATATTGAAAAATTATTTCATGGCACAGAAAGCACATCAGCCAACATTAAAAAATAAACTACACAGTTATAAAGAGAGGACCACTAAGGTGTTGGTATATTATCCTTGACTATTTTTTATGATTCCCCTAAACAAAGGATGTCAAGCAAAGAGGGAACCATATTTGTTCATTGTAAACATTTAGTCTAGAGATTTAAAGGCTGTTTTGCACACTGAGTCTATAGAGAGACAGGTGATTGCTCTCTGTTACAATTCCAAAGTCCATCTTCTTTACCTCATCAATTTGTAGCTTAGTAGGGGTGAAGATGAGGGAAGAGTTATTTTGTACTCCCAGAAGCAAGGGGCTGTTTTCCTGCCTGTCATTCTACCAACCTCCCAGAATAAATTGCTACTTGGAAAAAGGAAAGTCAAACATTTGTGAAACATATTGCTATTTAGAAAAAAAAAGAATGGTTTTGCAAATAGTAGCACTATTAAAAGAGTGGAGAGGGAATAGCATCAGTCATTTTATATTACATATAAGCAGTTTATTAAAGAATTAAATATTTATAGACTATAAAGCAAGGCAGGCGATGAGTCGCAAACAGCTTGCTGAGAAGTACATTATAAAACAATGAGTCTGTCAGTGATTGATAAAGAATGGAGAGTGCAAATGCTTTATAAATTCCTTAAGTTAGCTATGAATTTCTAGACCAGAATAGGGACACAGTAGCCAGCAGTGTCACACCAACTCAAACTGATGTATATGCCAAAAGCCTTCATTGAACAAAACATATAGCTCTCTTTGATCCTTCCACCTCACTCTAATGAAGAGGAAAGAGTTGCAAATCACAGAGAACTGCAAGGGCTTTATGGACGCTCACTTCGAAGTTAATAGATGTTAGATTTAGATATCCATATAACTCATTTTATTTTCTTCTGACTTTTTTCTTATTAGATAACAAAATCTATATAAATATAATTTCAAAGAAAGATATTCCCCTTCCTTTCAGAGTCATACACATTAGAGACCAGATCACCTAATCTACTTCTATCAGTTTAGAGTGAAAACAACTAGGAATTAAAAGGTGTAAAGTGATTGATCAGAGTTCACACAGCTGGTTAATAACAGAATTAAGATTAAAACTTGGGTCTCCTATCTCCTTGATCAATATTCTTCCTATAGTATTACCTTCTTTCCCCAATCCCTTTTTAAAATGAAAATTCTGAGCCTTTCCTATTCATAACCATTCATCAGTTATAAATTGTGAAATTTTTCTCTCATAAAATTATATTTCAATTCAGTTTAGATAATGGTTTTAAGAGAAAAAACAGCTTTAAGTGATAAAACTTTAGTCTATATATTCTCTGAGAGAAACAGAATGGAATCTGCCTATCCATAGTGCTCTAAAGTGTGAGATAACAGGATGCTACTAAGAAAATTGTTGCCTGTTTCTTGAGGAAAGGCTTTCTTTTATACACTAACTACCTGGAAGGATGAATTTTCATTCCTTATGCGAATGACTGGTCAAGACCTAAAGGTGTTCATAATCTTAAATGCCAGAAGAAGTCATCTCTCCTTGACTTTGTGAGTCATAAGCTTCTATGTGTTCTGGATATACTACTTTGGAGCTCCTTCCCTTTCTATTCTCTGTCTTCAAAGTTAAACAGTCATCTGGTTTCTATATAATTGAGGTTGAAGTTCCACTTGCAAACTGGACAGAGACATATTGTGAGTCAAATAAAATTTTGAATCAAATCCTTTGTACCTTGTACAGATGCTAAAGGACTAAGTAGTTAGTAGAAATTAGGCCACTGATACCTCTGCCCATAACCCTAACATCATTTTTTTGGGTAACACTTGAATTTCTATGAAACTATATCCAATCAGAAAATCCATTTGATTACATTCGATGCTTTTTTTTAACCCCTCTTTATTGAGGTATGGTTGGCATATAAAAAGCTGCACATATTTGATGTATACATCTCAATGAGTTTGAGCATAAGTACATACCTGAGAAACTACTACCACTATCAAGGTCATAAACATATCCATCACTTCCCAAAGTTTTCTTATGCCTGCTTTATCATAATTATTGTTGCCGTGTGTATGGTAAGAACACTTAAGATCTATTTTTCTAGCAAATTTGGCTATGGGCTTCATGTTATATATGGTAAATCACCAGAACTTACTTATATAAGTGAAACTTTGTCCCATTAACCATAACCTCCGTTTTGCCCTCTTCCTAGCCCATAGCAACCACCATTCTACTCTCTGCTTCTGTAACTTCAGCTTTATAAGATTCTACATGTAAGTGAGATTATACAGTATTTGTCTTGCTGTGCCTGGGTTACTTTACTTAACATAATGCAATCCAGGGCCACCCATATTGTTATTAATGGCAGGATTTTCTTTTTTGAAGGCTGAATAATACTACATTGTATTTATATGCCATGATTTATCTATTCATCTGTTGATAGACATTTAAATCGTTTCCACATTTTGACTACTGTGAATCATGCTGCAATGAAGATGGAAGTGCAAATATCTCTTGGACACTGATTTCATTTCCTTTAGATATATAGCCAAAAGTGAGATAGCTGGATCATATGGTAATTCTATTTTTTAAATTTTTGAGAAGCTTCTATCATATTTTCCACAAGAGCTGTACCAATATATATTCTCAGCAACAGTATGCAAGGATTCCCTTTTCCCCATATCCTTGCCAACACTTGTCATTTGTTGTCTTTTTCATACCAGCCATCTTAACAGGTGTTTAGGTGATAGCGCACTAAAGTTTTGATTTGATTCACATTTTGCTTGTAATTAGTGGTGGTGAGCATTTTTTTGTATACCTGGAGTCATTTGAATGTTATCTTTGGAGAAATGTTTTTTTCAGGTTTTTTTGTCTATTTTAAAATCAGGCTATTTCATTTTTGCTATCAGTTGTGTGATGTCCTTGTACATTTTAGACATTAGCCCTGCTTTTTTTGAGAAAGGGTTTCACTCTGTTGTCCAGGCTGGAGTGCAGTGGTGTGATCTTGGCTTACTGCAGCCTCTACCCTCCCAGGCTCAGGTGATCCTACCACAGCTTCCCAAGTAGCTGAGATTACAGGCGTACACCATCATGCTGAGATAGTTTTTGTATTTCTTATAGAAACACGGTTTCACCACATTGCCCAGGCTGGTCTCAAACTCCTGGGCTTAAGCAATCTGCTTGCGTTGGCCTCCAAAAGTGCTGGAATTACAGGTGAACTGCTGTGCCCAGCTACCCTTTATCAGATATACAGTTTGCAAATATTTTGTCCCAATCCATAGGATGCCTTTTCATTTTATTGATTGTTTCTTTTGCTGTGGAAATGCTTGTTACTTTGATGTAGTTCTACTTATTTTTGCTTTGTTGCCTGTGCTTTTGGTGTCATATCCAAAAGATAATTGCCAATATCAATGTCAAGGAGATTTCAGCTCATGTTATCTTCTAGGAGTTTTATGGTTTCAGGTGTTATATTTATGTTTTAAATCCATTTTGGGTTGATTTTTGTGTATAGTATAATATAAAAAGGTCTAATTTCATTCTTTTTCATGTAGATAACCCATTTTCCCAAAACCATTTATTGAAGAGACTGTTTTTTCCCTATTGTGTATTCTCAGCAACCTTGTGAAAAGTTAGTAGACTGCATACATGTGGGTTTATTTCTGGGCTCTTGATTCTGTTCCTCTGGTCCATGGGTCTGTTTTTATGCCAGAACTAAATATTGTTCTGATTACTATAGCTTTGTAACATAATTTGAAATTAGGAATGGTGATATCTCCAGGTTTGTTCTTCTTGCTCAAGATTGCTTTGACTATTTGGGGCCTTTTGTGCTTCCAAGTGAATTTTGAGATTTTTATTTCTGTGAAAAATGTCATTGAAATTCTGATAGGCATCCCAGTGAATTTTAGATAGTTTTGACATTTTAACAATAACAATTCTTCCAAGCCACGAACGTGACATATTTTTTTCATTTCTTTGCATTTACCTCAATTTCTCTCATAAGTATTTTATTATATAATAAAACACAAGTGAACAGATCTTTCACCTCCTTGGTTAAATTTATACCTAAGTATTTTATTCTTGTTTGATGTTACTGAAAATGGAAATGTTTTCTTAATTTCTTTTTTGGATAGTTTGTTGTTAGTGATATAAATACAACTCTATTAATTCTTGCAACTTTATTGAATTTATTAGTTCTAACAACTTTTTGGTGAATTCTTTCAGAGTTTTTTTGAAATAAGATAGTTATCTAAACAGAGACAATTTTAGTTTTTTTCTTTCTGATTTGGATGGATTTTCCCCCTAAGCTACCTTAGCTAGGACTTTCAGGCATTGTGTTGAAAAGAAGTGGCAAGAGTGGGCATCACTATCTTGTTCCTGATCTTGCAGGAAACCTTTCAGTTTTGCATCACTGAGTAGGATGCTAGCTTGGGCTTGTCATACATGGCTTTTATTATGTTACAGTACATTCATTCTATACTAATCTACTGAGAGGTTTGTTTTTTAATCAAAGAATCATGTTGAATGTTGTCAAATGCTTTCACTGCATCTACTGAGATGATCATATGATTTTTACATTTCATTCTGTTAATACGGTGTATTACTTTTATTGATTTGTGTAGGCTAAACCATGACTGGATCCCAAGGATAAATCCCACTTGACAATGGCATATAATCCTTTCAATGTGCTGTAAAATTTAGTTTAATAGATTTTAGTATTTTCACATCTATGTTCGTTACAAATATTGGCTAGTAATTTTTTTTTCTTGCATTGTCCTTGTCTGGTTTTGGTATCAGGGTAACACTGGCCTTGTGGTATGGGTTTGCAAGTGTTCCCTACTCTTCATGTTTTTGGAGAAGTTTGAGAAGGACTGGCATTAATTCTTTTTTTTTTTTTTTAATTATACTTTAAGTTCTGGGGTACATGGGCAGAACATGCAGGTTTGTTACACAGGTATACACGCGCCACGGTGGTTTGCTCATCCATCACCCTGTCATCTACATTAGGTATTTCTCCTAACGCTATCCCTCCCCTATCCCCCCACCCCCTGCTATCCCTCCCCTATCCCCCGACTCCATGCTATCCCTCCCCTAGCCCTCCACCCCCTGAGAGGCCCTGGTGTGTGATGTTCCCCTCCCTGTGTCCATGTGCTCTCATTGTTCAACACCCACCTATGAGTGAGAACATGCGGTATTTGGTTTTCTGTTTTTGTGCCAGTTTGCTGAGAATGATGGTTTCCAGCTTTATCCATGTCCCTACAAAGGACATGAACTCATCTTTTTTATGGCTGTATAGTATTCCATGGGGGTATATGTGCCATCTTTCCTTTATTCAGTCATCATTGATGGTCATTTGGGTTGGTTCCAGGTCTTTGGTATTGTCACAGTGCCACAATAAACATACATCTGCATGTGTCTTTATAATAGAATGATTTATAATCCTTTGGATACATACCCAGTAATGGGATTGCTGGGTCAAAAGGAATTTCTATTTCTAGATTCTTGAGGAATTGCCACACTGTCTTCCACAATGGCTGAACTAATTTATACTCCCACCAACAGTGTAAAAGCATTCCTATTTCTCCATAACCTCTCCAGCATCTGTTGTCTCCTGATTTTTTAATGATTGCCATTCTAACTGGCGTGAGACGGTATCTCAATGCGGTTTGGTTTTTATTTCTCTAATGACCAGTGATAATGATTTTTTTCATGTTTGTTGGCTGTATAAATGTCTTCTTTTGAGAAGTGTCTGTTCTTTCTTCTTTAAATACTTGGTAGAATTCACCATCAAAACCATCTGGTCTGAGATATTTTTTGTTGGGAGGTTCCAGATTCCTTAGTCAATCTCATTCCTTGTTATTGGTCTATTTGGATTTTCTATCTTGTCAAGCCTCAGTCTTGTTAATTTGTATGCTTCTACAAATTTATCTAAAGTGTTAGCATTTACTTCTTCACAGAAGATTCTTATGATCCTGTGTATTTCTGTGATATCAGCTGTAATGTCTCTTATTTATAATTTTACATTCATTTGAATCTTTTCTCATTTTTCCTTAGTCTAGTTAAAGATTTACATTATCATTATCATTATCTTTTCAAAAAACAGCTGTTTGTTTTGTTGATTTTTTCTATGATTTTACTAGCCTCTGTTTCATTTACTTCTAGATGTTTATTACTTTCTTCCTTCTGCTGACTTTGGGTTTATTTTGCTCTTTTTCTAGTTCCTTGAAATATAAAGTTAGGCTGTTTATTTGTGATCTCTTTATTCTTAATGTAGGCATTTAGTGCTATAAACTTCTTTGTTAGAACTTCTGTGGCTGCACTGCATAAGTTTTGGTATGTTGAGTTTCCATTTTTGTTTCTCTCAAGATACTTTTTGATTTCCCTTTTGATTTCTTCTTTGTGACTTTTTGGTTGTTAGTCTGTTGTTTACTTTTTTGAATTTTTGTGGGTACATAGTAGTATATATATTTATAGAGTATAAGAGATGTTTTGACACAGGCATGTAATGTGTAATAATCATATCATGTAAAATTGGATATCCATACCCTCAAACATTTACATTTGTATTACAAACAATCCAAATATACTTTTAGTTATGTTAAAATGTACAATAACATTAGTATTGACTATAGACACCCTGTTGTGCTATCAAATACTAGGTCTTGTTCACATCCTTTCTTTTCTCCCATTAACCATCCTCAATTTTCCCTTATCCTCCAACTATTCTTCCCCACCTCTAGTAACCATCCATTTACTCTCTATCTCCATTAGTTCTATTGTTTTGACTTTCAGACCCCACAAATAAGAACATGTGATAATTGTTTTTCTGTGCCTGGCTTATTTCACTTACCAAAATGACCTCCAGGTCCACCCATGTTGTTTCAAATGATGGGATCTCATTCTTTTTATGGCTGATAGTACTCTGTTGTGTATATGTACCACATTTTCTTTATCCATTCATCTGCTGACGAACACTTAACTTGCTTCCAAATTTTAGCTATTGTGAACAACACAGCAACAAACATGGGAGTGCAGATATCTCTCTGATATACTGATTGTCTTTCTTTTGCATATACACCTGGGAGCAAGATTGCTGGATCATATGGTAGTTCTATTTTTAGTTTTTTAAGGAACCTCCTAACTATTGTCCCCAGTGGTTGCACTAACTTACAGTCTCATCAACAGTGTATGAGGGTACTCTTTTCTCCACATCCTTGCCAGCATTTGTTATTGCCTGTCTTTTGGATATAAGCCATTTTAACAGAGGTGAGATGATTATCTCATTGCCATTGTGATTTGCATTTCTCTGATGATCAATGATGTTGAGCACTTTTGTATGTCTTCTTTTGCCCATTTAAAAACTAGATTATTAGATATTTTTCATATAGAGTTGTTTCAGTTCCTTATATATTCTGGCTCTTAATTCCTTGTCAGGTGGGTAGTTTGCCAATATTTTCTCCTGGTCTGTGGGTTATTTCTTCACTTTGTTGATTATTCCCATTACTGTACAGAAGCTTTTTAACTTGATATGATTCCATTTGTCCATTTTTGCTTTGGTTGTCTGTGCTTGTGGTCTGTTACTCAAGAAAGAAATTTTGCCCAAACTAATGTCCTGGAGATTTTCCCCAATGTTTTCTTGTAGTAGTTTCATATTTGAGGTCTTATATTTAATTCTTTAATCCATTTTGCTTGATTTTTGCATATATGTATAGAGAGGGGGGTTTAGTTTCATTCTGCATATGGATATCGAGTTTTCCCAGTACCTTTTACTGAAGACACAGTCTTTTCCCCAGTGTATGTTCTTGGTACCTTTCTCAAAAATGAGTTAACTGTAGGTGTATGGATTTGATTCTGGGTTCTCTATTCTGTTCCATCGGTCTGTGTGTCTGTTTTTATGCCTGTACCATGTCGTTTTTGTTTACCACAGTGCTATAGTACAATTTACAGTCAAGTAAAGTAATTCTGTCAGTTCTGTTCTTTTTTTTTTTTTTTTTGAGACGGAGTTTCGCTCTTGTTACCCAGGCTGGAGTGCAATGGCGCGATCTCGGCTCACCGCAACCTCCGCCTCCTGGGTTCAGGCAATTCTCCTGCCTCAACCTCCCGAGTAGCTGGGATTACAGGCACGCGCCACCATGCCCAGCTAATGTTTTGTATTTTTAGTAGAGACGGGGTTTCACCATGTTGACCAGGATGGTCTCGATCTCTTGACCTCGTGATCCACCCGCCTCGGCCTCCCACAGTGCTGGGATTACAGGCAGTTCTGTTCTTTTTGCATAAGATAGCTTTGGCTACTCTGGGGCTTTTGTAGTTCTATATAAGTTTTAGGATTGTTTTTTTCTATTTCTGTGAAGAATGTCACAGAATGCAGTCTACATGTTGCACTGAATCTGTAGATTACTTTGGGTAGTATGGAAATTTTAACAACATTGATTCTTCCAATTCTTGCACATGAGACATCTTTCCATTTTTTGGTGTATTCTTCAATCTCATTTATTGGTGTTTTCTAATTTTGATTATACAGATCATTCACATCTTTGATCAAGTTGATTCCTATGTATTTCATTTTATTTATGGCTGCTGTAAATGGGATTACTTTCTGGATTTCTTTCTCAGATTGTTCAGTCAACATACAGAAATAATACTGATTTTTTTCTTTTGTATTTTTCTTTTCTTTTCTTTTCTTTTTTTGAGGCAGAGTCTCACTATGTTGCCCAGGCTGTAGTGCAGTGGTACAATCTTAGCTCACTGAAACCTCTGTCTTCCGAGTTCAAGTGATTCTCCTGCCTCAGCCTCCTGAGTAGCTGGGATTACAGGCATGTGCCACCATGCCCAGTTAATTTTTTGTATTTTTAGTAGAGACAGGTTTTCACCCTGTTGGTCAGGCTGGCCTCGAACGCCTGTCTTGGCCTCCCAAAGTGCTGGAATTACACACCTGGCTGATAATGATTTTTGTATGTTGATATTGTATCTTGCAACTTTACTAAATTTGTTATCAATTCTAACAGTTTTGATGGCATATTTGGATTTTTTCCAAATATAAGATCATATCATCTGCAAACAAGGATAATTTGTCTTCTTTTCCTGTTTGGATGCCCTTTATTTCTTTCTCTTGTCTGACTGCTGTAGCTAGGGCTTCCAGTACTATATTGAATGAAAGTGGTGAAAAAAGAATATCCTTGTGGTGATCCAAAACTTAGAGGAAAGGCTTTCAGTTTGTTTCCACTCCGTATGATAACTGCCTGAGGTCAGCCATATATGGCTTTCATTCTCTTGAGGCATGTTCTTTCTATACCTAGTTTTTGAGAGTTTTTATCATGAAAGGATGTTGGATTTTGTCACATGCTTTCTTGCATCAGTTGAAATTATCCTATGCTTTTGTCCTTCATTATGTTAATATGATGTATCACATTGATTGATTTGTATATTTTGGGCCACGCTTACATCCCAAGGATAAATTGTGCCTGCTCATGATGAATTATCTTTTTATTGTATTGTTGAATTTGGTTTACTAGTATTTTGTTCAGGATATTTGTATCAACATTCATCAGAGATATTGTCCTGTATTTTTTTTTTTAATGTGTCTTTAATTTTGGTATTAGAATGCAGGCCATGTAGAATGAGTTTGGAAGTATTCCCTCCTCCTCTATTTTTCAAAACAGTTTGAGCAGGATTGGTATTAGTTTTTCTTTAAATGTTTAGTAGAATTCAGTAGTGAAGCCATAGGTTCCTGGGCTTTTCTTTACTGGGAGACTTTTTATTGAGGTTTCAATATCATTACTTGTTATTGGTCTGTTAAAGCTTTGGATTTCTTCAAGGTTCAATCTTGCCAGGTTGTATGTGTCAGGAAATTTATCAATTTCTTCTAAAATTTCCAATTTGTTGGTAAGTAGTTGCTCATGATAGCCAATAATAATCCATTATCCATTTCTTCTAAATTTCCCAATTTATTGGTATACAGTTCCTCATAGCAGCCACTAACGATCCTTTGAATTTCTGTGGTATCAGTTGTAATGTCTCCTTTTTCATCTCTGATTTTATTTGGATCTTCGTTTTTGTTTTTGTTAATCTGGCTAAAGGTTTGCCTATTTTGTTGAACTTCTGAAAAAACCAACTTTTTGTTTCATCGATCTTTTGTATTCTCCTCTTCATTTCAATTTCTGCACCGATCTTTATGATTTATTTTCTTCTATAAATTTTGGATTTGGTTTGCTCTTGCTTTTCTAGTTATTTAAGATGCATTGTTAGGCTGTTCATGTGAAGTTTTTCTTTTTTTTTTTTGATGTAGGTACTTAGAGATATAAACTTTCCTCTTAGTACAGCTTTTGCTGTATACCATAGGTTTTGAAATGTTGTGTTTCCATTATTGTTTGTTTCAATAATTTTTTCAATTTCCTTCTTAATTTCCTCATTGATCCACTGGTCATTCAGGAGCATACTATTTAATTTTCATACGTTTGTATAGTTTCCCAAATTCCTCTTGTTGTTGACCTCTGGTTTTATTCCACTGTGGTCAGAGAAGATGCTTTATATTATTTCAGTATTTTTTGAACATTGTCTTATGACTTAACATACGGTTTATCCTTGAGAATGATCTATGTGTTGAGAGAAAAAAATGTGTATTCTGCAGCCACTGGATGAGATGTTCTGTAAATATCTATTAGCTCCATTTGGTCTCAGTGCAGATTAAGTCCAATGTTTCTTTGCTGATGTTATATCTGGAAGATCTGTCCAATGCTGATTGTAGGGTATTGAAGTCTCTAAGTATTACTGCATTGAGACCTAAATCTCTCTTTAGCTCTAACAGTATTTAATTTATATATCTGAGTGCTCCAGTTTTGGGTGCATATATATTAACAATTGTTATATTCTATCGCTGTATTGATCCCTTTATGATTATATAGTGATCTTATTTGTCTCTTATAGTTTCTGTCTTGAAATCTATTTTGCCTGATATAAATATAGCTACTCTTGTTCTTTTCTTGGTTTCCATTGGCATGGAATATCTTTTTTTATTCCTTTATTTTCAGTCTATGTGTGTCTTTATAGGCAAAATGTGTTTCTTGTAGGCAACAGATCACTGGGTCTTTTTATAAAAAATCCATTCAGTCATTCTATGTCTTATGATTGGCGAGTTTAGTCCATTTACATCAATGTTATCATTAATCAGTAAAAACATTTTCCTGCCATTTTGTTATTTTTGTGGTCTTCTCTCTTTCCTTCCTGTTTTCCTTTTAGTGAAGATGATTTTCTTTTATAATATAATTTAGTTTCTTACTTTTTATTTTTTGTGTGTATCTGTTTATGATGTTTGGTTTGAGGTTACTATGAGGCTTGCAAATACTATTTTGCAATCCATTATTTTAAGCTGAACACAACTGAACACTGTTTGCATAAACAACAGCAACAACAACAAAAACAAGCAAAAAGAAAATAAAGATTTTGCCCTTTAATTTAGTCCCCTCACTTTTTAACTTTGTGTTTGTTGTTTCTCTTTATTAATGTATCTTATTATACTGTTTCTTGAAAAGTTGTAGTTAATATTTTTGATTGGTTCATCATTTAGTCTTTCTGCTTAAGAGTGGTTCACACATCATAATTATAGTTTTATAATATTCTGGGTTTTTCTTTGTACTAGCTGTTACTAGTGAGTCCGTACCTTTAGATTATTTCTTATTGCTCATTAACATCCTTTTCTTTTTGATTGAAGTACTCCCTTCAGCATTTCTTGCAGGACAGGTCTGGTGTTTATGAAGTCCCTCAACTACTGTTTGTCTGGAAAGCCTTTATTTCCTTTTTCATGTTTGAAGGATGTTTTCACCAGATATACTATTCTACAGTAACTTTTTTTTTCCTTCAGCAAATATGTCATGCCACTCTCTCCCAACCTCTAAGATTTCCACTGAAAAGTCTGCTGCCAGATGTACTGGAGCTCCATTTTATGTTATTTGTTTCTTATCTCTTGTTACTTTTAGGATCCTTTATGCTTCACCTTTGGGAATGTGATTATTAAATGCTTTGAGGAAGTAATCTTTGGGTTAAATCTGTTTAATGTTCTATAACCTTCTAGTATTTGGACATTGATATCTTTCTCTAGGTTTGGGAAGTTCTCTATTATTAACCCTTTGAATAAACCTTTTACCCCTTCCTCTTTCTCTCCCTCCTCCTTAAGGCCAATAACTTACATTTGCACTTTTGAGGATATTTTCAAGATCCCGTAGGTGTGCTTCACTGTTTTTTATTATTTTTCCTTTTATCTCCTCTGAGTGTATTTTTAAATAGTATGTCTTCAAGCTCACTCATTCTTTCTTTTGCTTGATCAACTCTGTGATCAAAGGACTCTGATGTATTCTTCAGTATGCCAATTGCATTTTTCAGGTCCAGAATTTCTGCTTCATTTTATTTCAATCTCTCTGTTAAATTCATCTCATAGAATTCTGAGTTCCTTCTCTGTGTTATATTGAATTTCTTTGAGTTTTCTCAAAAGAGCTATTTTGAATTCTCTGTCTAAAAGGTCATATATCTCTGTTTCTCCAAGAATAGTCCATGGTGCCTTATTTAGTTTATTTGGTTAGGTTATGTTTTCCAGATGGTCTTGATACTTACAGATATTCATCTGTATCTGGGTATTGAACACTTAGGTATTTACTACTGTCTTCTCAGTCTGGACACATTTGTACTCATCCATCTCGGGAAGGCTTTCCAATATTTGAAAGGACTTGGATGTTATGATCAAAGATCCGTCTGCTTTAGAGGGCACTCCAAGTCCAGTAATGTTGTGGTTCTTGGAGACTCATAGAGGTACTGTCTTAATGGCCCTAGACAAGATCAGGAGAAATTGTGTGGATTGCTAGTCAGAGACTCTAGTTCTCTTACTTTCTCTTAAACAAATGGAGTCTCTCTCTGCATCTGTTTTGGGCCACCTAGAGCTGGGGGTGGAGTAACACGAGCACCCCTGTGGCCACCACAACCCTGTGACTATGCTGGGTCAGACTTGAAGCCAACACAGCATTGGGTCTCACCCACGGCCTTCTGTAACCACTCCCTGGCTACTCCCTAAGTTCACTTAAGACTCTGAGTGGCAAAGCAGTCAGGCCTGTGTCCTTCCCTTCAGGGTAGTGAGTTTTCCTAGGCCCAGGCAGGTCCAGAGTTGCCATCCTGAAACTAAAACTAGAATTAAAAACCTTCAAAGTCTACCTACTGTGCTGTTGTATTGTAGGTGAATTGGCACTGAAACCACAAGACACAGTCTTTCCCACTCTTCCTTTCCCTTTCCAAAGGCAGAGGAGCCTCATACCATAGCCACTGCCATCACAGACCCATGGGGTGTATTGCCAGACTACTGCTGATGTTCCCTAAGGCCCAAGGGCTCTTCACCAAGCTTGTAGTGAATGCTGCCTGGTCTGAGAGTGACCTTTAAATGCAGTAGGCTTCTCTCAGGCCCTGGGTAGGTCCGGAAATACCATTCAAGAGCCAAGTCTTGGAATCAGGGACTCCAAGAGCCTGCTTGGTGCTCTCCCTACCTGTGGCTGAGCTGGTACCTAAGGTCTAAGACAAAGTCCCCTTTACTTTTCCCTCTGCTTTTCTCAAGCAGAGGAGTCTTGTTCCATAGCCACTATAGCTGGAAATGTGCTGAGTCTCAAATGAAGTCAGCAGGTCTCAGAGAGGCGGTCAATGTAGTAGCTAGGTATTGCTGCTGGTTATTCAGGGCCCAAGGGCTCTTCAAGGAGCAGGTGAGGAATCCTGCCAGGACTGGATCCTTCACTGCAAGGCGTCAGGTTCCCTTCTGATCCAGGGTGTGTCTAAAAATGTTGTACAGGAGCTAGGGACTGGAAAAAAGGGCCTCATAACTCTGACTGGTGCCCCATCCTGTCGTGGCTGAGCTAGTATTCAAGATGCAAGACAAAGTCCTCCCCACTCTTTGTCTCTTTAGGAGCTGTAAGCTGTGCAGCCTGAAGTTTGGGGAGGGATGATGTCAGTACTCTCTTAGCTGTTCAGGCTGGTGTCTCAGTAGGCTGTGTGCCCCACTAGTCCACTCGCTCTGGGCCCAGTTCAGCCCTAGGACTTGCCTAGGAGTTGCAGTCCTTGTGGCTTAGACTGCCTTTCAACTTTGTTTAGAGCCCAGAGTGCTTTGGCCCATAGTGGTAAGACTTGCAGGAACTCAAGTTCAGACTGAGAATGGCTGAGATCAGTCATTCCCTCCTGGATAGGGCTGGTTTAAATGCTCACTCTGTGAGTGGGCATCAGCTGAAGTTGGTGGGGTTTCCTTTCCCTGCTATAATGGGGCAACACAAAGTTCAATGCTTCACAATTGCTGTGCTCTTCCTCTTCACAGAGCAAAGAAACACTCTTGGCACGATGCAAACACTGCCAGGAAGGTGGAGGAGTGGCGTCAGCAATTCAATCGCCCAGCAATTCAGGGTGTTCAGTGGAGCCTTCTATTCTGCCATCTTGCTCCACCCTCAGTAGTGTGTTATTTAATTTCTACATATTTGTGAATTTTCCTCCTGTTTCTAGTTTCATACCTTTGTGGTCAGAAGATACTTATACAATTTCAATCTTCTTAAATGTGTTGAGGCTTGGTTTGTGGCCTACACATAATCTATTTTGGAAAATGATCCTTGTGCCCTTGAGAAGAATGTATATTCTGCTGCTGTTGGATGGAACATTCTATATATGTTTGTTAAGTCCATTTGTTCAAGTCTGACATTTCCTTATTGATTTTCTGTCTGGATGATCTATCCATTGTTGAAAGTGGAGTATCAAAGTCCCCTACTATTATGTTGTTATCTATTTTTGCCTTCAATTCTGTTAATATTTGCTTTGTATTTTTCAGTGTTCCAACACTGAGTGCATATAAATTCACAAATATTATATCCTCTTGATGAACTGATCCCTTTATCATTACACAGAAATATTCTTTATCTCTGTGACAGATAGCCACTTCTCCTCTCTTTTGGTTACTTTTTGCATGGAATATCTTTTTCCATCTCTTCACTTTCAGCCTATGTGTCTCCTTAATTCTAAAGCGAGTTTCTTGCAGGTAGCCTATAGTCAAATCACATTTTTTTAATCCACTGGGTCACTCTGTTTTTTGATTGGGGAATTTAATCCATTTACATTTAAATTGTTATTGCTAGGTCAGAACTTACTGTTGCCATTTGAATAAAACTAGTTTTTTTGTTCATTTCCTCCTCTCTTTCTTAAGTGGTATGCTTTGACTCCTTTTTGTCTCTTATGTATTTATTATGAGTTTGGCTTTGTGAGTACCATGAAGCTTATATGAAGTATCTTATAGTTATAACAGTCTATTTTAAGCTGATAGCACCTTAATTTTGGTCACATACAAAAACTTTATACTTTTACTCATGCTGCCAACATTTTAATTTCAAATGACTGGTAATCCTTTAGTGGTAGCATACTTCCTTGAATCTTCATGTTCCTTGAAGTATTCACATTAGAAGAAACGTCAACTCTTCTAGTCTTTATTGATTACTGTGAAGAGAAAGACCTTCACCAGCGAGCCTGGTTAGAGATGCTGAAGGTTTCTCAGACATTTACTATGAATGCATTTGCTCCACTCCTCTTGTTTCCTCTTATGGAGAAATCTTAATACTGTGTGCCTTCTCTTTATCCTACAAAGCTGAGCCTGGTGCCAATAGCCTCTCATTTATTTTCCCTAGAGCTGTGCCCCGAAGTGTTTAAGGTTGTGTATTTTCTCACAAAGCAGTATTCTGGGCTATTAATATACACATTGGCTACTGAGATCCATATACTGTCTGAGGGAACTTGCTCAGGTCATGTACCAGGGATGCATGGGGTGCCATCCATAGGGGTGGTGATGAATGGGGTCCTAAGTGTGCACAACAGCTTGTTGGGAGTGTATATAAGTCATCTTGCAGGATTTGTGGGTGGATCTCTTGATGGAGTCCATGAACCAGTTAATTATATTTGTGGTTGGCTGTTGCAAACTGCATGCCAGTTGTTGTGAGTGCTCGCCTCTTCTCCCCACTTCTAGCTAGCAATGGATTATTCAGCCATGCAGATCCCCTTGGTGTTCTGCATGGGGCAAGATGATGTAAGACTCCCAGACAGCATCCCACAAAACTGGGTAACCCAGGCTCTCACTTTCCCTCATGAGAGAAATTGTGGGTCAGAAGGGCCTCTTTTGGCACAAAGATTGCTACTTTTAAGGAGGGGTGACATGAATAAAAAATGAAATTGCTCTTCTTACTCTTTTCAATGTGTCAATGGACACATTGTCAGATTTTTTGCTCCACCAGTGTGCTGGAAACTCTCAGCTAGATTTTGTGGCTCCCACAAAGGTATTCCCATCTGCAGGTGGTTACACAAATTGGTGTTTCCTTTAGGGGACTGAGAGCTAGATTCTTGTATTCTGCTATCATGCTGATGACACAGTCCCTAGATGCCTTCTTTGTAGAGGAGGATTCTGAGGCTTCTTGGTAAGAAAGAATAACTTAACCATTCTTGGTGTATAAGTTCCCTCATTTCTCCAGTTCTCATTAATACGGAACAATAGCTACATGTATCTCAAAACCAGGCACTGCAAGTATAATAAAAATAAATGATACTGAAAATAAAGCAAACGCTTAGTTCATATTGTAACTGAATGTAACTAGAAATGGTGTTTGGTTAATGGTTGAAAATAACTTTATCTTTCAAATAGAAATACAGGTATCCACATATTAAGGCAAATAACTCCATACAACAACAAAGCCACAGTTCCCTGAAATTTTCTCTTCCAAACTTTTCCAAAGATGGGAGGTACTGAGGAAATATATTGTGTATGTTAGGTATGAATAAGTGCATATGCAGTTATAATGCTATTTTAAATGCGTTTTCTACGAAATTAATTCAATTGATTAGAGAAAGTTAAAATACAAAAATTTGAAGCTAACTTCCATCTGAATTAAAGCTACATGCTCAAAAGACAATGAATATCAGAAACAAAAGTGAGAGAAATATTAACTAACAAAGGCAATTCAACTTTTAGAGGCCAAAAAATAATTCATTATATTAATGTGTGACTTTCTTAGGGAGCTACTAAGTGTATCCTGAAGAATTTGACTTAGTGTGTCAGAGCAGCAAAAGTTATAATTGAAAAACAAAATCCTTGCACCACTGGAAAAATACACCATATAAGAATGAATTTCCAAAGTAACCGTGATTCACTCATGCTTGATATGCTATGTTCAGATCAGAAATTAAATATTAAATAAAGGTCACTACAATCAAAGAGGTCGGGGAATGGGGAAACAAACTCAAAACAATTAAGATGTCTCAGTCTGGAAAACTGAGAATAATGGAGGTTGTTTACAGAATAAAAACTGATTTACCAAATCCCAAAATTAGGGGTACCTTTTGTTTTTTGTTTTGTTTTGTTTGTTTGTTTTTAGAGACAGGGTCTTGCTCTGTCGCCCAGGCTGGAGTGCAGTGGCACAATTATAGCTCACTGCAGCCTCAAATTCCTGGGCTCAAGCAATCTTCCCACCTCAGCATCCTAAGTAGCTAGGAATACAGGCGTGCACCACCACATTCAGCTAGTTTGTTTTAATTTGAGGGCCAGTTTGTTTTAATTTTAGGGGACAGGCAGTGCATTACCCAGGCTGGTCTTGAACTGCTGGCCTCAAGTGAGCTTCCTACCTTGGCTTCCCAAAGCACTGGAATTATAGACGTAAACCACCACACCTAGCCAGGGGCATCTTTTGAAGCTTGAAAGCGGTAAACACAGAACAAATATGATGAAATAAAACAAGATAGAAGATTACTTGATGTAACAAAGTTTCAGAAATTGCTATTTCCCAGCCTGAGCAACACAGTAGGACTTTGTCTTTAAAAAAAAAAAAAAAAAAAAACTAATTAATGAGATACTAGCTTGAGCACAGTGGCAAACCCCTGTATTCCTGCTGAATGAGAGGCTAAGGTATGAGAATTGCTTGAATCCAGGAGTACAAGGCTAGCCTGGGCAACACAGCAAGATCCTGCCAAGAAAGAAAAGAAAAGAAAAGGAAAGAAGGAAAGAAAAGACAAGAAAAAAGAAAAGAAAAGAAAAGGAAAGGAAAAGAAAAAAAAGAGAAAGAAAGAGGAAGGGAGGAAGGAGGAAGGAGGGAAGGAGGGCGGCAGGGAGGGGAGAGGGAGGGAGGGAGGGAGGAAAGAAAGGCAGGAAGGATGAATTGTTGCTTCAAGAGAAAACAAATAGGTTGTAAAGCTATCAAAACAAATAAATGTATGCTAAATTCACCATATGTTATTAAAGGGAAACTGGGATGTTTCTTGACTCGTTAACATTGAGCACCACAATGCATTCTTCAAAATGCCTCTCACTGGGAGTCAGAATACTAGGATATTTTCAGTAGGGCAATTGAATATTGTTATGAATGTTACTTGTGGTCTTCCTTAAGTTTCAGTGGAGAAAAGTAAGTATAATTAAGACAATTTAATTGATGTAAAACTTAACAAGGCTCTAAATCTAACACGTTTAAAGAAAAGACCCAACTCTGATTAGGGGGTATTATTTTGTAACTCAAACAGTAAAAACCATGATGTTAAGGTCTTTACCTATAGTCTTATAAGTAACAAAACTTGTGCAGAAAACAACAGCTGAAAGTTGTTGCTATTTTGCACTATTCCGAAGGAATTTACTAAGACTCAGTTTATGTATTTCTGCACTTCTGAACCACAAGGGCAACTAATAATCATCTGTGTGGAGTCTCAAAACATAAACCCAAAATGAGTAACAGGATTGAAAACCAGATCTTTTTTTTTTCATCTTGGCCTAGACAGAAAGAGTTATTATGAAAGATGTTAAGTTAATGAAGACAGTAAATTAATAAGTTTGAGAACCAATTTCTTGTGTCTTCAGAGTTTTCAATTCAATATGACAAAGATAAATTCACTTCAGTAAAAATAAACAGCACAGACAAAAACTGTAATTCTAGGAGCTGTTATTAGGAACCTCAAAGTCAATTGTTAACAACTGGATAAGCCAAATGTCGATAGATAACTGAAGGCCATAGATTTTTTTTTTTTCTATTTGTTTTCTCCATTTTGCACTTTAAGGTAAGGCTGTACCTGCTTGTTTGTCACTAGGAAAAAATAGATAACAGAATAAAGCTATTGTTTCTGAAGAATGACCACCAATACCAGGTTTCTCTCTGTAAACTGAAACAGAGGAAGCTATCTTATTCCCAATAGGGTCTCAGAAAAAGATAGAGGTTTAAGGTTGATAATTCCATTCTTACATGGTAAGAAGGGACAAACTGTGCTTTATAGAGTTAATCCTCAGAAAAAGATAGGTATCCTTAGGCACTGTTTGCAAACAATAGGTTCCATGGGGTGAGCACATCAGCCAAAACCACCTATGTGTAAAGTAAGCACCAGCATGTGATAACTGTTTGTGGATGATGGTATAATAAAATTTTTTGTTTGTCTGATCATTTATTTTAAAATACACCAAATCTGTAAATATTAACAAAAAAAGAAATAACATCTGACATAGAGAATTTTAGTGACTATGCTAATTACTGATAGATGATGTACAATAAGACAAGTATAAGGAAGTTAATACAAATGACAGCAACAATGTTGCTTTGTAGTCTATAAAGCAGTTATATGTAATTTAATGATTTCTAAGGTTTCTTGGCTATCTAAAGATCCAGAACATTGCCATTATTTTACCAAGTCAGATGACTTTCACTTTCTCATTGGACAATATTTACTATGTTCTAGCCAGCTTTGTGAGCATAGGTTATTCAATTGAGAGAAAAACTAGATATAGATCCTATAGTTTATAGACATTAACCAAGTAACTACATATTATCAAAAATTGTTTAAGGCTTTGAAAAACACAGGGAGCTCTAAATGCACAGAACGGAAATGATTCAGTTTGGTGGGGAAGGAATGAGAGTACGGGAAGATATTTCCATGAGGAACTCAATTTTAAGCTGAGAATTGAAGGATGAGTAGAGATTAGCTAGGAAAATGAGAAATGGGATGAAAATGATATTTGTAGGTAGAAGGAAAAGCTTGTCCAAATATTTGAGTTAATAGGTATGCAGCTGAAATAGTAGGGCAAAGAATGCGATATAATGAAGTTGGAGCATCAAAGTTCAGATCATGCCATTTCATATTTGAAATGGCAGTCTTCATTTTAGGGAAAATAGGAAGCCTTTGAAAAGTTTCAGCAACAGAAGACAAATTATCAGATTTTTAAAAGATCGTCTTGATTGTGATATGGGGAAATAGTTGTCAGAGTTAAGAACGGATGTTGACAAAACAGGAAGCTTTTGTGGTAGGCCAGTTGAAACATCACAGTTATTTGGCCTGGGACAGTCACAGTGGATATTGACATAAGTGGCTGAATTAAAGAGGTATTTGGAAGGTAAAATAGACATTAGTTGATGAAGCAGACATGGGGAGGGGATTATTAAAAATAATTCTAATGTCTCTGCAATTAGTGAAGTCATTTAGAAAAAGTAAGGAATAGAGGGCAAATAACAGATTTTTGTCTTTATTTTTTAAGTGGGTGTGGTTTAAAGATACTTTCATTTTTGGACATGTTAATTTTGAGCTATGTTTAGAGATGTCAAGTAGAACAGAATAAGAACAAAGAATGGAAATTAAAGAATCAAAGGCATATAACTGAAATATGGTTATAAATGAGATCTCCTAAGGGAGAGAGTATTCTATATCGTTAGAAATACAAATGTAAAAACACATGATTTTAAGGCCTTTTTTAAAAAAAGAACATATTTATTGTATCAAATTCTCACAAGTCTTCCAATGTCAAATAATCAGCATTTTAATGTATCATCTTAATTGAACATCATAATCATTTTATGAGTTGGGTACTATCATTATTCTCATGGTACGTAGAAAGAGGCTAAAGCTTTGGGAAGTAATTTAACTTACTCAGGAGCCACAGTTCAAACCTTGGGCTGAGCTCCTAACTATCATCCTACTGGGCTGCTTTCTTAGTACTTCTTATATTAAACCAGAAACAATAACCACTTTAACAGTCAAAGTCTTGTGAAAACTTGTGTGCAGACTGCAATGTCGCATATTTTAAGTAATAATGTAGGAACAGAGTATGGCAGCTTTAATTTGATAGAACTATGGGAGAACAAAGATTTTAGGAAGATAAAATGAGTTTGGTTTACACAAATGACAGAAATCTCCTGCTCAGTTACCTTAAATTGTTTCATATCATAACCATGAAGAATTTTGTCGTCAGGAATATGACATCTAACAGTAATTCTGTTTAGGAACTGGTTTCAGTTTTGACTCATAGAGTAGTACTTCCCAGGAAGTAATCAATGTCAAAAGACTTAGTTTTTCTTGGGCTATATGAAAATCTAACTCAGTTTACGATTCCCAATAAGGATCACAGCCATAGAAGAAGTTGAAAGTTTACTAAGTGATAAGAATTTGAAAATCAGGAGGATCTAGGAATGACTTATAAGTAGATAGCCTTGGGTATTCAAATCAAGAAATCTTGTTTTATGCTTATACTTTTTTAAAAAAATTCTTGTGCCTTTATGTTTCTAATGTATCAATATTGGAGTCTCCAGAAAGTATAAGAATAACCAAATTAGGCAAATACATACACTTTAACTGAGTTTAAATTTCAAAGTTATTGTCTTAGTCTGCTTAGTGTTGCTATAAATAAATACCTAAGGCTGGGCAATTTACAAAGAAAAGAGGTTTATTTGGCTCCCAGTTCTGCAAGCCTACAAGAAGCTTGGCACCAGCATCTACTTCTGGTAAGGGCTTTGGGCTGCTTCCCCTCATGTCGGAAGTCAAAGAGGAACTGGCATGCAAAGAGATTACATGGCAAGAGGGGAAGCAGATAAAACAAGGGGAGTGGGAATTTGTGCCAGGCTATTGTTAACAACCAGCTCTCATGAGCACTAATAGAATGAGAACTCACTTACCCCGTCTCCCCCAGGGAGAGGATTAATCTATTCATGAAGGATATGGCCCCATGACCCAAACAGTTCCCATTAAGCCTCCCCTCCAACATCAGAAACCAAATTTCAACATGAGATTTGAAGGGGTCAAACAAACCAAACTCTAGCAGTAATGAAGAGAGAAAGTGCTTGCACTATTAGCATAAGGAATGCTTTGGAACTGAGTGGAATGTGGCACAATGTCTCTTAAGAGCAGAATTGCTGGTTCTCTGATCATATGTAAAATTTTAGTCTGGCATGAACACACAAAAAGGTGATCTTTCTTCCCTTATGTATGTATAACTCCTAATAATGACCAAAACAAATACTACCATTGTCACTTCACTAAATAGCAATGTAGGTATTTACAGTCTAAACTTGCATGCAATTTCAGCTTCTGGGTATAATATCAGTGATTCTAATTTTATTTTAGTTATTTGCAGCTGAAATGACTTGTGTGCAATATAATGTCCTAAAACATGCTGTGCCAGAGATAAGTTTAATTCCCACAAGGATTTAATGATTGAAGTTGAATTTTTAGGTCATAATATGCCTGAAAAAATGATTGCATCATCTTTAGTATTAAAGATATTTAAGGCATTTTATTATTATGAGCCGAATATCCAACTGAACAACAAAGATATCTTGAGTGTTCAAGTCGGTCCATAGTTTGGAAGGTATTGGATGAGGTTCTTTAAGCTTTTCTGTGTCCAGCCCCTGCAGACTGATTAAGCCATATGCAAATTATCTTTTTCCATAAGCATTTATTTCATGAACTTAAGGAAACAGCCAAAGTGAAAATTAAGGTTTATATCAGGGCCAAGACTGGGATGAGGTAAGAGAAATGCCTATGGTTTAAAATTTAAGAAAGTTCTCAATCCCAGGGTCATGTAAGTGCTAGGTTGACACCTGAAAGTGGGTACCTCCCTAAATTTTGCTATGTAAGCACCTTCCTAGCCTCACCCCAATCCTGGCCTTGGATTTTATTATCAAAGGTCTTTCAGAGTCAAGGCAGTAGTATCTCTGATTCACATTGTTTTGTTGTTGTTGCTCAAAAGCTAACAAAAATCAAGTACATAATTTTAAAACTTTATATCAAAAAGGTACTATAAAAAATGAAATACATACAGGGGCAATATTAATAGAGATCTCAGCTAAATCTGAATAATAACTAATAGTATACCTGTTTTTACTATTTGCAGTGTACAATTATATATATATAACATATATTTATATTTAAGCACACACACACACACACAATTTTCTTCAGTTCTCAATTCTGAGCTAAAGTAAATTAATTATCATTGTTAGTCCCATTTCTTATAGGTAGGGAAATTAAGGCTTACAGATGCCAAATAAAAAATTGCTCACTGACACATAGCGAGTGGGAACTCAAGCTGATGTAACTCAAAAGCCCAATCTCTAACTGCTATGCTTTGCTGCCTTCTAAATATTATCATTCAATACTGGTGATCTGTTGATTGTATCTCTACTATAGGCAGTAATGTAAATGCCAATTGCTTATGTACATTTAGCATTTTTCTTGTATGAAAAACAGTTAATAAGCTTTAGAGTACTCTCATTTTGCAGCCTTATAGCATGGTATACTAAGAAAGGGAAAATGAAATGTAAGAGAAAGGAAAAATCAAAGGATTGTAAGAGAAAATATATGATTTAGAGATCATATTCCTTTTGTGAACTAGCATAAAATAATAAGCATGAGGATGACATTAGTATATGCAAAAAGCCTTTGGGTACTGTGAGACACACACACACACACACACACACACACACACACACACGGTGCTTGAAAGCAAACTCAAAAGAAAAAGGAGGTCTCATCTATAGAGGAGCAAAAGACAGACAAAAAGGTTTATTAGAGAGGACAAAAAATGTTACTTTAGTTTTAATTTCAGCTTTTTGACATTAAAAAAAGAAGAAGAAACTAGACTTCTTTTTTCAGAAACAAAGTACCAAAACTTGTTACTTTTTCTATCTGCTATAGAAAATACTGATATAAACCAAAACATAGGGGGAACAACCTTATACTACTTAATTTAAAAAAAAGATAAAGTAGTGTGTTATTAAATTCATATATAGAGAAGAAACACTTATATAGAAGTAACTAAGATTATTAATCTCTAAGAAATACATGCTTCGCAAACAATTTTAAGAATTTGTTTTAAGAATCATCGTATTATTGGCATTGATTGTGATATTCCAGTCTTTTGGGAAGAGTAGATATTATAAAAGGTTAAAAGCCATTTTTTCACCCCACACCTGCCTGAGCCTCTTAGCTCCTCAAACCCTTACCTCCATCATCAAGCCAAGCTCTGATACCAGTAAGAAAGTCCCTATCTTGCAACCTGCTAAAGAGTGCCCTCTAGTGCTGTCTTGTACATGAAATAACCTTTTTTTTTTTTTTTTCTCATGAAGTGTTTGGGTACACTGACTTAGGTTTTCTTTGGCATTGCAGCCAAGAAAGATAAATGACGCTTTAGAACAATTTTCTGGCTTTTAATGCCAGCTAAGTAAAACTATAACGCTATATTAAAGAGTTATAGGTTTTCATTTAAAAAAAACTTTTCTAAAATAAGGTACACCCACTTTAAAAAATAATGTGCCTCTTTTTCAAAGGCTAGTTTTTAACAAAACAGTTTGCATAAAAGTTAGTAAACTGCTAACTTTAGAATGTACTAAAAATATTAGTACTTAGAGAAACAGGAGTTTGTTCTATCAGAAAAAAATAGCAATGACAATAATTTGCTTCTCTCAGCCTCTGGAAATTTACCTAATTTCTCAAAAGTGTATTCATGCTGAAAGTTTTGTTTCTGGTGACAGTCAAAATTTTGTTCATGCTTAATCAAAATCCAAAAGGGAGAACATAAGAAAAACAAATTACTTGACTATAAAGTGAGTATATGTTTAAATTCTGGGGGACAGAATGAGATATTTTAAAAGGGAGTATTACATAATATCAATATATTCCTCAAAACAATTTTGACACAAGCACAAAGAAATTTAAAGGAATGAAGGAAATCAGTGTTTTCATTGTCTAATATGCACTGAGAAATTAGAATTATGAGACTGGTAACTCCATAAACTACCACTCTATCATAGGCATAATTTTTTCTCTTTTAAAAGAGCTTATTTACATAATGAATTACATACACAGCAAGAGAAAGACTATGAAAAGCTAAATATTCAAAAAGGACTAAGAGCACGCTAACGAATGCAAGTCTGTGATATGTCTATATATGTATATATGTTTATGTATTTCTATTACTTTAATAATTAAAGTGAAGATCAGTTAAACATTTGGCTCAGAAACACAGGCAAAAATAAGACCTCTGAAATGTCTTCTGGTAAATAAGCAAGTAAAAACACTGAGGAAAAGATTAGAATTCACAAACCTACTAGATTTGCTTAATATTTTCTTTTTTTAGTTTGTTTTTAAGGTGAGGTTGTATTATTCTGCATTATGCACACCAAATATGGTTAAGTGTGTACAACACATGAAAGATTAAACAAATATGTTAAAAATACCAATCCAAAATATAAGAGGAACAAAGAAAAATCTGCATTATACACACTAAATAAGGTTAAATGTGTAATATTGCATAAAAGATTAAATGAATACATTAAAAATATCCAAAATATAAGAGGTACAAAGAAAAAAATAGCACATATCCTAATATTTCCAGAGTGGGGCAAAGTTTAGAAATGAAATATTCTTGAAACATGGCTCTTCAGGTACTTGTTATCTAAATCCCTTGAATAGTATCTAAACAGATGAGGGACTTAGCAAATCCAAAACAAAAATGGACAGAGAAATGGGTATAAAAAGGCCACACACTGGAGTAAAAACAAAAACTCTCGATTCTATTTCTATCCCTGACTCATCACTGACCTTGAAAAAGTCAGTGTTCTCCTCTGTGATTCAGCTCCTCTATCAAACATGAGCAGTAACTCTTGCCAGAAACCACATAGGAGTGTTGATAATGGGAGGATTAGTGTGATAATGCACAGAGCTTATAGAAATTTTACTGTGCTGTGTACACTTTTGGGAAAGATCATGTTTTTTTGCTACCCCACAAAAGCTTAAAGAAGATAATGGATGTATAAAACATAAGGTTAAATTCTGCTTAACATCTTCATTTCCATTTATGTTGACAGTGTCTTCAATGTACTGTTTTTTATTATCTATTATGTGTAATAGATTTCCTGGTAAATAAAAATATAGACAGAAAAGACTAAAATTTTCTTAGTTTCTTTATCTCAATTTATAGAATAAGATATATTTTATATAACCACAGGGTGAGAAAAACAGAAATGTTTCACATTTCTATTTTCAACTCTATTACTTTTGGGTGGATAACGGTAGAAATCACTTAATATATATGAAATATGGAAACGACTAGCTCTCATTCTGCTCTTGGAATGATTAATTGTGCCTTTACGTTAGAACAAAGGCTATGTGAATATATGGTATTATTACTTTAATATAGGTAATTCGTTGTAGTATGAAACAGCTATATATAGACCAAATAATAATCACTTACATTACATAGGCTAAAATAAAACTGCCACTGAAAAAACGGAGAAATGCCTCTTTCTGCCTCTAGTTTTTAATAAGTGACACATAATAAATGGCAACTTTCTAACTTATCAAAATTTAGGCATAGTCCTTTAATGGGAGGTGGTGGGGTATGGAAGTATATGAACTCTGGTATCTGTTTGCATTGCCTGTAAAACCTTCTCTGTTAATGGGCATTCATTGTTCTCAACATCCGAAAAGATGCAAGCTCTCATAAGGTCCTTTCAGGTAGGCATGACTAATGGGAAGCAGTCCTTCTATAGCACAAAGTTCCAACTACAGATAAAGAGTCTCTCTGTTCTTCGTCCACATCTCTATAAAAATCCATTTCATTTACTGTTGGTTTTAAATCACACACTCTTCTAATAGGATTAATACCTAGGGTATGACACAGCCCTTTTTACTTCACAAATGTGAGAAATACACTTAGATTAATAGTTTTGATTTTTTTTTTCAAAGCTGCTTTTTGGTTCCCTGACAGTAAATTCTATAAACCAGGCCTCCATATATATTTTTTCATGGTACATTTCAATAGACTAGAAGACCTTGTGGTGTTTAAGTTTGTTTTAAGGATCCAGATTGGATTTATCTTTCATACATTGTTTCTGCTTACATGCAACATTGTATTTTAATGTTTTTCAGTCTTCCTCAACTAGAAAGGATAAAGGGATAAATGATCACCACAAGCAGTTAATAAGTATCTAACCATGGTATTCTACTTATTGTAAGGGGGATATTTGTGCTCTTCTTACTCCCATCTAGACTTATCTAAGAAGTGAAGCAGGTGAGAAGGCAGATTTTATCACTTGATATAACTATGAAAATGGTGTCATGTTCATTGAATGCACTCTTCCCTCCATGCTTGCATTAGCCCCTTCTATTGCTGTAGCATAGTACCATCTGCATGTACGTACTTCTGCATGTGAAGACAGGAACTTTTATGCCTAGCATTGTCCTGGATTAAAGAACCATTGTTTCCTTTTAAAGGGGATAGAAAAAACATACGTGGGCTACACATAACTATTTTCATATGCCTACAGCTAACTCACTTTAAAGAAAATTTTAAGTAGATTTTCTAGAGAAATCTTTTCCCCCTCCATTGGATTACCTCATGAGTATCTTTGTTCTCAAACAGTATGGTTTTCCTATCTGAAAATTTTGAGTAAATTTCTGCTATGACTAGTTAGATTCAGGAGAGTAAATTTATTTAATTGTCAGTAAAAATATATTTCTTTCTTATATGTTCTTTATGAAAATAAACACATGAACAAAACTGAATTGATCTTCATAAAATGGACACATTCATATAAAGCTAGGTCGCCTTCTATCATATACTGAAGGCAAATGATTCCATACTTACGAAAATGTAGGTGTATCTTTATGTAGTGCGTATACTTACAGTATTATGCCTTACACTTCTTCACACTGCTCTTCATGTGTTCACATGCATATACATGTGCAACTCCATTTCTATAAAGTCAAATTCATCTAATGTTACATAGTCTGGTTGATATTTCTATATCTTCTCCTCCTTTAAATGTGACTAGCTATTTACACCATAACCATTCTGGTACAGCGCTGATTTAGCATTTTTATTGGAATGTGAAAGCTCTTAAAAGAAGAAAAAAATCTAATCAGGCAGGAGAGATAGAAAACTTGCTGAATTTTCTTTCCCCCTTCCAAGACCCCCCTGAATCCTATCAAAAGCACATCTTCCATTCATTGCTTCCCGGTGTCATTATGACAAGCGGCTACAAATCAATAGCAGAGGGAAAGACAGAACCAACCCGCACTCACCAAGTGATAAAGATTCACTCTCAGCCCCGATTTGCTAATAGCCCATAATAACAGCCATTGGCGCCCCGCATTAAATCATACATTTCACTCTGCGTTTATTATGGGATTTTTAAAACTCCTCACCAAATTGGATTTTCTCGATGGTCTCTAATTTCCACATTTATCATTTAAAATTAAACTCCTCTGTGGAAAGGGGGGATAGAGAAGAAGGAGAAGGTAGAGAGAGGCCAGACAGTACTGTATTTTTCCTTTTGACTCCCCCCTTTATGAAAACCCATAAATAATACCAGGTATCATAGCCATAAGCAGCAGGATTTTTTAAATATTAAAAATTCTAGAAATCAGTATGGAATAGTCAGTATGTACTGTAAATGAAGACAACAATTACAATTCAAGGGGACAAAATATATATCCATAAAGCAAGTTTTAAGTAAAATAAATTTGGTTTAAAAATTCTCAGTAATGTCACAATGAGGGTGAATGATAAAAACAATGGAAAATACGCTAATGTTACAATATGCAAATATTCCAAGGAGCTACAGAGTTTAGCAAGTAAAGCATTCTAGCTTTAAAAAACAATATTTTTCTTATTCCAAAGCTCAGTGAAAACAGATGAAAAGTAATAATTCTCTTACTTCCTTCTCATTATATAATAGCTTGCCTTACCCTCTATACTTTCTTAGTTTAAAAATTAATTGTAAAATTTCATAGAGTCCTGTAGCCATAAGACTCTATTTCTTGGCTGCTGCAGCAAATCCCCAAATAAGTTCTTACATCTCCCATAGATGTCACCAGAACAATGGAATCAACACATGGAAACATAAATCACTTCAAGCTTAAGTATATATCTTTTTAGATAATTTTTTTGTCCCTTGGGTATAAAAATGAAAATTAAATTTCAGTTCTATAGCATAATATGAAAAGGCTATATTTTCTCAAGGACGCACTGTTGGGACTCTCTACGGCTGACTTAGAACTACAGCACTAGCAGGATCCAAAGAAATCACTAGAGGTTTAGTGAAATGTCAAATGATCCTCTGATTTCTTCCTTCTGGGAGCTTCCTCAGCAATATAGTCTTATCTATATCATTTGCCTTAAGAAATAGAGAAATGATCTTTTCAATCAGAGTTTAAAAGAGTTGAAAAGTTCAGCCATTTTATAACAATATTTCATTTCATCTTCATTCTTTTGTTTTGGAATTTTGTTACTGACCTAATTATTTTTTAAATGTTTCAATGATCATTTTTAAAAGTCTGCCATTGATTGCTGTGTCTTTTCTTTTTTTCCCCTGACAGAAAAGTATGGTTGTATGTATACCTGTTTTTTCCTCTCTTATTCCATATAATAGCCTCCCATTTTAATGAAGTCTTTATTCAAGTAACATACATATTGAAAAGTGCACAAATAAAAAATGTATGCTATGAATTCTCACTAGCTGCACACACTTGTGTAACCAGCATTGAGACCAAGAAGCAGAATGTTTATTAGTTACCCAGAAGCTCCCCTTTGCTCCTTTTTAGTCGCTACCAACTCCCTCAAGGGTAGTCTCTGTCTTGCTTCTAACATCTCAGATAATTCTGCCTACTATTGAACTTTGTATAAACAGAATGCTCTAGTAAGTACTTTTTTGCGTCTAGATTCTTTCACTTAAAATTATGTGACATTAATTCACAGTGATGTATGTATTTATAGTTTGTCCATTCTCATTGCTGTAGAGCAGGGATTGAAAAACTAAGGCCAGATCTGGTCCACTGCCTGTTTTTGTACAGTCTGTGAGCCAAAGATTTTTACATTCTTTAAAAAAATGTAAAAATCAAAAGAAAGATATTTCATTACATGTGAAAATTATATGAAATTCAAATTTCAGTGTCCACATATAAAATGTTTTTTTTTTCTTTTTTGATAAAACAGTCAGACTCTTTTGTTTCAGTATTGTCTATGGCTACTTTCACGCTATCACAATAGAGTTGAGTAGCTGCAACAGACACCCACATGGCACACAAGGTCTAGCATGTTTACTATCTAGTCCTTTACAGGAACGTCTGCTGACCTCTGCTGTAAAGTGCTCCACCGTGTGACTACACCACAATTTATTTATTCATTCTAGTGCTAAAAAAACATTTGGACTGTTTCTGATATTGGGCTAATATATATTGTAAACATTCTAGAACATGTATTTAGTGAACGTATACATACCTAGGAGTGGAAGCCTGCTGGGGACAGGGTACGCATATGTTCTGCTTTGCAGTTACACCCACTTTTCCACAGTGGTTTTTAATCAATTTATATTTCCACTAGCAGTGTATGAGAATTCCAATTGCTCTGTTTACTTGCCAACTCTTGGTATTTTAATTATCCTGGTTGTTTTAATTGGTACTTCCTTTATGTCTAATAAGATTGAGCATCTTCTCAAATGTTTATTGCTGCTTAGGTATCCTCTTTGGTGAAGCACCTCTTTAACTCTTTTGTCTATTTCTCCTTTTGATTACCCGACTTTTTCTTATAGATTTGTAGGAGTCATTTGTATATTATGGATACAAGTCTTTTGTCAGATCATCTTTTATAAGTATCTTCTAGGTTGTGATATGCCTTTTTACTCTTTTTAAGGGTGACTTTTGATGAAAAGAAGTTTTTAGTTTTAATGCTCAATGAATCACTTTTTTCTTGACAAAGTACTTTTTTTTTTTTCTGTTTAAGAAATATGGCCTACCTCAAAGATATAAAGATTGCAAATTCATTTAGATTTGTAATGTCTACAATAGGTCATTTGTTGAATAGTGGCAATTTTCTTTTTTTCTTCAAATGCTTATGCTTTTGCTTTCTTTTTCTGGCCTTATTAAACTTGCTAGGACCTCCAATGCAATGCTGAGTGGAAGTAGTGATGGTGGGCATTTTATATTGAATTCTGCTGTACGTTTTCATAGATCCTCTTGACCAGGTTAAGGAAGTTAATATTTCTATTCCAAGGTTTTATTATAAATGAATATTAAAGATTTAAAAAATTTATCAGAATGATCATGTGATCTCTCTCGCTCCTTTTTCTGTTAATATGGTGAATTACATTGTTTTAGAGATGTTAAACCACTTGTATATTTCTTGGATAAATCACAGTTGGTCATAATTCACAATAATTTCTACATATTCTGGATTCAACTTGCTGGCATTCTGTTTAGAATTCTTAAATTTATGTTCGTGAGAAAGAGCAGTTTGTAATTTTCTTCTCTTGTATTATCCTTGTTTCGTTTTGATATTACCTTCCTTATATTTTTAAAAAGTCTCTGAGGAAATCACTAGAGCTGCTTTAGGCAAATTGCAAAATTTTAGTGGAAATTGAAGCTGCTACACTTTTATAATTATGTATGGAAAGCTCTGATACTTATGGGCTTTTCTTATTCTGCTTTAAGTTCCCTACCTTTCACGACTCACTATTCCTCAGTACTCACTTTCTCTACACAACCTTCTTGGCAGGGTGAATTCAATGGTCTACAGTAATGGCTTCTGTCAGTAATTATAGCTTAGGCTACTACTGTCTGCAGGAATTGATATTATGAGAAGTTATAAAGAAGAAGAAGATATTTGCTTCCGGAGAAGAATTTATAATCTGGTAAGCTAAGTCAGTCCCTCTTAAAAATTATAAATCAATTATGGAATCATCTTCAGTTAAATTTCTTCTTTCAAGTTTATGAACAAAGTAACTTCTAGGATAATGAGGAAAACAAGTTAATGAAGGAAAAACTGGAAAGAAAAGCATAAAGGTACAAAATAACTCATAGTTCCATCAAAAAACATAACCATTATTAGCACTTACATTTTGTTATAAATTAGATAATTTTCAATGTGTTGTGCTCTCCTATTAAGATAGACACCTGTATAGTTAATATTTCCTATTAATTTCAGCTGCAAATAACTTTCCATTTCGGTCTAAGATTTTCCAAAACTTTTTAAAAAGATAAATTTAGAAAACAGATTCTATAGTGTGTACCTTAACAAGTAAAAAGATTAGGAAAATGTGTTTGAATGTATGAAATGAAGCTCCATTCTCTTCCTCCAACAATCAAATATGACACTACACCATATCTGGCTCCCAACTCAGAAAGTTGCTATTACACGTCTGATAGGTCCCACATCTTGGTATATCTTTACGTTTAAGATATCTTCATCTCTGATACACAATATACTAAGACTTGTACAAAAAATATTTTCAAATTTGCTGTATAGCATCGAGGCACAGGGTTACTAATTTAGAGGTGATTTAGTACAGTGGCTAAGGGCACATACTATGGTGCTAGACTGAGTTTCAAACCTGGCAATACTACTCACAAAGTGTTTAACTTTGATCTAATTACATACAGTCCTTGTGGCCTCAGTTACTCATTTGTAAAATAAGGAAAATAATGCTTGAAGATCTCATATAGTTGTTGTGAGGATTAAATAAGTTGATAGAAGCTAAGTGCTTCTCGCTACATAATACGTGCTCAGTAAATATCAGCTTTGTATAGGTAATCTAAAAAGCTGCTAATTTTAAATATATTCAAGAAGCAGCTTTACTTTCTGTTTTTGTATAAAGTCCTTTCCAATTTGCCCTATAAACATCTTCCTTCCTTTAACCCTGAAGACTGTGGTTTTTAAAACTATTTAGCTTATATTCACTCTTCTGTTCCTTGTCTACTGTGTTATGTTCTGTACCTTATGCCTGAAACAAAACAAGTCTTCTGCTTTTTAAATTTATTTCCAGAAGCATACTTCTATTAGAAAATCTGTATCTAAGCTAACTCCATTAGATTTAAGTAGATAAAAGCTGGAACTGAAAAAATGAAGAAAGGGGATATATTAAAACTGATGCATTGTCAGAATTTTCCCATTTTTCTCTTTTTGGCTAATTTAGCATTCACAGAGTAACAGTTCATATCTGTTCAATTAAAAGGTCAGTTAAAGAGCTAGCACTCCATAAATGTTTATCAGTCTGTGTTATGCAATGAAATATGGAATATATTAAGATGAACTTTAAAAATCAGTCCAGGGTAAAAGATGAATTTTAATAAAAATTTGAAATACAAATCCTAAACAGTTCTTTCTGAGGCTGTGATACTTTATGTCAACACAAGAGACTGGAGAGATTAGAATGAACTGGTTTAGAGTCTTAAAATCTAAGCCTGGAGGCTTTCATTAGTCTGCACGCAAGACTGTTAAACACTGTTGCAGTTGCAATTAAGTATTAGACTGTTTTTATTTCTTTACAAAACTGCTTTGTTAGTTTGTAAACTACTCAGACACAGTCAAGGTTATGGGTTCTCTCAGGATGTCTATGTAAAAGGAGTTACAATGGGATAGGGAAGCTTTAATTATGACTGGTTCCTTGCTCTCTGACTGCCAGCTTTAGACAGTCACTCTTTCTGTGGACTCTATGTAGTGGCTTCTTTTTTCTTTTAACTGTTTAAGAATCTGAAGCATCCTGTGGTTTATTGACTATTGTAACCACATACTCTACCACTAATGTTCATCACTACTGTTTCTCCTGACTATCGCCTCTTAAGGAGAATGAAAGGTGGAAAATGTGACACAATAGTCTCAAATTGTATGACTCAGTTTAAATACTGAACAGGAAAAAAAGTGTCTTAAACCACCACTAGAAACATTTTCCTTCCAAATGGAACTGATCTTTAAAACCCAGTTCAATCCAGCAAACAGGCAAAGAATTACTAATGTAGACACTTTCAGAATGTATTGTGGTATACCAGAGGACCTATTTTCTATAGGATGATAAAAACACTTCTAGTTCTTTGTGATACTTGCTGATCTTATTCAAATTTAATTTTATCCAGCTACAGTCAATTCTCACCAAGACTAAGTTTGCCTTTTAATGAACTATTTTCAGAAATGTTCTTCCTTCAATATAATATTCTTTTCACACATATCTTTTACAAGCAATTTTCTTACCTTAAGTCAAAAATCTACCATGAGTTCTATCCTCTACCCCTAAAACTACTTATGGAATTTATTTCTATTACAATTCTGTTCTTTCCATTACTTCATTGGTTTAACATACTTGGTGGATTTTAACATTTTAAAGATACACACACTCACACCCACACCCATGCATTCTTCATAATACCACCCTGAAGTAGAAGACACAGTAGTAGAAGAGGCAGTATGGTATTTTCATTAATTAAAAGTTTAAACATAAGAATGAACACCATAAAAACCCTAGAAGAAAACCTAGAAAAAATCATTCAGGACATAGGCACAGGCAAAGACTTCATGACTAAAACACCAAAAGCAACGGCAACAAAAGCCAAAATAGACAAATGGGACCTAATTAAACTTAAAAGCTTCTGCACAGCAAAAGAAACAATTATTAGAGTAAACCGGCAACCAGCAGGATGGGAAAAAATTTTTGCAATCTACCCATCTGACAAAGGGCTAATATCCAGAATCTATAAAGAACTAAAGCAGATTTAGCAGAAAAAAACAAACCCATTCAAAAGTGGGTGAAGGATATGAATAGAAACTTTTCAAAAGAAGACAAATATGCAGCCAATAAACATATGGAAAAATGCTCATCATCATTGGTCATCAGAGAAATGCAAATCAAAACCACACTGAGATACCATCTCACGCCAGTTGGAATGGCGATCATTAAAAAATCTGGAGACAACAGATGCTGGAGAGGATGTGGAGAAAAAGGAACACTTTTACACTGCTGATGGGAGTATAAATTAGTTCAACCATTATGGAAGACAGTGTGGTGATTCTTCAAGGATCTAGAAATAGAAATTCCATTTGACCCAGCAATCCCATTACTGGTTATATACCCAAAGGATTATAAATCATTCTATCATAAAGACACATGGACACGTATGTTCATTGTGGTGCTGTTTACGATAACAAAGACCTGGAACCAACCCAAATACCCATTGATAATAGACTAGACAAAAAAAATGTGGCACATACATATCATGGAATACTATGCAGCCATAAAAAATGATGAGTTTGTGTCCTTTGTAGGAACATTGATGAACCTAGAAACCATCATTCTCAGCAAACTGATACAAGAACGGAAAACCAAACACTGCATGTTTTCACTCATAGGCAGGTGATGAACAATGAGAACACTTGGGCACAGGGAAGGGAACAACACTCACAGGGCTAGGTGGGGGGGTGGAAGGGAGGGGAGGGGAGGAGAGGGATAGAGTGGGGAAGATGGGGAGGGATAACACCAAGAGAAATGCCTTTCGTAGGTGAGGTGGGGGGATGGAGACAGCAAACCACCATGGCATGTATGTACCTATGCAACAATCCTGCGCAGGATGTGCACATGTACCCCAGAGCCCAAATACAATAAAAATAATTAAAAATAAAAAGTGGAAGCTATGAAGTCCGACTGCCTGGGCTTGAATCCAAGCTCTGTTACTTAGTGGCTGTGAGGCCTTAGGCTATTTACTTAACCTGTTTGTGTTTTACTTTCCTCATTAGTAAAATAGGAGATAATTATAATCCTAGTTCACAGTGTTGTGGTAAGAAATGAATACTTGAAAAACATAGTGTAGTTAATATTAGCATAAAAATTTAACTATTACCATTATTATGTCATTAATGTCTCCAGATTATAAAGGTAAAATGGTGACTAGGTATCTTCTCTTCCCTAGAGCCAAAGGGATCCTTTTAAAAAGAAATTAGGTCAGGTCCTTGCTTTAATCAAAATGCTTCAATGGCTTTCTGTCTCATTCAAAATCAAAGCCAATACTAGGCCCTACTTGATCCAAACTCCCTCACCCCCACTCTTCTGCTCATTTCCCGCTATTCCTTCTCTCTCTTACTCTATTCCAGCCTCCATTCATCTCTGTGTTGTTCCTGGAATGTGCAACATGTTCTCACTTTCAGGGCCTTACAATTGCTGTTCCCGCTAGCTGAAATATTTTTCCCCCAGAGTCAAAAACTTTTCCTGGCCACTCATTATAAAAGAGCAATCACCCTAACCTCTGGCACTCTATACTTGCTTTACTTGATTTATTTGCCTCTATAATACTTATTACCACCCAACATAAATAACATAAATTTGCCTCTTGGTGATAACAGAATCTATAGGGCTTAACTAAATATAACAAGTGCTAATTGAAAATTTGTCCTATTACTTTATTGGGCTGGCTTAGAAAACAGTGACACATATTAGCAAAGTCCTTCAATTTTTAAGATAAATCAGAAAGAATCTTCATAGTCAGATGAATCTATGTAATACGTTACATTAAATGGGTTAGATTCCCACAGAAATTAAAAAATTTTTAAGTGTGTTTAAGGCTTATATATTATCATATTAGTAGTTCTTTCAATAGACAACAAACACTTGACACACATACCTGTTCTGGTACTGAACTTTAACAAAGAGAGCTTTCTATGTGAAGAAGGCTAGAGATAAAAGGGAAAAGAGAACTGGCTTCTACAGGAGGATCCTGAAAATGTCACCTCCCACTTTTTGAAAAAATCCTCTGAGGATTATTATAGGCATAGAGACTTGGTTAAAGTCTCTCGTGTGTGTGCCCTTTGACTTAGAAAAGGGATCAATTGAAATAAAGATATGAGGCCTGCTTCTCATCAACAGATGAAAGAACAAAACATTAGACTAGTATCACATCTAGGGAAGAGAGAAGAGAGGAATATTAGAACATAGGCAAAGATAAATAAACAGCAAAGGGGAGAAACAGTTGTCCTGTGAGACTTAGCCTGTGGGCCCCTAGATACCCAGTACCTGAAATATAGGGGTATAAATTGAACACTTATTAGCTAGCCCTACAGGAACAAATTGATTAAGTTTACTTACATTGACTATTCTTTCTTTCATAGTGATCTTTGAGAATCTTAACTACCTCTCTTTCTTTTGGGATTTTTATTGTTAGAATAAACTGTATGTATGGTTTCTGGGTCCATTAGCAAAATATTTTTGTTTTTACTGTTATTTATTTATTTATTTATTGAGACGGAGTCTCGCTCTGTCGCCCAGGCTGGAGTACAGTGGTGTGATCTCGGCTCACTGCAACCTCCACCTCCCAGTTCAAGCAATTTTCCTGCCGGAGCCTCCCAAGTAGCTGGGACTACAGGCGCCTACCACCATGCCCGGCTAATTTTTAGTAGAGATGAGGTTTCACCATATCGGCCAGGCTGGTCTTGAACTCCTGACCTTGTGATCTGCCCACCTTGGCCTCCCAAAGTGCTGGGATTATAGGTGTGCACCGCTGCACCTGGCCTATTGTTATTTTATTATACTATCACATATTTCAAGCATAGAAAGAAGTAAAAAGAATAATGCCATTAACACCTATATAGCCATCTAGTTTTATCACATTTAATGTTTCTATATTTGCTTAATTTTTTAAAAAAGGACATTACAGTTTCAGTTTAAGCATTATGGAAAATCCTTAGTTTAAGCATTAGGGAAACGAGGGACCTCATTTCCCCAACTTCCTCTCTCTCAGGATGTAAACTGCACCCTGAATTTAATGTTCATCATTCCCATGAATGCTTCGCACATTTTAGAAGTTTATATTAATGCTAGCATACTGCTAATAATCTGCAATAATATTTTCATGTTTAATATTATGTTTTAGAGTTTTATTCTTAATGATACATGTAGTTCAAGTTCATTTATCTTAATTGCTATATGTATTTCACTGAATGAAAATTCCCAAATCTATTCATCCATTCTCTTACAGATGAACAATTATGCTTCCCCAATTTTTCATGATTATTAAAACAGAGTAAGAAACATTAATTTTAACTTTTAGTGTGGATTTCATAAAGAGTTTCATAAAGACATATAAATGTATGTTCAACTTTTCTAGATATTGTCAAACTGTTCTTCCCAGTAACTGTACCTGTATATGTTATTACCTGTAGTTTTTGAGTTTTTTCCCCCACATCTCTGCTTATAAATATTTTCAATTATAATTATTTTTTGTTAATCTGATGAGTATGAAATAGTATCTATAAAAAGTATTTATCATTCTTTCAGGCTATACGGTACTTGAATCTCATTGTAATGATTAGGACTAATTTGAGGGGAATCATCTTTATAATTTATGAACATAGTTTCTCTGACCATATATTCAGATTTTTCCATTTTCAGTAAGGTTTATCACTTATTCTTTAAAAATTTTTTATCTTCCATAGATATATTCCTCTATACTTAGTGTTTTTTATTGTTGTAAATGGCATTTCAAATTACATAATTTTTTTTGTTTTGGTGGTAGTATATAGCATATAATCAACTTACAGCACTAACTACATACATCAGAAAAGATGTAAAAGTTTCAAATCAATAATCTAAGCTGTAACTTAAGAATCTAGATAGAGAAGAGCAAAATAAACCCAAAACAAGCCAAAGGAAGGAAATAATAAAAGAGTAGAACTCACTAAAATTGAAAACAGGAAAACAATAGAAAAAAATGAGTGAAATGCAGAACTCATTTTTCTAAAAACATCTATAAAGTTGACAAATCTCTATAGATTATCAACATCAAGAATAAAACAGAACATCACTACACACCCTGAAAAAAATCAAAAAAATAATGAACAGCTACAGATAACTCTACATATAAATTTGACAACTTAGATGAAATGGACCAATTACTCAAAAAACAGACAATCACAACTCACCAATATGAAATAGATAATTTGAACAGCCTACAAGTATTTAAGATATTGGTAGCTGGGCATGGTAGCACACACCTGTAATCCCAGCTACCTGGGAGGCAGAGGTGGAAGGATCACCTGAGCCCAGGAGGCTGAGGCTGCAGTGAAGCTGGGATTGGGCCACTGTACTCCAGCCTGGGCAACAGACTGAGATTCTGTCTCAAAAAATAATAATAATAAATAAAATAAATTATAATTCAAAAATTACCAAGAAAAATCTCCAGGTCCAGATTATTTCACTGAAGAATTCTACAGAATGTTCAGGGAAGACTTAACATCAATTCTACATAATCTATTTCAGAAAGCAGAAGAGGAGGGAGAATTTCCCAGTTTACTTTATGAAGCCAGGATTACATTGATACTAAAACTAGATAAAAGCAGGAAAAAAATTTAAAAAGAAAGAAGGAAAAAAAGAAAACTACAGACCAATACCCCTTATTCACATGGATGCAAAAATCAATTAAGCAATATGGAAAAACAATTACATATCATGACCAGGTTGGATTTATAACAAGATTTGTTACACACACACACACACACACACACTTTTTTTTTTGAGACAAGTGTCTTGTTCTTTCATTCAGGCTGTAGTGCATTGGCATGATCTTGGCTCACTGCAACTTCCGCCTCTTAGATTCAAGCAATTCTTCTGCCTCAGCCCTCCAAATAGATGGGATTACAGGCACGCATCACCACACCCAGCTAATTTTTTGTATTTTTGGTAGAGATGGGGTTTCACCATGTTGACCAGGCTGGTGTGCTTCTACATACTATTAATGAACACGACACAAAAATTTTTAAAACTGCAATACCATTAACAATCCTTTAAAAGTGAAATATTTCACCAGGACTTTGGGAAGCTGAGGCAGGAGGAGAACTTGAAGCCAGGAGTTCAAGACCAGGGCAACAAAGAACCTGTCTCTACAAATAAAACAAAATAAATTAGCTGGGTATGGTGGCATGTGCCTGTTGTCCCAGCTACTCAGTAGGCTGAGGCAGGAAGATTGCTTAAGCTCAGAAGTTCAAGGCTGGAGCGAGCTATGATCAAGCCACTGCATTACGGCCCAGACAACAGAGCAAGACCCTGTCTCTAAAATATTTTTTTGGTAATAAAAAATTTTTACAAGTGAAATACTTAGATGTAAATCTAAGAAAACATATAAAGGACTTGTAGGTTGAAAACTACAAATAAAAAGAAAAACATTTTGTGTCCATGGATGGGAAGACTCAGCCTAGCAATGGTGTCATTTCTAACTAAATTAATATACAGGTTTAACTATAAAAATCTCGGAAAGATGTTTCTATATAGAAAAGATTATTTTGAAATTCATACAAAAAGACAACTAGAATAGTGGTAACAATTTTGCAAAAGAACTGTGTGTGAAGAATCAGTTTAACTGGTTTCAAGACTTAAGGGAGATAACAATCAAGACAGCATGGTATCCACAGAAGAAAAGAAACATATCAATGGAAACAATTGGAACCCAGAAATAGATCCACACAAGTATGCCTAAATGATTTTTGACAAAGTTGCAAAAGCAATTCAATGGAGGAAAAAACAGACTTATAACAAATGGTGCTGGAGAAACTGAGAATTATAGGCAAAATAATAACCTCAACCTAAGCCTCACATTTCATATAAAAATTAATTCATAGTAATTCACAGAATTCAATGTGAAATGTGAAACTATAAAGAAATTTTAGAAAAAATTCGGGGGAAAACTTCCAGATCTAGGGCTAGGCAAAGGGTTCTTAGACTCAACACCAGAAACATGATCCATGAAAGGAAAAAGGGCTAAATATCATCTCATGAAAATTAAAAATGTTTGCTCTGTAGAAGACCTTGCTAAGTGGATAAAAAGGCAAACTACAGAGTGGGAGAAAATAATCTAGTTAGAGAACTCTTAAATCTCAACAGTGAAAAAGCATGTAATCCAATTAGAGCATGGGCAACAGATTTGAAGATATTTCACCAAAGATACATAGATGCAAATAAGCACCTGAAAAAATATTAGGCATCATTAGCCACAAGCCACTGCATAAATGCAAATTAGAACCACAATAAGACATTCCTATACCTCTATCAGGATGGCTAAAATTAAAAATAGCGACACTATCAAATGCTGCTTGGCATGCAGAGAAACTGGATTACTCATATGACACTGACAGAATGTAAAATGGTATAGCACCTCTGGAAAATAATTTGGCATTTTCTCAAAAACATTAAACATGCAATTACCGTAGAACCCAGCAACTGCATTCCAGGGAACTTATCTTAATGAAATGAAGATTTATTTTCTCCTAAAACAATGGGGTACATGAATGTTTAGAACAGTGTAGTGGGTTAAAGGGTGGGGCTTCCAAAAAGATATGTCTACATCCTAATTTCTAGAAACTACGAATGTTACTTTAGTTGGAAAAAGGTCTATGCAGATATAATTAAGAATCATGAGATAAAGAGATTATTCTAGATTATCCAGGTGTGCCCTAAATACAAGTGTCCTTATAGCACACAGGGGACATATGACAGACAGATGACAAGGTGATGTGAAGAAAGAGGCAGAGTCTAGAGTCACAGCAATAACAGGGAAAGGGCTATTGATACACACAAAAATCCTGAGAATTATACAGAGTTTTTAAAAAGCCAATTCCCAAAGGTTAATACTGTACGATACAAAACATTCTTGATATGACAACACTATAAAAACAAACAAGAGATTAGTAGTTGCCCGGAGTTAAGGACAGGAGGGAAGTGGGTGTGGCTGTAAAAGACAATACGGGAGATCCCTGACATAACGAAAATACTCTGCATTTTGACTGTATCAATGTCTATATCCTGGTTATATGTACTGTAGTTTTGCAAGATGTTACCATCAGGGAAAATTAGATAAAAGATACACAGGATTTTCTGTAAATTATTTCTTACAACTGTGAACCTACAATTATCTCAAAATAAAAAATTTAATTTTTTAAAAAAGTGAACAGCTGGGTAGAGAAATAAATAGCATGAAGTAGAAATTAACTTAAAAAATCAAGTTAGAAGGTAATTCTCACCTTAAACATGCCAGTGCACCTTAAAATAAAATTCAGTCAATTTAAAATTGACTGCAGTTTCCCTTTTAACCAAGAAGTGTTTTATCATATCTCTTACAGGTGAGACAGCTTTGGTGTTCAAAAGTAACATCTTTTTTTCTTACTCTTCTCCATTTGTCTGCAGTATTACAAAATGAAATCAAGATGCTGTTGTCAAATGTCCCCCTGCAAACCACTTTAGACTCAGTTCTATAACCAACACCAACGCCAGTCTCTTTTCTTTCAGAAATTCTGTTTTTAACTTTTATTTTCATATTAAATTAGAAGAATGCTTCACCTTTTAAAATCTGTATTTCACTCCAAAGTCCAGGTTATTTTAAACCCTGTATCCCACTTCTCATCCAGTTTACATTTACTCCTTTATTTGTACTTAACCAATGACCATGCATCGCTATACAGTCTATTTAACCTTGATAGTTTTCGGCATCCATATCCATCATGCCACCAATACCGAAATTACTTGTCCTAATTTCCCACTTTAGTTTCTTATTAGGATCCAAGTACCTTAGTAAATGTCCTCATGCTTTCATCAACCATTTGCATTTTCTTGAACATTAGCAGTTTGTAACATGAAGTCATACCATCAACCTAAAATGTGGGTCACAATGTCTACTTTCACAATGTGCCATGAAAATTTAAATACCTCAGGATAAAGATCAGGTATAATATTCTTCCATTTTTGTTAAAGGTTTTAACACTTTTGGTAATCAGGGCTTTTTTTTTTTTTTTTTAAACTCCAGAAGTCATATATACTGCTGATTATTCCTTCACAATTCTCTTAATTGTTTCAACTGGTAAGCCTTCTATGTCTAGCTGAATGTAACCACTTCTTAAATGGTTTCATTTCAAAACTGACTGCAAACTCAGGTCAGATACATTTTAAATACATTACTTTAAAAACTGATAAACATACAGACTTGTGTGTGGGCATTTGCATTATAACATTGCTACTTGAAGACAATTGTTCATTAGCTTAAAACAGTGTTTTTCAAAGGAAGCACCATTTTTGAAGCGTTTTTTTTCAGTCATGGGTCTAAGTTACAATATAAATGTATCCTGTGAAGCATGGTTTAAAATAAAAAAAAAAAAAACCTGAAAAAAATGGCCTAAAGAATATGGTCTAATTTGCTACACCTGACATTCAAGGCCTATCCTAATCTTGCCTGTAGCTACCAATATATCTTCATTGTCTACTAGTTGCTTCACAAATTGATTGCCCCTCTCAAACTGATTTACTTGCCCTATCTTAAAACATATTCCATGCTTTCCCAACCACGTCTTTTTGCAGATATGCCATAAGGGTTTCACTAAATGTATAATGAGGGAGAAAGGACAAAATAGAACTCTAAAAACAAGTCTATAAGAATTTTACCCCAACAAAATGCCTACCTCTCCATGGAATTTTTTTCTTACCCTAACAGAGAAGGCATTGTTCCTTTATCTGAAACCTTATAATACTTGTTCTCTTTTCCATTCTTATGGTGATTACGTAATACCTTTTATTATAATGATCTGTTATCATGTATACTTACTGTAATGTAAGTACCTCAAAAATTGATATTGTACCTTATATATCTTTAATAAAATAATTAATGCTATTTTAAAAGTTAAGATAAATTTAACTAGTATCCGGCTTAAGAAAGAAAAAATTGGGCCGGGCGCAGTGGCTCACGCCTGTAATCCCAGCACTTTGGGAGGCCGAGGCAGGTGGATCATGAGGTCAAGAGATTGAGAACATCCTGGTCAACATGGTGAAACCCCGCCTCTGCTAAAAATATAAAAAAATCAGGTGGGCATGGTGGCACGTGCCTGTAATCCCAGCTACTCAGGAGGCTGAGGCAGGAGAATTGACTGAACCCAGGAGGCGGAGGCTGCGGTGAGCCAAGATCTCGCCATTGCACTCCAGCCTGGGTAACAAGAGTAAAACTCCATCTCAAAGAAAGAAGAAAGAAAGAAAGAAGAAAGGAAGGGAAAGAAAGAAAGA
>NW_016107433.1:5296389-5302123 GCF_001604975.1 Cebus imitator | reverse complement strand
AAGAAAGAAAGAAAGAAAGAAAGAAAGAAAGAAAGAAAGAAAGAAAGAAAGAAAGAAAGAAAGAAAGAAAGAAAGAAAGAAAGAAAGAAAGAAAGGAGAAAGAGAGAGAAAAAATTAAAGGTAAAACTGAACTATCCCGTAACAGTCTTCATCAGCCCAATTCCTTCCCCTACAGAGATAACTATTATTCTAAATTCCCATGGATTTTTTATACTTTTATTAAATATATAACTACCTGTGCATTTTAAAACTTAATTAATTACATCCCAATGTATATATTTTGTTACTGGCTTACTTTGCTCTATATACAGTTTTATGATATTTGTTCATGTTGATGCAAACAGCTCTAGTTCATTCATTAGTTTGTCTATATAATAATCTTTTACATTAATTCATCACAGGAGATTTATCAATTCTTTTGATGGACAGTTTCCAATTATTCACTCTTACAATGATGTAACCAATATTCTTATACACGACTCTGTGCCTAGGTATGAGAGTTTCCTTTGGGTAATACCTAGAATTACATTTGCTCTGCTGCAGGGTAAGAGCATTTTTGCCTTCAATGCATGTTACCAAAATGCTTTCCCAGTTTCTGGATTATATTGTCACTTTTTACAATTATTCCAATGAGCAAAAAATGTTAATTTCTTAAAAAGGCATAGGTATATTGACTTTTTACAGAGTTATGGTTCTACTTGTGTTTTCTGATTACTCTTGACTTAGTTTGGAAAGGTTTTATTTTTCTGAAAAATTATCCATTTCAGCTAAGTTTTCAAATTTACTGGCATGCAATGATTTATGCCCACTAGGAGAGGTTTTTTGAGCTCACCTAAAAATGAGATTCATATTACTATTATTGGCCACACTTGACATAAATTCTTTTATTTTCAGACAGAGTCTCACTTTGTAGTCCAGGCTGGAGTGCGACGGCACGATCTTGGCTCACTGCAATCTCTACCTCCCAGGTTCAAGTGATTCTCATGCCTCAATCTCCTCCTGAGAAGCTGGGATTACATAGGTTTTTTTTTTCTTTTTTTTCTTTTTTTTTTTAGTAGAGATGGGGTTTCACCATGTTGGCCAGGCTGGTCTCAAACTCCTGACCTCAAGTGATCTGCCTGCCTCAGCCTCCCAAAATGCTGGGATTACAGGTCTGAGCCACCAAGCCTGGCCATAAATTCTTTTTTAGCAGAATACAGGTCAGGATACACAGCATACTGACAAGGCAATATCAGACATTCTTCTTAAGTAGGAGTAGTCATCACAGCATGCCACACAGCCACCAAGCAGCTTATCTCAGATGTGAGGGAATAAGGTCACATTATGTAAGTGCAGAAGTAACTGATATATCCTGTAATAATTCCACAAGCATAGCTTCTAGTCACTACACTAAGATTTACTACTAGGTATTACTAGCTTATTTACAACCCACCCAGGCCAAAGTAATTTACTCATCAAGTGTCATTTTTAATATAAGCAACAGTGCCTGGTAAACATAACTCACATTCCAAAAATCAGCTGCCATTATTATTTGCATCTCCAGGAGAAAAGAGAAAATAGGTTTCCACAGGAACAAAGCTAGGTAAATTATATTTCATTATGTTTTTAAATAGTTTATCAATTTTGCTTCATTTGTCTACTAGTCTTTTCAAAGAACAATTTTTAAATTCTATCTTGTTTTTTAATTCTTCCATTTCTGCTATTTGCCTCTCGACATTCTTTAGGCTTACTCTTTCTTGAGTTGAGCATTTAGCTAAACATTTTACTCTAAGTACCTCCTTAGCTTTATCCCGTTTTAAAAATAGTACATTTTTAATATTATGCCATTCTAAATATTCTCAAAGTTCTATTATAATTTTTATTTTTGATTCATGAGTTTAGAGGTGTGTTTCTAAATTTTTCCAGGCTAAGGGGTGCTTTTGAGCATCTTTTTATTTTTCATTTCTAATTTTGTTGTATTATGTTTAGAGGTATCAAACCTATTTTTAAGCTTTTATTGAGACTTGTTTAGTGCCCTAGTATGTTTAGTTCTTACAAATACTACACATTTATTTGAAAAGTATATTCATTAGCTATTGAACTAACTGCACTACATCTATCCTTGAGATCATATTGTTATTTTTTTTTTCAGATCTTCTCCAGCCTTACTAATAATTTGTATGCTTGAGTAGTTACGGAATGATATTCAATCTCTCATTATGGCTACAGGCTTGTCATTTTATTCTTCTAATTCTGTCTATTTTCGGCTTTGTTAAGTCTTTCCTACTTATTGTCTTTGGAGTTTTTCATTTTTGTAATTTGTAGTAGCATTGTTTTCCTCTAATAAAACTTTTGCCTCAAAGACTATTGAGTGTAGCATAAGTAAATTATATATTAGCTTTTTTTTTTTATTAGTGTTTGCCTCTTATTTTTAACTTTTAATCTCTGTGTCCTAATGTTTCACACATGCCTGTTATAAGTAATATCCAGGTAAATTTTTAAAAATCTGACAATGTAAGATTTTAGTTTGGTAAGGTTCGTGTATTTTACATTTTTGAAAACTAGTATTTGGGTGTTTTTCTATCATCTTATTTTTGCTTGCTATTTTACTTTTCTCTTTCTTAGAACGTCCTTATCTTTTTCTGCCTTCTGTTAACTTGAGAAGGTTTTATTCAATTTAAATATTTTTATATTGAGTATTGAGGGAATAAAAAAGAACATCTACAAAATATATGTAAGCTATTCCTTTCTCGATTTTAATAGTGTGATTAATTACAGTAATCGATTTATTAATATTAGATGAATCTTGTAAAAATTGAGAGATATATTAACCTTTTTCAAATAGGTTGGTGGTAAACTTGACTTTTAGTTCTATCAATTTTTACTTTATTTTAATACCCTCTTATTATGTGCATTTAGAAATATCTTTACAGTGAAAAAAACTTTCATACTTAGATGACTGTCTATCTTTAATATTGCTTGTCTCTTCAAGTCTATGTAAAATTTATATAGTTACTCAAACTTAAAAAAATTATTTGCCTGCCATTACTATTAGTAATTCCATAGAAATTTTTGCATGCATATATACTTTATCATGGCCCCAAATTAATATCTATATATCAAATCCTACCTGAATATTAGAGAACACTTAACTTTTAACTCCAATAACTCTATACCCTCATTATAGGCTTCTGCTCTCATAAACACCAGCTCTACTTTTTTTTTTTTTTGGGACAGAATGTCCCTCTGGAGTGCAGTGGTGCGATCCCAGCTCACCGCAACCTCTGCCCCCACCAAATTCAAGTGATTCTCCTGCCTCAGCCCCCCAAATAGCGAGGACTATAGGCGTGCACCACCACACCCGGCTAATTTTTGTATTTTTAGTAGAGATGGTGTTTCACCATGTTGGTCAAGTTAGTCTTGAACTCCTGACCTCAAGTGATTTGCCCACCTCAGCCTCCCAAAGTGCTGTGATTACAGGCATGAGCCACCATGCCCAGCCTCTGCTTGCTTTTAACTACACAATATTTTACTAGTATTGGTTTACACAATTTTCATGTAGATTTACATACCATTTTATTATTTTGTCTGTGTCTCATTCATTCTTAAATTTCAGATCTTCCACTTGAAGTTACTCTCTTTTGCCTCAAGTATATATATTTTAAATTTTCTTTAGCAAAGAGTGGCTAGTATCACATTGTCCCCATTTCTAATATATAAAAATGTCTTTTTTCTCTTCTTGTTTTCATAAAATACTTTTGAAGAATTCTGGTTGACAGTTGTTTTTTCTCAGTACATTGAGCATATAATCCTATAGTCTCCTGGCTTCTATTGTTTGTGTCAAGAAATTGGCTGCCAGTCTAACAGCTGTTTTTTTTAAATGATAATTTGTTTTTCCCCTTGGCTGTTTTTAAAATCTTCTCCTTGACTTTATTGTTTTATGGTTTCACAGGTATGTTGCTGGCAGTGAATTTCTTTATTTCTCCTTATGATTCAATTGGGATTCCTTAATCTGTAGATTAGTGTCTTTCAGAAAAGTTGTCAGACATTATCCTACCCCATTCTTTGTCTCTTCTCCTAAAGTTTGATTAGTCATAATTTGATTTTTTCATTTCGTGTCCCATGCCACTTTTGATATTTGTCATGTATTTGTTACAACATTCCATTACATACTTCTTCAGATATATCTTTTAATTCACAAAGTTTCCCATAGCTGTTTCTTGCCTCAGTTAAATCTGCTCTTGGAGCTTTAAGTTTTAGCTATGGCAGTTTAATTACTAAAAACTGGGTTTTCTTCAAATCTTTTTGCTGCTGTTTTCAAACCTCTGCTTTATTCTTAGAACATTTTAAGTAAATTTACTTTAAACTTCTTGGCTTGAGGATTTGCAGACCACAAGTAATATGTATAACATGTACAGACCCATGTTATACCTGGTTGTGGCTATGAATTTTGAGGGGCCATATCTGTTCCTGGCAGCCTCCCCCACCCACATACTCACAACCTCTCCATAGAACACTATAGTTAAACAGCCATTTTCCTTCCAGTCTCTTGAGGACATGGGTTTATTTTTAGTTCATTCTTACATTGATATTCTACCCCTTTGGGTTCTCAGCTTTAAGAAGACATTTACTTGGGAAGTTCCTGGATTTCAACTCCTTTTTCTTATTCCCTGGAAAATCACAAAAACCAAAGTTTACAGTTCAACTCAATTTAGCAAATGTCTTCAAAGTGAAAGCTGACTGCAGTGTTTTGCTTGCCTGACTTAGGTTCTTGCTTTCATTTAGTTTTAGGTTTGAATTTCCTTTATTTTCTAACCAGCTTAGGAATATGATTTTTTTTTTAAAGTCTTATTCATATTTTTAATATTTTACTGGGAAATTGGTGTTAGTACTTAGCCACACTGCCAGAAATAAAATTAATCTCCTAAATGTTCTTAATTCTGATATTTTCCCTTTATATTGGTTTGAAAATTACACACTGGAATTTTATTTTTTAATAGATACGCTTAAACTTTTACCATTAAAAACAGATTTAAATTCCAATGTCAATCCTCTATATTCCTTCCAAATAATACAAGGAATTTCAGACTCTTAAAGCAAAGTCTTCCTCCCTTTTACATGGTATTCTTGTCTAGTATTTTAGCTTCACTCTTATTTGCCCTTTAAATTATTTATTTATTTATTCTTTTTTATTATACTAAGTTCTGTGGTACATGTACAGAACGTGCAGGTTTGTTACATAGGTATACACATAACATGGTGATAGGCTACACCCATCAACCCATCATCTACATTAGGTATTTCTCCTAATGATATCCCTCCCCTAGATCCCCACCCTGCAAAGGCCCTGGTGTGTGATGTTCCCTCCCTGTGTCCATGTGTTCTCATTGTTCAACTCCCACTTATGAGTGAGAACATGCAGTGTTTGGTTTTCTGTTCTTCTGTTAGTTTGCTGAGAATGATGGTTTCCAGTTCATCTATGTTCCTGCAAAGGACACAAACTCATCATTTTTAATGGCTGCATAGTATTCCATGGTGTATATGTGCCACATTTTCTTCATCCAGTCTATCATTGATGGACATTTGGGTTGGTTCCAAGTCTTTGTTATTATGAACAGTGCCGCATTAAACATGTGTGTGCATGTGTCTTTATAGTAGAATGATTTATAATCCTTTGGGCATATACCCAGTAATGAGATTGCTGGGTCAAATGGAATTTCTATTTCTAGATCCTTGAGGAATCGCCACACTGTCT
>NW_016107433.1:5216364-5296189 GCF_001604975.1 Cebus imitator | reverse complement strand
GAGACGGGGTTTCACCATGTTGACCAGGATGGTCTCGATCTCTTGACCTCGTGATCCACCCGCCTCGGCCTCCCAAAGTGCTGGGATTACAGGCTTGAGCCACCGCGCCCGGCCCTGTCTCCAGATTTTTTAATGACCGCCATTCTAACTGGCATGAGATGGTATCTCAATGTGGTTTTGATTTGTATTTCTCTAATACCAGTGACGATGAGCTCTTTCTCATGTTTCTTGGCCTCATAAATGTCTTCTTTTGACAACTGTCTGTTCGTATCCTTTGTCTACTTTTTGATGAAGTTGTTGGTTTTTTTCTTGTAAATTTGTTTAAGTTCTTTATAGATTCTAGATATTAGCCCTTTGTCAGATAGGGGGATTGCAAAGATTTTCTCCCATTCTGTAGCTTGCCTGTTCACTCTGATGACGGTTTCTTTTGCTGGCAAAAGCTCTTTAGTTGAATTAGATCCCATTTGTCTATTTTGGCTTTTGTTGCTGTTGCTTTTGGTGTTTTAGTCATGAAGTCTTTGCCCATGCCTATGTCCTGAAATGTATTAATTAAATTCATAGGAAGTTTCAACATTAATACAGAAAAGTCCAAATATCCAGTTTCCCCCAATGGTTACTTCTTAAATAGCTATGTAAAATTCCAAAACCAGGAAACTGACATTGGTATGACATTTTTGTGTAGTTCTATGTCATTTTATCACAAATGTAGATTCATATAGCCACCACTGCAATCAAGATACAGAATGTTCTGCCACCACAAAGTTCTTTCGTATACTATTCCTTTATACTCATCCCTGTACTCCTTTCTGCCCCACTTCCACCTACCATCCTTAACACTGGCAGCCACTAATGCTCTCTTTCAATTTTGTAATATTGAGGATGCTATGTAAATGGAATCATACTTTAGCCTCTTGAGATTGGCTTTTTTGGTTTTTTATTTATTTATTTTTGCTCAGTATAATGCTCTTCCTTTTTCTAGGCTCATTGTATTACTTTAAGTACATTCTTTAATAATTCTTTCAGAGAGTCTGTAAGTAAGTGGACTCTTTCACTTCTTGTTTGTTCTGGAAACATCTTTGTTATGCATTATTCTTGAATAATAGCTTAGGTAGAATTATATATCAATCAGATATCAATTGGGAAAAGAGAAACAATTCCAGGTATTTAAAATTCAACAGTATCTTGATACAGAAATTTAGGTGCTACAAACTGTTAGAAATACTCTCAAGCACTTCTTAATTAAATATTCTCTCTCCTTCATTATTCCACGGTCTTCATCTATAACTCTTGATAGATGTATGTTGAACTCCCTAAAATATTTTCTATTTCTATAACTCTGAACCGCCTTCAGGATCATTTCCTCAAATCCATCTTATGGTTGTTAATTCTCTCTTCACTGGCCATATTTTTCATTTTTTAGATATTCTTCTTTTATGAATGTTTTGCTTAAATATTCATTTTACTTAAAAGTAGTCTGTATTTTAATATTTATATTATGTGCTCAATTATCAGAAGTTAATAAAGGATAATACTGGCATGTATTTGTTCTACTGATTCTTATTCATACTGGCTGTTTCCTTGCATATTTAATAACTTTTAGAAAGTGATACCATGCTAAGCAGTGGATTTTCTGAGGGAATACAGTGTAGCCTGGGTTGAGAATGCACCCTTCTAAAATGGCTTTTGTCTTAAGTTTCTGTAAGATACCTCAGAAGTATTAACATTCAGTAACTATATGTTGGTTGATTTCCCAGCATATAAAACTAGGCAGGAGTATAAATGTAAACCTTAAACTTAAAAAGGGTATGCCTATGATTATGATCAGAAATTCATGGGAAACCTTTTAAAATTTTCCCTACTTAGACACTGAGCCCAGGTTGAGAAAAAAAATCTTCCTTGTTGTCTATGTCTCTGTTTATTTTTTAAACCCTCTATATTTTTAGAATTTTTCTTACTTTATTAAAATTGTACTTTAAGTTCTGGGGTACATGTGCAGATCTTGCAGGATTGTTGGATATATACACACATACCATAGTGGTATGCTGTCTCGATGCCCCCGTCACCTACATCATGCATTTCTCCCAGTGTTATCCCTCCCCATCCTCCCTACCCCTGCTGTCCCTCCCCTAGCACTTCACCACCCAACAGACCCTGGTGTGTGATGTTCCCTCCCTATGCCCATGTATTCTCATTGTTCAACACCCACCTAGGAGTGAGAATATGTGGTGTTTGGTTTTCTGTTCTTGTGTCAGTTTGCGGAGAATGATGGTTTCCAGATTCATCCATGTCCCTGCAAAGAACAAACTGATTCTTTTTAATGGCTGCATAGAATTCCATGGTGTATATGAGCCACATTTTCTTTGTCCAGTCTATCATCGATGGGCATTTGGGTTGGTTCCAGGTCTTTGCTATTGTAAACAATGCTGAATGAACATACATGTGCATGTGTCTTTATAATAGAACAATTTAGAATTCTTTGGGTAAATGCCCAGTAATGCAATTGCTGGGTCAAATGGAATTTCTATTTCTAGATCCTTGAGGAATCGCCACATTGTCTTCCACAATGGTTGAACTAATTTACATTCCCACCAACAGTGTAAAAGTGTTTCTATTTCTCCACATCCTCTCCAGTATCTGTTGTCTCCAGATTTTTTTAATGATCGCCATTCTCACTGGCATGAGATGGTATCTCAGTGTGGTTTTGACTTGCATTTCTCTAATGACCAGTGATGATGAGCATTTTTTCATATGTTTGTTGGCCTCATGTATGTCTTCATTTGAAAAGTGTCTGTTCATGTCCTTCGCCCACTTTTGAATGAGTTTGTTTTTTTTCTTGTAAATCTGCTTTAGTTCTTTGTAGATTCTGGATATTAGCGCTTTATCAGATGGGTAGATTGCAAAAATTTTTCCCAGTCTGTTGGTTGCCGGTTCACTCTAATGATTGTTTCTTTTGCTATACAGAAGCTCTTAAGTTTAATTACTTCCCATTTGTCTATTTGGCTTTTGTTGCCATTGCTTTTGGTGTTTTGGTCATGAAGTCCTTGCCTATGCCTATGTCCTGAATGGTTTTGCCTAGGTTTTTGTCTAGGGTTTTTATGGTGTTAGGTCTTATGTGTAAATCTTTAATCAATCTGGAGTTGATTTTAGTGCAAGGTGTAAGGAAGGGGTCCAGTTTCAGCTTTTTGCACATGGCTAGCCAGTTTTCCCAACACCATTTATTAAACAGGGAATCCTTTCCCCATTGCTTGTTTTTGTTCGGTTTGTTGAAGATCAGATGGTTGTAGATGTGTGGCATTACTTCTGAGGCCTTTGTTCTGTTCCATTGGTCTATATTTCCGTTTTGGTTCCAGTACCATGTTGTTTTGATTACTGTAGCCTTGTAGTATAGTTTGAAGTCAGGTAGGATGATGCCTCTAGCTTTGTTCTTTTTGCCTAGGATTCTCTTGGCTATGTGGGCTCTTTTTTGGTTCCATATGAAGTTTAAAGTGGTTTTTTGCAGTTCTGAGAAGGTCAATGGTAGCTTGATGGGGATATCATTGACTCTATAAATTACTTTGGTCATTATGGCCATTTTAATGATATTGATTCTTCCTAACTATGAGCATGGAATGCTTTTCCATCTCTTTGTGTCCTCTCTTATTTTCTTAAGCAGTGGTTTGTAGTTCTCCTTGAAAAAGTCCTTCACAACCTTTGTTAATTGTATTCCTAGGTATTTTATTCTCTTTGTAGCAATTGCGAATGGCAGTTTGTTCTTGATTTGGCTCTCTTTAAGTCTGTTATTGGTGTATAGGAATGCTTGTGATTTCTCCACACTGATTTTGTATCCTGAGACTTTGCTGAAGTTGCTTTGTCAGCTTAAGGAGATTTTGGACTGAGACTATGATGGGGTCTTCTAAATATACAATCGTGTCATCTGCAAATAGAGACAATTTGATTTCCTCTTTTCCTAACTGAATACCCTTTATTTATTTTTCTTGCCTAATTGCTCTGGCTAGAACTTCCAATACTATATTGAATAGGAGTGGTGAGAGAGGGCATCCTTGTCTAGTGCCAGTTTTCAAAGGGAATGCTTCCAGTTTTTGCCTGTTCAGTATGATATTGGCTGTGGGTCTGTTGTAAACAGCTTTTATTATTTTGAGATATGTTCCATTGATATCTAGTTTATTGAGAGTTTTTAGCATAAAGGGTTGTTGAATTTTGTCGAAGGCCTTCTCTGCATCAGTTGAGATGATCGTGTCGTTTTTGTTTTTGGTTCTATTTATGTGATAGGTTACATTTATATATTTGCATATGTTGAATCAGTCTTGCATCCATGGGATGATGCCTATTTGATCATGATGGATAAGGTTTTTGATGTGTTGTTGCACTTGGTTTGCCAGTATTTTATTGAAGATTTTTGCATCGATGTTCATCATGGATATTGGCCTGAAGTTTTCCTTTTTAGTTGTGTCTCTGCCAGGTTTTGGTATAAATAATGTTGGTCTCATAAAATGAGTTAGGGAGAATTCCCTGTCTTTGTATTGTTTGGAATAGTTTCAGAAGGAATGGTACCAGCTCCTCTTTGGACATCTGGTAGAATTCAGCTGTAAACCTGTCTGGGCCTGGACTTTTTTTGGTTTGCAGGCTATTAATTGCCGCCTCAACTACAGACCTAGAATTTTCCTTACTTTCTTGTAAGCACAGCTATGCGATCAAAATGATATTTGTTGCATTTTATAGCACTTCTAAATATGTAGTAGTATGAGAATTTTCAAGTTAATATTAAGTTGCCTGTCCAGGAATTCTCTATGAAATCCTTTTATTCTTCACATTGCTTGTGGCACAGCATCTAGTAGGCAGCAGTATATCATAAATGTGATGCATGAGACTGGTTGAATGAATGAATTACTATTCTTTATCAGCATTCATTTCCTTCATTCATTCTTTTCCTCTAACTTTGATTTCCCAAATTCTTCATTATAAATTTGTGAATTACATATTTTATGGACTTCATTTAAGACTAATATAATTTTCTCACATTAACTATTATACTAGTCATGGTAATCCTGCATTCAGTTTCTTTCCTTCTATTTGACCTTCACGGATCCGTTGGTCCTCTTTTTACCATGAAACTCTTGCTACGTCATTGTACTGCCAATGGGCTTGCAAAAATCTTATTTTGATCATTTTTATCATCTTAAACTCTTTTTTCTTCTTTCAGTAGTTATATTCAATTGCATTTCCACTACATAAGGCGGTGTCAAGTGTGAGTAGCACTTAATCATTGACTGCTATTATATTCTGCTTTATTCTTGATAACTTATTAATCTGAGGAAGATTTACATAAAAATTTGTTTTAGTTTCCAGATGGAAATATTAGAATACCAGAATAATATTTATAAAAATCATAAATATTTTAAAAACCTAAATAATAAAATAGAAATTGCTCCTACTTCTTACATGATATTTCTGCCATCTTCACATACATTAGAAATATACCATATATTTACTAAAACATATACACACCACCTAATGATGCAATACTTTTCTTCATACTTATATATGTATAAAATTCACAGAAACCTTCTCTCCTTTACACCTCAACACTATTGTATATCTTCAGTGAAATTGCTGCAAACCCAAGTATGATGTCAAGAACCCAATGGACATTTAATAAATATTCATTTGTGACAATCATGATAAATCTCACACCGGCCTTTTGAAAGTGATTTTCAGAAATCATCAGCTATTCTTTGACATAGATTAAAAAACCTTCCCTCAGAAGAGATGATTGCCTTTCAATCATAGAAGAAAAAAATGCAGCAAAAACAAGTGAGATAGGGTCTTTTCATTTTTAAGCTAAAGATCCAGTGTATTACAGCAGTAGGTACCATAAAGATTTCGGATAAATAAAACTATGTAAACTCAAGTTAGTGACATACAATTACATAGGGTTTAATTTTTTTCCATATACTGTGGTATGCACTAATAAATTCCAACATGTGGTTTTAAATACAGTAGCATCTAAGCACTGATGCAGACCTGCAATTATGTCAATGGACATCCTATGAACATTAGTAGTGAAGATACAAATCCACTGCAGTAAGCTGATTAGCAATGCTAATGTGCATACTACACAGTCATATAATTAGAAAGAGTTTTACTCACAGTGATGTTGAGGTTATGAGGTTAGGACAGTTTCCATTTCAAAAGATGGAAGAATCCAGGTTACCATGATAGGGAAAGTAAATCACCTAATTTAAGCTGTTGAAAATATCATGGTTTATTTTTTTTTAAAAAACTTCTACCTTTATTTGTGAAAATTAAGGTAAATTATGAATTAATTCTTTCCCTGCTAAAAGAGATTTTTTTAAAAAACAGACCCTCAATAGGCTGGATAAAGAATCTCCATCATGTAACACTACATTAGTCCAACTAAGTCGTCACCTCATTGTCCACTTAAGAGAGAATGGAGCTTGATTAGATTTAAAAATCATAAAAATGTTCATGGTTTCCCAAGAAATGGAAAGATGTACAGGGAGATGTGGAAGTGGAAAAAAAGAGCAAAGGCAGTCAGTAACACATACTCGTTTATAATGATGATAAGAATACATTTCCTTTATGCAATTTTGTTGGTGTTCCGTTTTTATATCCCTTCTCAGCTATTATAATCTACAAAATATCCTTAGCTTTGATGGTCTGTAATTAGCGAAAATAAACAGTTATCTTTGCTTTAAATGGAGAATAACCGTTAGTTGATCACTTATAATATTTGCAGATAATTCCATTTTGAAAACGTAGGTGTAAAAACACTTAAATTTGAGACAAGCTATTTTATTTCCGACAAGGTTTATCACAATTGGAACATGTCACCCTCATCATGATACTTTGTGGTGGGATAAAGTAGTGTTGTCATTCTGCTTTAGAGAAAAAAACTGGATCATTTCTTTTAAGTCTTGTGATTATATTTAAATCTTATATACATGCCCTGAAATGAAAAGATATTCTCCATAAATCCTTGCATTATGCAGGAAAATGTCAACTGCAGCTTTAACTAACATTATGTGAGACAAAAGGAAGCCCAAAGTATCTGCTCTTCATAAAGACTAGATGCTAACACACATGCGCATGCGTGTACTCACACACGCACACACGCACTCTGTGCCTCCTTAGAGAGCTATTTTTATTTTCATAATATGGTTAAGTTAGGATTACCCAAGGAAAAAATTTCAAAGGATTTATTATTTAACACTTCAATGGAGTTACTAATAGGAATTATATTGAAGTAGGTCATCCCAAATCCACTCTCAAATGACAAGAGATCACATATAAGTCAGCAAACATTTCAGACACAATAGCCACAAAACCCCCTTAATTATTACCAGGTATATGGTCTAGTATAATAAAGATCAAATAATTCAAATTTCAAGCCAGACTTATAATTACTATCTTACTACCATCTTAGTTAATCACTCATAAAGTAGATGGTTCACTTAACAACAAAATAAGTATTTGCCTTTCTTTCAGTCCATGATACATCCTATTATTTTAGACACACACACACACACACACACACACACACACACACACACCCCTATGGCTAGAAAAATATGAATTCAAGCAAAAGGCAGTAAACAAAGGAAATTTATCTTACCTAAATGAAACACAGAAATAATCTTCGAGGTTGTAAATTTCTAGTTCATGGAACATATTTGTCTTACTCTTTGGAACATGCTTTCTAACTCATTCACACAGAAGTCACTACAAAGTGTTAATTAATACTAACAATGAAATCTGTAAAGGATTATTTCAGGCCTTCCTTACTGACCTGTACATACCTGTCCTAAGTTAATTTGTGTGTGTGGTGGGGGAGTCCTATAAGCCTCTACTATTCCACAATGAGGAAGAATCACTATGAGAGTATACCTTAAGAACAAAAAAATGTGATGCTTTTGGTAAAATCGTCTGTTTATGAACTAAGAATAAAATGTAAAACACCTTGTGTCTGGTGTTCTAAATTTACATCAAAAGTTCTGAGTTTATGATTCTTAAAATATGGGAAATGAACAAGTTTTAAGCTTAGCCCAGACTTGCTTTAAAGAGTCTACATATTTTATCTGTGATGAATTACATTATTTTCACTCTTAGAGATGCAATATCGTCTTCATTTTAACATACTTCTATGGAGGCATGTGGGTTCCATAAAAAATGAGCAACGTGAATGTTGTCTTTTTTTTTTTTTTTAACAGTGTCACTTTATTGTACTACTGAGATAGTAAGCTCTATTATCCAAAAGTCAAAATGCAAGCTAAAGTATCTAAATGAAATATTCAGGAAATCTCTTTATAGTTCTTTCAGCATTCTTCTAAATAAGATTATTTCTTTCCTATGTTTCTAGTCTAAAAACTTTAATTCCATTCTCTAGAATGAATGAAAACTATTACAATTCTTATTTTCCCCTAAAATCCATGACTCGCCTGTAATTGTGGGACCCAATGAATCCTCCTATTGACTGAAAATATATTTATATCTTCATTCAACAGACAATTCTCAGCAATGGAAAGGAAAAATCACAACTGGATACTTTTGTGCATTTGAAATCATAATGACAAATAATATCATAGTATGATATTTTCATGTAACAAATAACTATATACATACAATATACAGACTGGATACTGAGGGATGACTGTATACATACACACATATAGTCATCCCCCAGTATCCTAGGAGGACTGGTTCCAGGACCCCCTGCAAATACGAAAGTCCATGGATCTTCAAGTTCCTTCTATAAAATGGTGTAGTATTTGCATATAATCTACACACATCCTCTGATGTACTTTAAATCATCTCTAGATTACTGACAATACTTAACACAATGTAAATGCTATGTAAATAATTATTATGCTATATTGTTTAGATAGTCATGACATAAAAAAGATCTTCTGTACATGTTTAATACAGACACAACCATCCATTTTATTCTGAATATATTACAACTATTAAAATTCCAGTTGGTTGAATTCATGAATGTGGAACCCATGATATGGAAATATGAGTGTATATATCGTACATATTTTTCATATATGATCATGGTCATTATGTGAAAATATATATGTGTACATATGGAGCTTTATGTATATTAATATACCACTCCTTATCTTGATTTTATCTTCAACTTGCCTTATCTTGATTTTTATAATAATTATCATTTAAGTAGGGGAAGAAATACTATTTCCATTTTATAGGTGAAAAGAAAAAAGACCGAGAAAGTGAATGATCCAAACTCAAACCTATCAAGTCGCACAGCCAGGCTTTGAACTAATCAGTCTTTTCAGTATGTTTCACTGTGATAAAATTATAAGCATTGTTAGAAATGTTCAATATTTAATCAATTTCCTTGTTAACATATTTTAATAATTTTTAGTAATATCTATACCAACTAATTTTTATAGGAAGTTGCAGCTCTTCACGTATATGCAGAAAAAGTATAAACTTTAAAGGTAAAAAACACCGACCATTTACATGGATTCTAATATAAATCACTTTGCTAATGATAGGAAAGGTCTCATTCAACTAACAAGAATAAACAATATAACAGCACTGAGACCATCTATATTTAATAATTTGATTTCCGCCTTTAGCATTTTTTATGACATTAGAAAATATGTTGATTTTTCTGTCTGAATTAAGATACGCAATGCTTGTTAAGGTCAAGAGAAAAAGGGTACTTTTTATATAGGGCATTATAGGACTGCCTTGAAGGGTCTGAGACCTAATTTACGAAGGTAGACATTCATATCATCCTTCCTTTTGTACATGTGCACATTATTGCATCGGCTGGCTGTTTTCTATCATACGATCTCCAAAATAGAGTTCTGTTATTACTGCTTTTTCTAACATCTCTCTATTAATATCTCACTCTCTACCCAGGCTTCCCTGTCATTATCTCCTACATTCTGAGAAGTCCTGATGTTATAAAGATATTAAATAAAAGGTGTAAGTATAGCTATAGCCCAAGCCAGCCCACCAAAATTCAGAGGCCAGACTGTCCCAAGGAAACCAATCTGAAAGTAATAATGTTAATATTTGTTTAATGTTTTAGAGATTCTTCTTATATCTTTAAAATTCATTGAAGATTATTTAGACCATTAGCCTTTAGAATATTGTATTAACACACATATCTATTTTTATTATGTAATCCATTATACTGTATTAAGAACTTGATTATATTCTTCTAAAAATATTACCATTAACTTGCAGATATCTATTAATGTGTGATCCTGTTTGTAGATTAATCAAGGCCCCTTGATTTTCATACCCCCCTCTTGAGCTCTGGACAAAAAAAGAAAGTGGAAAAATAGTAAATCAAGAAAAGCTGTAGAAGGGCTTTTGGAGAAGAGATAAATTCACATAGATAAAACAATCTAACAAAAATCTTCCTGACTACAATTCTTTTTTGCCTGACTTTAGTACCTTCTCACTGAAGTATGAATGGTCAAGTAGAAGGGGTAGAAATACTGATTACAGAGATAGAGATAATACGGTACAGGTCAAAAGAAAAGTGTAATATTATTTCCTAAAATGCAACCCTTCTTTCAAGATCACATTTTCATGCATTTATGTATAAAAATAATTAAGTTGAATAGAAAAACATTTGGTGTGTAATAATAAACTTTATTGTTGACTTTCAGTATCTCTTTTAATTTATTGTATGGGGCTTCCCATGTCTGTGTGTTAAATTTAGGGCAGATTTCATGTTTTCATTCATTTATAGTACCAGAATATTCAGCAATTAATGTCTAGTCTAGTCTAGTATTAAAAGTTTTGAAGTCCTGTTATAGGCACCTGCCATGAGAGAGGGTGGTCAGAATCTCACTTGCAGATCCTTTGATTTAACTGAAACTCTTTCTCGCTTACTGCTCCTGAGAAGATGGCACTTCAGTGGACTTTTGGGATCATTGGCCCCCCCACAGGCAGTCTACGCATCTAAGTCAACCCTGTATCACCTTTTTTGTGGATATGACCTACTTCTAATCCATGACATACACTTAAGCAACATTTGCCTAACAGTTACCTGTCACTCCACCTTCAAAGCAGCTGGCCAATCAGTCTCATGCTCTTTAGATTTCTTAGGCATAAGTCAGCTAGCTGGTCTTAAATGGCAGGGGTCACTTATTAAGTTCTACATCTCTTAAAGCCTTTCTCCCTTGGATTCAGATGAAAGGAGACCCTCCTTTCCTTCCCCTTGGAGGTGTGATGGGACACTTAGCACACTAAAAATTCTCTCCAAACATCCTCCTTTCCTTAATTTCCAATCTCCCAATCCTTTTATATCCTTGACATGATTAAGTAACTTAAGAACCACATAACTGGTTTTCTCCCTCCTGCTCCTGTAAGAACTGGAGGGTATCTTCATACCTTAACTTAAAATATTTTGTCTTAGGGTCATAGTTAAAACAAACAAGGAGAGTCTCATTTAAAAATTCTGTTACACATGGTTGCAAACTTGCACCAAACTCAAGAGGTTAGGGGAAAGATTTTTTTTTTTAATCAGATAAGAGCAAATGCTAGCAGATCATTTGAAATTGTTCATTGCTGAAGATCACTAAATGAACAGTAATTACCACCATGTTTACATTTGCCAATCACATGCTATCTTCATAACAATTAAATAAAAATATAAAATTATTGATGATTTTCATGTACCAAGGATGAATACTCATATGCTAAGAAAACATTCATACTACTCTACACCCAAAAGTGTTAACACCAAAACCGTTAACCTTATTTCCATAGAGGAATATCTATACAGAATCCAGAGGTAAACAAGAGCCCAGGGAGAAGAAAATGTCTGTCCTTTCGCCAACATTATCTTAATATAAGCTTTTAAGAAATAATTAACATCATAGAGGTCAAATAGAGATTTTATACCAAAGAAGATATTGGCTCCATGAAAGCGTCAATTTGATTCTATGCAGAATGAAAATTGGGAGCTGATTTTAAATCAACAGTTTTGTAACATGGACAAATGATTTTAAATGGATTCTGGTGGGTGTAAAAATTTTTCTCCAGAACTTTCAATGGTGCTTGATGAGAATCAACCTTTGACTTCCATAGCACTTGGGTTTGAAATGCTTCTGGAACATTAGAAATCTTACTATTAATATTTCAATATGATCCTTTTCCATTTTTTGTGAACATCAGAGATACACTAGTTATATCACTATGAAACATTTTCATTATAATTTGCCATTTTAACAAGTCTTTTCTTGGCCTTTTCAAATTTTACTTGCTCTTTTACCAATATCTGTTTTTAAGGCAGCTTTAATTGGTTTGAATTTTAAGTATTAGTGCAGGGTTTATCTGGAAAAAAAGAGTAATTTATAGAAAAAAGTTAATAACTAATTAAAACTACACTTTAGTACATTTCATCAAAACCGAGAAGAATATAATTTAGAATGCAGTCTATCCAGAAACTGATTTTTGAGCACTTGCTTCTGGTGACTGATTATCCCGTAGACTTAGAGAAAGAGCTATATGAGGTATACTTGGGTACACAGTAAGCATGTTAAAATTAAGACATAGCATTAATGTAAAATTCTTGGCAGAAGTCAAATCAACCATCATGTGAATATAGATATTCATATCTAATTCTATGAGGCTTTTTTTTTTTTTTTGCCAGTTCTACAGTTTAATATTATTTGCTTTCTGCATTATCCTTCATAGGCTATGGCCTTTGACAAGACAATGACAGGCAAATATTTATAAGCCATAGATTAGTCATAAATCTGTTCCAATCAAATGATCAGTAAGCACATTCTTATTGCCAGTTGTTATTATCTCTTTTGGAAAGGCATTGGAAACTTTCATTTAGCTGAAAGAACCTAAATTTGCTTCTTTTCCTTCTTCAGTCCTGTCTTGTGTGTGTATACATATTTGTGTATGTGCATAAGTATAAAGAAATGATTATTTTTGCAGCTTTTGGCCTGAATGCTTATCACTCCATTTTATATAATTCATTTTATACAATTCAATTTACCCCTTTCCAAAAATAGATGCTTCAGTTGCAATATTCGTGTCTTTCGAATCTCCATGGAGGCAAGCTTAGCTAATAAATGTTGATTAACATAGCCAAATACTTCAAACTCCCTTTACTTGGAAACCTCCTTTACTTGGAATACTATCATCCGACTTCAAACTCCCTTTATTTGGAATACTATCTTCAGATTGGTTTACAGAGAGAAAGAAACAACAATAAGGTCAGGAGGAATGGAGATGGGGTAAAATAGCAATAAAAAGTAATTATATAAAAATGCTAAAGGTATAACATCTGTTTTTTTGCTTAGCTCACTGAGCTTGACAGTTCCGGATTTATGCTACTGTCCGTGTTTAAACAGATACAAAAAATGGAAAGGGGAAAGATTGTTTATGTGAGACTATTAAATAGTGCAGGGAAAATATGACTCATTATTACACTGGTAAAGAAAAGAGAAACTCAGTAAAATTTCTTTCCACAGATTTGCCTTTGTGATCTGCAAGGTGCTGTTCCCCTGCTTACATTCTGTTACCCTGGCAACACACTCCTGTAAAATAAAGATTATTAAAGCGCATATGATTATTTTGCTGCTGAGTGAATAAGACAAGCCGCTTCTGAAATGCCTTATCAGAGAAATTCAATTTTAGGCCAAATTGTGTTTTTGCCTCCTTCTAGCTTTTCTCCTCCCTCCCCCCACTTCAAATAAAACCATCATCTCCGCATTTACTACATGATATTTTGTTACCCATTCATATTCTTAGTATTTTAAGTCAGTTTTCTTTTAATTTCATGAAAAAGCATTTTCCCCAATTTTTTATAGCTCTAGTCTATTTTTCAGCTATCTACCATCTGTTTGCAAATCAGAATCACAAAGCAATGTGTTCTTGCTTTTATTTTATTATATAGTAATAGTAGAAATATTGGGTTCTGTACCAAACACAAATGTATATATTATACATTGGCTATGCAATATTTGACCAAAGGATGATGCAAAAAGCTAAGATAAAGCATGCGGTGCCATTTTAAAGGCTGCATATCCAGCTGTACAGGTCATCCTCACCCTTAAGTTGAATGTCTTGTGCTATTTCATTTGACGTTGCCCTAAGGTGATGTTATAGAGATGGGTAGTTTTACAGCCATGTTGACAGCCAATCACACCTTTGTTGCTCAGTACCTCTATATTTGGAGAAAAGATTATTAGGAGCCCTGAAATTATTTAATGTATTTTAATATTAGCCAATTTCTTGAAGATATAGTAATGACAACTTTGCTAAAACTATCTAGCAATTTCATTAGAAACTACAGCTTTTAGCATAATTAGGGTCCAAGCAGAGGTCAACAAAAAAATAGGTAAATTGGTAACAGTAAATGCCTATTATGTTTCATGCTATCTGTGTGAAGAAGTTATCATTTAAAATCTTTTAACACAAGAAAGAGTTACATCAGCTTCTAAGTAGAGGTGGATGAAATGAAGTTTGTTCAGAAAAAGGCAAGATTCCAATAAAGGTCACAGAGAAGACTCCTTACACGTCTGTTAAAGCTGACATGAGACATGAATGGATAAAAACAGCCCTGGAGAAAGCTTCATCCTGTACTCTCTGACAGTGGATGGTTGAAGGGGATGACATTGTTGCTACTGAGATTGTTTATGGGACATTTTCCCACTGCTATAAAACACTAGCATATAACCTAACGCTTCTGTGTCATGAGAAAAAAAGCAGAAGTACAGTGCTGATATTCTAATAACATGAAAACATTAATATTTGCTCTGTTAACACTCATTTTCAGGCCCAGCCAAAAACCATACTCTTACATTGATCCAACATGCAGGCCCGTTGGCTTTTTATGTAACTAACTACAAATCACTGTTTATTACTAAGAAATAACATTGATATTTAACAAGCTGTAGAAACTCTGAGCACATGTAGAATGAAATAGCAATTCTTCTGATGAAACAAACCAAATTCAGTATTGTAAACCCAATCTTTGGTATGTTAACACCACCATGGAACTTATGACTATAATTCACTCCCAGCACTGCCCAGAAGGTGTCACCACAGCCTCATTGGCTTGAAGGACTTGGGGACATGTGGGGGAGTAAAAAGCAAGGGGAGGAAAAACAGACACAAAGAAAAAAAAATGTTCATGCAGACAAAGGAATATAAAACAAGTACTAGCTGTAATATATTGTCAAATACAGAAACCCAAACATCCACCCCATGCTAAAACTACAAAATTACTATAGGAGAAAAGTGAGCCTCCACTTGTCAGTGAAAGTAGAAAGTGGGAGATTCAAGGAAGGTGTCACTTGAGGTAGTCATTTTGTAGAAAATAAAAAGCAGGTGATAAATAGAAAATATCCATGTATTAAGCCCAGTCCAAGCTTCTCACCTAAACTGGTTTACCTCCTTATCACATCTAGTTGTATAAGCTGCACTGGATCATATAAAAGGAAAGATAAAAGAACAGCTGGGAAGAGATGTGAGGAAGAATCAAAGAATAGAAAACACAAAGTCTTTTATTGAGAAGCTGCACAAATTAACTCCAAATTACTGCCACAGTCAGACAAGAGGAGGCTTCAAGGCGCAGAACTTGTTGCTGCACTCCATCTTGCTTTATTGTGGTGTCTTCACTCATGTAGCTAAAAGCCATCCCCTTTATAGTACTATATCTTTTAATCTCCACTCTTCCCCCCTGTAGTTTAATTAAAAGACAATGAACCTTTTAAAGTAGTCAAATGGAAAATATAAAATTACACCATTCTATCAAAGCTTAAGATATTCCTGTTCTTAGAGCATGAGAAGAATTCAAAATAACATACTTTGTATTTTATTACACTTCAGTCCCTCTGTGCCATTTCTTCTTCAGGGCTCTTAGCTGGAATAGCTATTTGAACCAGAAAGGCAGCTCACCCTCAGATTGATAAATAGAGGCAAAATTAAAAACAAGCAAACAAACCAAAAAAAAAAAAACAAAACAGTCAAGTTAAATAAATTTGATCTATTCTCTAGATCTTTGTACTTTAATTTTTATTTTTAAATAATATTATTGTAACTTTTCATTCCTTCTATGTTTAACTGACATCGGTCTAAAGATTAGTAGCATTTCTTATTTAAGTATTATTTATTCAAAGTATTGCCAGTTTTAGGGCATGTGGGCTAAAATAAGATAAATATATTAAAATGTTATTAGTTGATTAAGTAGGCCTAAATTCTCAGCTTTCCTCAAACTCCACAGACTAAATCTATTAGTTTTGGCAAAGGGCACCAAGACAAATCCATGCTGTTTGAAATGTTCCATGGGAGTCTTTAAAAATGAAGGTCTTGTCTACTCTTTATGGACATTAAAATGCTTCATCCCAAGGACCCCTTTATAGCAAATTGCAAGCTGTTCTGTGTTATCTGCTTTGACAGGATGAAGGGCTGAGCTGGCCCTAGAGGGATGGGATACAGAGTCTGAGTAGTTCAAACTTGAGATTTCCAATAAACCATCTCCTACAATTAGAAGAAAGGCACAGAGGAGATTCATTGCAACAGATAGTTCCAACCCATTAAGAATTATTCTATTTTCTCTTACTTATTTCATCACTAAAAATCTAACAAAAATCATGTTCCTCCAATACTCCACTCCAAACTAGCGCCTAAAACTCTAATAATCAGCCTAGTTGAAGATTAGCATATACACATCCTTTTTATTAGTCTCTTGATTCTGACACCTATTATATTAATTCCTGATTTCTTATAAATTCAAATCCTTTTCAACACTATACTTACCCAGTCATTATTCTTTAAGTTCAATTGTCCAGTATAGGTTGAAAACCTCCTGGCTTCTTTTATTCTTACTAGCCTATCAATCTCCATGAAAGAAACACTTGCAGATTTCAGTTAGTTAATAAATGCTGGCAGGGCATGAGATTTAGGTTTAATTCTTCATCTATAGATACCTAATATAGGAACCTTGCTAAAAACTTCCAGACACCACTCAATTCATTAATGCCAATTCTCTCCCTTTCTTTTACCCTTCTGTAATTAGGACGTCTATTTTTTGAGTGTTATCACATGTAATAATATATGGAGAGTCTGAACTATTAACATCGAATAAATGATTCTTCCCTTTAGAATGTAAAATTATAATAATAATCCTATTTTTAAAAGTCCCCAATGCTACATACTCATAAGTACATCTCTATGTAAGTCAACTTATAAAAGTCATAAAAATGAAAAGATGGGGAAAAGAAGTCTCTCATCAGCACCTCCAAAACTTTAACAATAATAAAAATAATAATTTATCAGGAAAGATCCCACTAGTTCAGGGAATATCCCTCAAACATATTCTGAAACCTTATAGTACAGTACACAAAAGCTGCAGCTCTGATAATGTTGAAATCATTCAATCTGTTCCTGTCTCAGGTTCTTATTTTTCTATACCAAAACATCATTAAAATTGTACAAATTTGCCAAAAGGAAGAAGAGAATATAATGCAAACTTCACAACAATTAAAATAGAAAAGCATTAAAAAATGACTTAAAGCACAAGCATTCAAATCAGACAGACCTGAATTTGAATACTCGTTGTATTGACTACTGACAAGTTCTTGAACGGTCTAAAATTCAATTTATTCTTCTATAAAAAAAAACAATAATATCAACTTTGAAGGGTTATTGTGATTGAATAATATAGGTAGCATGCTCAGCATAGTGCTCGTTATATGGCAAATAAATATTCACATGCTAGCTACTATGGAAAGGATTTTCCTGGGGGAGGGGGATCTATTGCAAAATGAAAATATTCATTTTATATAACTTGTTTTATAATAAAAAAATAACATTCAATATGGATTGAATAACATTCAATAAAAAAATAACATTCAATACAAGTTTCACCCTTTTGACAATTTAAAATTAACCTAAAGAATAAATATTGCTGCATGCAGTGGCTCACATCTGTAATCTTAACACTTTGGGGGACCCAGTGGGTAGATGGCTTGAGGCCAGGAGTTCAAGCCCAGCCTAGACAATATGGCAGGACCCCATCTCTACATATTAAAAAAACAACAACAGAATAAACACTATTGGGTTTCCAATAATGAAGGTATAAGGACTTTACTATTTGATATAAAATTTGACATATGCCCTCTGCTCAAAACAGAAAACATGGGAGAAAAAATAGAAAAATTGATAACCAAAAACAAAAGACATAAAAAGGCTCACAAACAATATATGCACCTCCATGAACCAGTATGGAGAGAGAAATGAAAAACAGTGTGAAGGGCTGAGGCTACTGTGTGTTGGACCCTGGAGGGAAACAGTGGTAGCCAGGCTTTGGCTCCAGTATGGTAAGGGGGACTAAATAGGTTTCAGAGAAATGGAGAATAGAGAGCGTATGGCTTGATATTCGAGGCTGGTGTGGGGCTTCCCCACACTTGAAAGCTCAGTGGCTGAATCTGTATCACTCTGAGCTGGACTGTTATTATAAGGCATAAGTCTGGACAGAAGTCTTGGGGAGTCAGATGTAGGTAATTGAAAGATTATCACAGGATGGAACGAACAAAAGACAAGAAGAACGAAACACTCATAAAACCTCTTCCTCAAATATAACTGCAAACTAAAATTCACAGAAATCTAATCCTAACAAAGGTATCAGACAAAATCAACAAATTGACAGTCAGAAAATGAATTCACTCTGGCCAGGTACACTGGTTCACACCTGCAATCTCAGCACATTGGGAGGCCGAGGCAGGAAGATCATTTGAACTCAGGAGTTCAAGACCAGCCTGGGCAACATGGCTAGACCCCATCTCTGCAAAAAATACAAAAAAAAAATTGGCTGGGCGAGGTAGCATGTGCCTGTAGTCCCAGCTACTCATGAGGCTGAGGTGGGAAGGTAGCTTCAACCCAGGAGGCAGAAGTTGCAGTGAGCAGAGATCTGTACTCCAGCTGGAGCAGCAGAGTGAGACCCTGCCAAAAAAAAAAAAAAAAAAANAAAAAAAAAAAAAAAAGAAAAGAAGAGAAAAGAAAGGAAAAGAAGGAAAGAAAAAATGACTTCACTTCACATAGAATTAGTTTCACTGTAAAAGCCTAACAATGACTTTAACAGGAGTATATTTGGAATATCTGAAGGCATAAATAAAAGAAACACAAAATATTTCAGGTAAAAGGCAAGAAATTGTAAAATGAAAGAGGCAGATATATAACAACAGGAAAAAAAATTAGAAATGAAAATACAGTCACTGAAATTAAAAACTTAACATGAATAAACTCTGAACTGCATCTTGTACTTCAAAACCCTAAAAAAAAAAATCAATGAAAAAGGCCATTAGATCTATTAAATGAGCTTAGCAAAGTTGAAGAACATGAGACCAAAATATAAAAATCAATTGCATCTCTATATGCTACCAATGTATAGACTATAATTTGAAAATAAAACTTAGTAAACAATTGCATTTACAATAGCATCAACAAGAATAAAATACATAAGAATAAATATAATAATAGGACAGACATGTACAATGAAATCTATAAAACATCATTGAAGGAAATTTCAAAATGTTTAAAGATCTAAATTAATAGGAAGACATCCAGTGATCTTCCAATGGACTGAAAGACTTAGTAATATTAAATGCCCATACTCCCCAAATTGTGATCTACAGATTCATTAGGAATTCTATCAAAATATCAGATGTCTTTTACTATAAACTAACAAGCTAATCTTAAAATTCATATGAAAATACAGAGGACTCAGAATAGCCAGAATAATCTTCAGGAAAATGAACAACCTGTAGATTTTATACTTCCCAATTTCAAAACTGCCTACAAAGCTACAGTAATCAAGATTATATGGTATTGACATAAAGATAGAGATATAGATCAATGAGACAGAATTAAGATACCAGAAATATACTCTTATATTTCTGGTCAATTGATTTTCAATAAGGATGTCAAGATAATTTGATAGGGGAACATCAAATTGTGCTGTGGTAATGGGATATCCACATGCAAAAGAATGAAGTAGTCCCCTACCTCACACCCTATATAAAATTAAGTCAAAATGGATCAAATACCTAAATGTAGGAGGTAAAACTATAAAACTCATAGAAAAATAACAGGAGTAAATATTCTTGACCTTGAATTAGGCAGTGATTTCTTAGATATGATATCAGTAACACAAGCAGTAAAAGAATTTGATAAAACTGGACTTCATCAGAAATTTGAAAAACAACTTTTATTTTTCAAAGGACACGATCAAGAAAGTGAAAAGATAATTGACAGGAAAAAAGTATTTGCAAAACATATATCTGATAAGTAACTTGCATTCAAAATATATAAAAGACATACATAACTCAATAAAAAGACTGAAACTCCAATTTTAAAAATAGGCAGAGAATTTGAACAGAAATTTCTTCAAAAAAGATATAGAAATGCCAATAAGCATGTAAAAAGATGTTCATTAGTGATTAATCACTAAGGAGATGCAAATCAAAACCACAATGAGATACCACTTCATACCCACTAGGATATAAAATAAAAAGAAAATAACAAGTATTGGGGAGGATGTGGAGAAACTGGAAGTTTCAGACATTACTTGTGGTATTGTAAGATGGTGCAGCCACCTCTGGCAATTGCTCAAAATGTTAAACATCGAGCCATCATATGACCCAGACCAACAATTCTACTCCTAGGAGTCTACTCAAGAGAAAAGAAAACATATTACACACACAAAAATTTATACATGAATATTTGCAGCAGCATTATTTGCAATTGTAAAAAAAGTGGAAACAATCCAAGTGTCCACTAAATGATGAACAGAGAAATAAAATATGGTAATACGATTAGACAAAATGAAAAAAAGAAAGGAATGAAATACTCATACATGCTACAATATCGATGAACCTCAAAAACATTATGGTAAGTGAAAGCAGCCAATTACAAAAGACCACGTATCATATATTGTATAGTATCATATATGCAAATGTTCAGAATAGTGTAATCTGTGGAGACAGCAAGTAGATTAGTGGTGACATAGGGCTGGGGGCATCAGCAAATGGAAGAGGGAGTAATAAATAGTGACTACCACTAGGTACAATGTTTATTTTGGGGATGATGAAATGAAAATGTTCTGAAATTAGATTTTTGTAATACTTGTGTAACTATAAATATACTAAAACACACTGAGTCGTACACTATATACCAGTGATGCATATTTATGACATGTAAATTATATCTTAAAAGTGTTTTTAAATATATTATATTTTAAAAGTGTTTTTAAAATGGTTGGGGATGCAGATGTAAATTGCTATAACCACTTAGAAGAACAATTTGCCAACATCTAATATAGTTTATAATACACATATACCCAGCAAATCCATTTTTAGATACACAATGGGGCAAAAATCTTAAAGCATGAGGTGACAGGAAAAAAATATTCATTATAACATTCTTTATGTAATAGTTGAAAAAATAGAAACAACCCAAATGTTTATTAAGAAGTGAACGGATAAGTTGGGTACAGTGGCTCATGTCTGTAATCCCAACACTTTGGGAGGCGGATGTGGGTAGATCACTTGAGCCCAGGAGTTCAAGACCAGCCTGGACAACATGGTGAAAATACACCTCTACAAAAGATACAAAAATTAGTCACACGTGGTAGCACATGGCTGTAGTCCCAGCTACTAGGGGGCTAAGTTGGGAGAATCATATGAGCCCAGGAGGCAGAGGTTACAGTGAGCTGAGATTGTGCCACTGCACTCCAGCCTGGGTAACAGAGCCTAAGGTGAGGCTCTATCTCAAAAAAAGAAAATAAAGAATAATAAAGTGGTACATATTTTTTAAATGAAATACCATAAAGTTTATCAATACAAATGAATTTCAAAAATAGAATGTTGAGAAAAAAAAATTCTTTCCATCTTCTGGCAATGATGACTTAAATTTTGTCATTATGCAAATGACATACATAATGGGATGCCATTGATAGCTCAAAAACTTGCTAAACAACAACATATATAATTTTTTGATACAAAAACATATAATAAATTTTCTTAGGAATAAAATCACTATCTTCAAGGTATAGCTTACTTATGAGAAGAAACATAATAGGATTTGTTAAGAAATGATTTACACCTATAATGTACCATTATTACTATTATTATTATTAAAAATTCTGTAGCAAGCATGACAAAATGGTAATTTCTTAACTAGTGTAATAGGCCTAAAAGTATTGGTTATATTACTCTCCATCTTTTTTTTAGGATGTTTAAAATATATTTTAACACACACACAAATAGAGTGATCTAACAAATTTAAACTTTCCCCAAACAGCAAAGCTTCTTAAAATGATTTTTCTGTTTTGCAATCAATATACCAAGGGCAAATATTATTCACCTGAGCCAGAATTATAGTACTACTAAAAGTGAAAGGATTCATTTAGTCAAAATGCTAAATTTTTTTAAGGTGAAATTAGTATGCATGAATTCAAGCACTTTGAAAATCAGATGCTCTCTGACCTTCCCACTAAAATGTCACCTGACAAGGTCACCATTTCAAGAATATAGTAATTATTCAGGAACGAGGGAGAACATTCAGTGGGATAGTCTCCCTACTGTTTTCTCAGTAGAAATCACAGAAATGACAACTGTAATTAAATCTTTTTAAAAAATTACCTATGAGTTTTAAGTCAGGATAAAAATTATTTCTAACCTTATGAACTTTCACACTGCACTGCACTAAAAGAAAATCCTTCCAGTTTTCCTTTATATCAGTAAAGCATATGACAGCTAAATAAATAGGAAGTCTTCACTTCTGACCTTTCATAGCTACTCAAAAGAAGCAATTCTGTTTGCCAGTATTTCACTTACAAAAGATATAAATGAAACAAGGAGAATAATTAACACTAAGTCATCTCTTATTGAAAAGAGCTGAATGCTTTAAGAAAAACATTACAAGAGAAGGGAGAAGGTACCATTTAGCCCCTAAGCCATGGAAGTTAACAGATTCTTTCCATCTGATGACTTAAATTTTGAAACCATTAAAAACAAAAAAAAGATTTTTCAGGTTGAAGGTAAGTATTACGGAAATCCAACCATTCACAATTATTATCATTATATAAAAGTCTACCTTTTCAGAAAATTTAAGACCACATTTTTTATAATTGTAACAAACACAGATTAACTTACCTTTCCCACGCAAAATATAACAAGATAAAGGCAGTGAAACATTTTATACCACCAGGTATATATTTATTACACCATTACCTACTTTCCTATTAGGGACAACAGGTCTCATCTTGTGGGCCAACTCTGAATAACTATAAGTGACTGCTCAGGACTGTGTCAAGACAGGTTCCTAGGCCATCTGAGCTTAAGAGCAGAGTGGTGGATTGATTAGGGAAAAGGAACGATGAAATGTCAGCCAAGTACTTGCCAGCCTGACTTTATATCTGTTAATGACAGAAAAGAAGAACTAATTACATTTACTCACTCATAGGTATGTTTGAGTATATGTAATAAAGTGAGTTAATACCTAAATGATTTAAATAAAGTTCAAATAATTACTAGCACATGTCATTAGAGAAAAATACAAACTGGGGGAAAAGGAGGAGTTTCTCAATTACAATGAATATACAGGACTGGATGATAGGCCTGATGGGGACAATATGAGTCATAGGAGGAAAAATCTCAATTACTCAAAATATTTATTGTTTTGCCTATTCTGGATATTTCCTAGAAGTGGAATCAAACGATATGTGGCCTTTGTGACTGGCTTCTTTCACTAGGCATGCTTTCAAGATTCATCCATGATGTAGTATACATTGCTACTTCATTCCTTTTTATGGTCCAAGAATGCTTGTTGTATGACTATATTGCATTTTATTTTTCCATTCTTCAGCTGATGGACCTTTGGGTTATTTTCAATTTTTCTGAATAAAATGTTTTATAGTATGTGTTAATATAATCTTCAAATATTTGGTGGACAGATCACTAGAGGTCAGCAGCTGAGACTAGCCCAGCCAACATGGTGAAACCCCACCTCTACTAAAAAATACAAAAATTAGCTGGGCGTGGTGGCAGGCGCCTATAATCCAAGCTACTAGGGAGGCTGAGGCAGGAGAATCATTTGAACCTGGGAGGTGGAGGTTGCAGTGAGCCAAGATCCTGTCAATATACTCTAGCTGAGTGACGGAGTAAGACCCAAAAAAAAAACAAAAAAAAAAAAAAAAAAAGCAACTCTTCATCCGTTAAAGCTTGACCGTGAGATTGCAGCAAAGTCACACCTTCAGGCTCTACTTCTAATTCTTGCTCTCTTGCTATTTTCATCACATCTGTAGTTACTTCCTCCATTAAATCTTGAACCTGTCGAAGTCATCCTAGAGGTTTAGAATCAGCTTCTTCCAAACTTCTGTTAGTATTGATCTCCTTCCATGAATCACAAATGTTCTCAAAGGCATCTAGAATGCTGGTTCCTTTCCAGAAGCTTTCCAATTTACTTGGTCCAGATCCATCAGAGGAATGGCTATTCTTAAACACTAGAAAGTCAAAATGACTCTTTGATCCATGGGTTTCAGAATGGTTCCTGGGTTAGCAGGCATGAAAACAATATCAATCTCCTTGTACACCTCCAACAGAGCTCTTACATGATGAGGTGCATCATCAATGAGCAGGAATATTTTGAAAGGAATCTTTACTTTTGAGCAGTAGGTCTTGACAGTGGGCTTAAAATATTCAGTAACTATGCTGTAAACAGTTGTGCTGTCATCCAGGCTTTGCTGTTTCATTTACAGAACACGGGTAGAATTAATTTAGTATAATTCGTTTTTAAATTTTATTTTTAGAGATGGGGTCCCACTATATTGTCCAGGGTAGCCTCAAATTTCTAGGCTCAAGCAATCCTCCAACTTCAGCCTCTTGAGTAGCTGGGAGTACAGGCACAAGCCACCTAACCCCAAAAATCAGCATAATTCTTAAAGACCCTAAGATTTTCAGAATGGTAAATGAACATTAGTTTCCATTTAAAGACTCTAGCTGCATTAGCCCCTAACAAGAGTCAATCTGTCCTTTAATTTTTTGAAGCCAGGCATTGACTTGTCTCTAGCGATGAAAGTCCTACATGACATCTCTTCCCAATAGAAGGCTGTTTCCTCTACATTGAAAATCTGTTGTTTAATGTAGCCACATTCATTAGTTATCTTAGCTGGATATTCTGGATAACTTGCTGCAGTCCTCTGCATCAGCACTTGCTGCCTTACCTTGCATTTTTATGTTAGGAGATGGCTGCTTCTTTCATTAAACCTCATCAACTAACCTCTACTAGCATTTTCTTTTTTTTTTCTACAGCTTTCTTGTCTCTCGTGGCCTTCCCAGAACTGAAGAGAAGTAAGGCCTTGTATCTGGATCAGGCTTTGGCTTAAGGGAATGTTGTGACTAGTTTGATCTTCTATCCAAACCACTAACACTTTCTCCACATTGGCAATAAGGCTATTTTGCTTTCTTATCATTTGTATGTTCACTGGAGTAGCACTTTTAATTTCCTTCAAGAATGTTTCTTTTGCACTCACAATTTGGATAATCATTTAGCACAAGAGGCCTAGTTTTTGGCCTATCTTGGCTTTTCACATGCCTTACTCATTAAGCTTAATCATTTCTAGCTTTGATATTAAGTGAGGGATGTGCAACTCTTCCTTTTCGTTGAACACTAAGAGGCCAATGCAAGGTTATTAATTGGACTAATTTGAATATTGTTGTATCTCAGGGAATAGGGAGGCCTGAAGATAGGGAGAGACAGGGAAATGGCCAGTCAGTGGAGCAGTCAGAACACGCATCACATTCATTAAGTTCACCATCTTACATAGACAGTTTGTAGTGTCTCAAAACAATGACAATAGTAACATCAAAGATCACTGATCATAGATCAGCGTAACAGATATAAAATGAAAAAGTATGAAATATTGACACAGAGAGACAAAGTGAGCACTTGCTGTTGGAAAAACTGTGCCTATAGACTTGATCAACAGAGGGTTGCCACAAATCACTCATTTGTTTAAAAAAGAAAAAAAGGCAGTATCTGTGAAGCACGGTAAAATGAAGTATGCTTGTACAAGATCACGCCAAGAGAAATCGTTTAAATTTTTTCTTTCCCAAACTGGATGCCTTTTATTCTTTTCTCTTGTTTAAATGCTCTGGCTAGAACTTCTAGTACAATGTTAAATAGAAGTACTGACAGTGGATGTCATCTTGTTCCTGATCTTCCTAAAAAGCATTTAGTATTTCACCAAGAAGTATGTTAGCTATGTGGTTTTTGGATATTTTTTTTTTTATCAGATTGGCAGATTGTCTTTCTATTCCTAGTTGGGTGAATGATTTTATCATGAAAAAATGTTGAATTTTGTCAAAAACTTATTCTGTATCTACTGAAATGATTATGTATTCTTATCCTTTGCGGTTTTAATTTGATGCATTACATAGATTGATTTTCAGATGTCAAAGCAAACTTCCATTTCTAGCATAAATCCCACTTGGTCATAATATGTGTGTGTGTGTGTGTGCGTGTGTGCGTGTGTGTGCGTGTGTGCACGTGTGTGTGTGTGTGTGTGTGTGTGTGTGTGTATGTCTGTGTAATATGGCTGGATTTGATTTGCTAGTATTTTGTTGAAGACTTTTGCATCTATATTTATAACGGAAGTTGATCAACATTATTTTTTCTTGTTTGCTTTGTCTAGTTTTGGTATCTGAGCAATATTGGCTTGAACAAGAATGAATTAGGAAGTGTTTTTGTAAGCACCTGTAAAGGATTGGTGTTAATGTTCTTTAAACATATGGTACAATTTACCAATGAAGGTATTTGGGCCTGGGGTTGTGGGAATTCTAAAAATTACTAATTCATTATCTTTACTTTTTATACAGGTCTATTCAAATTTTTACTTTTTCTTGAGTCAGCTTTGGTAGTTTTTGTCTTCCTAGGAATTTTCCATTTCATTAAGTTGTATAATTTGTTGGTGTACAGTGGTTTACAGTGTTAACTTATGGTCTTTGTCATTTCTTTTCTTTTTTAATTTAATTTTATGTTCTGGGATACATGTGCAGGATGTTCAGGTTTGTTACATAGATAAACGTGTGCCATAATGGTTTGCTGCACCTGTCAGCTCATCACCTAGGTATGAAGCTCCACATGCATTAGCTATTTATCCTGATGCTCTCCCTCCCCCCAACCCTGCCCCTTATAGGGCCCAGTGTGTTTTGTTCCCCTTCCCGTGTCCATGTGTTCTTATCACTCAGATCCCACTTTTAAGTAAGAACATGTGGTTTATGTTTGTTTTCTCTTTTTTTTCTGATTTTAATAATTAGAATCTTCTCTCTTTTTTTATTGGTCTGCTAAAGTTTCATCCATTTTGTGGATCTTTTTGAAGAACCAAATTTTAGGTTCATTAATTATCTCTATTGTTTTTCTATCCTATTTACTTTTGCTCAAATATTTTATTATTTTTTTTCTGCTTCATTGTGTTTAGTTTGTTCTTTTGTTTGCTTCTTAAGATTAAGTTATTCACTTTAACTCTTTTTTTTAAATATAGGCATTATACTCATAAATTTCATGTAAGCACTTCTTTAACTGTATCTCATACATTTTGGTGAGTTTTATTTTTTTTTCATTCATCTCTTAAGTATTTTGTAATTTCATTTGTTAAATTTTTCATTAATTGGTCATGTCTGTGTTGTTAACTATTCATATATTTCTGGATTTCCCAAATTTCCTCACTTATTTCTAACTTCATTCCAGTGTGGTAGGAAAACATGCTTTGCATGATTTCAGTCATTTATTGAGGCTTATTTTATGGACTATAAATGGTTTACTTTGGAGACTATTCTATGTATGCTTGAGAAGGATATATACTTTTGTTGTTGCCGTGAGGAGTGTTTTACACATCCCGTTAGTTGATGTTAGTTGGTGGTATTTGTATGACATTTTCTTGTTGATCTTTTTTCTATTTGTGCTATCCATTACTGAAAATGGGGTATGAAGTCTCCAACTATTATTATTTTATTGTCTATTTCTCTCTTCAATTCTGTTGGTTGTTGCTTTGTATGTCCTGGGGTCTGGTGTTAGTACATATTTGTTTGTAATTTTTATATCTTCTACATGGATTGACACTTTAATTATTATAAATTGTCCTGTTTTGACTCTAATAACAATTTTTGTCTTAAAGTCTCATATTAGTACACCCACTTCAGCTCTATTTTGGTTATTGTTTCTGTGGTATAAATTTTCCTATCCATGAGTTTTAACCTATTTGTGTCTTTGAATCTAAAGTATGTCTCTTACAGAGAGCATATGGTGGGATGTTGCTCTTTTATTCATTCTGCAAATCCTTGATGGTTGATTAGAATGTTTAATCTATTTCTTTCCACTTAAAATAATGCAATGTAGGCTTTTATTATCCAAAAACTTATTATTCAGTATAAATTCAGGAATAGGTTTGATTCAGAAAATCAGGAAGTGCAAGGTCCACAGATGTTGGCAGGTAATTGGGGAAATCTTTTTAGTAGAGGTGGTGGTATGCAAGTTATCTCAGAATATAAGCAAAGTTAGTCAACTAAATAAGACATTGATTATAACAGTGGAGCTCCTAAGAATCAGGTATTTCTGGTACAGTAAACAATATGAAGAAATAATGGTCTATTTGTATTATTAATTGTTGTTTCAGTATTGATGCAGTAGAAAATGGTGGTATTGAGGTGTGCTTTAAATCATTACATATGTATATCATGGTTAAAACTATCAGAATGAATGACACTATGTCAAGAGTAATGAAGGGTGAAGGTCTACATCTAAACTATTGTTTCAGGTTTTAAGGAATAATTTCAAGGTTACTCTAGATTCTGAAAGGCAATGGAAAATGAAACCCTGAATATTCCATGAACACATCTTTTTGTACTGAGAATTAATGCAATTTAGCTTATGGTTTTTACATGCCCAAGTTGAAAGTCATTAGCAATCACTGAAAGGTTTAGAGCAACGACACACCCACACCACTCTGCATTGCCTTCTGAGAACAACTGTACATGTTACCACAAGTTTCTGCCATATGTAAGACTTTTTACAGTACCATAACTCTTATTTAATATATATATTTATTTTTTGAGGTGGAGTCTCACTCTGTCACCCAGGCTGGAGTGCAGTGGTATCAACTTGGCTCGCTGCAACCTCTACCTTCTGGGTTCAAATGATCCTCCCACCTCAGCCTCCCAAGAGCTGGGACCACAGGTGCACACTACCACACCTGGCAAATTTTTATATTTTTAGTAGAGTCAAGGTTTCACCATACTGGCCAGGTGGGTCTTGAACTCATGACTTCAAATGATCCATCTGCCTTGGCCTCCTGAAGTGCTGGGATTACAGGTGTGGCTCACTGTGCCTGGCTGGCTTTCACAATATCTTTTAACTGTGAATCTTAAAGATACTATAAAAAGAGTAACTTAATCCTCACCATGTTGTGTGGAATATAAGAAAATCTTAGCTTACTTATGTCATTTAAAAAAATTATCATAAGGTCTGCAATCCAAGATGGCAGAATAGGAACAGCTCCGGAGTACAGTTCCCAGAGAGAACAAGGCAGAGAGTGAGTGATCACCGCATTTCCAAACGAGGTTTTACTGCCCACAGATGAGGAGATTCCTGGGCTGCAAAACGCCACGAGTTTCCAGCATGGCTGTTTCAGCTGGCACTGTGGATCTTCACACAAAAACTCACACAAATCTGGGCAGCTGTTTCAACTGGCGACTGGAATGCCTGGGAGACAGAGCTGTACATCAAAAAGCTTGTCCACCATGATCAAATAGGCTTCATCCCAGGGATGCAAGGCTGGTTCAACATATGCAAGTCTACAAACGTAATCTACCATATAAACAGAACCAAAGACAAAAACTATATGATTATCTCAACAGATGCAGAGAAGGCCTTCAAGGATATTTAACAGCCCTTTATGCTAAAAACAATCAATAAACTAGGTATTAACCGAATGTATCTCAAAGTAATAAAAGCTGTTTACGACAAACCCATGGCCAATATCATACTGAATGGGCAAAAACTGGAAGCATTCCCTTTGAAATCCAGCACTAGACAAGGATGCCCTCTCTCGCCACTCCTATTCAATATAGTATTGGAAGTTCTAGCCAGAGCAATCAGGCAAGAAAAAGAAATAAAGGGTATTCAATTAGGAAAGGAGGAAGTCAAATTGTCTCTATTTACAGACGACATGATTGTATATTTAGAAGACCCCATTGACTCAGCCCAAAATCTCCTTAAACTGATAAGCAACTTCAGCAAAGTTTCAGGATACAAAATCAATGTGTAGAAATCATAAACATTCCTATACACCCATAACAGACTAAAAGACAGCCATATCAAGAGTGAATTCCCATTCACAATTGCTACAAACAAAGGATGTAAAGGACCTCTTCAAGAAGAACTACAAACCACTGCTCAAGGAAGTAAGAGAGGACACAAACAGATGGAAAAACATTCCATGCTCATGGTTAGGAAGAATCAATATTGTGAAAATGGCCATACTGCCCAAAGTAATTTATAGATTCAATGCTATCCCCATCAAGCTACCTATGACCCTCTTCACAGAACTGGAAAAAATCACCTTAAACTTCATATGAAACCAAAAGACAGCGCATATAGGGAAAACAATCCTAAGCAAAAAGAATGAAGATGGAGGCATCATGCTACCTGACTTCAAACTATACTACAAGGCTACAGTAATCAAAACAGCATGGTACTGGTACCAAAACAGAGATATAGACCAATGGAACAGAACAGAGGCCTCAGAGGCAATGCCACACATCTACAACCATCTGATCTTTGAAAAACTGTACAAAAACAAGCAATGGGGAAAGGATTCCCTGTTTAATAAATGGTGTTGGGAAAACTGGCTAGCCATATGCAGAAAACAGAAACTGGACCCCTTCCTGACACCTTACAGTAAAATTAACTCCAGATGGATTAAAGACTTAAACATAAGACCTAACACCATAAAAACCCTAGAAGAAAACCTAGACAAAACCATTCAGGACAGGCATAGGCAAGCACTTCATAACTAAAACACCAAAAGCATTGGCGGCAGAAGCCAAAATAGACAAATGGGATCTAATTAAACACCAGAGCTTCTGTACTGCAAGAGAAACAATCATTAGAGTCTACCGGCAACCAATAGAATGGGAAAAAATTTCTGCAATCTACCCATCTGATAAAGGGCTAATATCCAGAATCTACAAAGAACAAAAACAGATTTACAAGAAAACAAACAAACAAACCCATTCAAAAGTGGCTGAAGGACATGAATAGACACTTTTCAAAAGAAGACATATGTGTGGCCAACAAACATAAGAAAAAATGTTCATCATCACTGGTCATTAGAGAAATGCAAATCAAAACTACATTGAGATACCATCTCACACCAGTTAGAATGGTGATCATTAAAAAATCTAGAGACAAAAGATGCTGGAGGGAATTTGGAGAAATAGGAACACTTTTCACCATTGGTGGGAGTCCAAATTAGTTCAACCATTGTGGAAGACTGTGTGGCCATTCCTCAAGGATCTAGAAACAGAAATTCCATTTGACCCAGCAATCCCATCACTGGTTATATATCCAAAGGATTATGAATCATTCTATTATAAAGACACATACACACATATGTTCACTGCAGCATTGTTTACAACAGCAGAGAACTGGAATCAACCCCAATGCCCATTGATGATAGACTAGACAAGGAAAATGTGGCACATATACACCATGGAATTCTATGCAGCCATAAAAAACAATGAGTTTGTGCCCTTTGTAGGGACATGGAAGAATCTGGAAACCATCATTCTTAGCAAACTGACGCAAGAACAGAAAATCAAACACCGCACGTTCTCACTCATAGGCGGGTGTTGAACAATGAGAACTCATGGACACAGGGAGGGGAGCATCACACACTCGGGTCTGTTGAGGGGGACTCAGGGAGGGACAATGGGGGGTAGGGAGGTTGGGGAGGGATAACATGAGAAGAAATTCCAGATATAAGTGATAGGGGGATGGAGGCAGCAAACCACATTGCCATGTATGTACCTATGCAACAATCTGCATAATCTGCACATGCACCCCAGAACCTAAAGTACAATAAATATATATATATATAATTATTATATAAAATCCCATTACATAGTTATTACACAGTTCTCATATGATAGCTATCACAGTTCCCTCTTTTTTCTTTTATAGTTCTGCCTACATGTTTGTGATGGTTAATACTGAGTGTCAACTTGATTGGATTGAGGGATACAAAGTATTAATCCTGGGGTGTGTCTGTGTGGGTGTTGCCAAAAGAGATTAACATTTGAGTCAGTGGGCTGGAGAAGGCAGATACAGTCTTAATCTGGTGGGTACAATGTAATCAGCTTCCAGGGAATATAAAGCAGGCAGACAAACAAGAAAAGATGTGATGGACTTAGCCTCCCAGTCTACATCTTTCTTCTGTGCTGGATGCTTCCTGCCCTCCAACATCAGACTCCAAGTTCTTCAGCTTGGAGACTTGGACTGGCTCTCCTTGCTCCTCACCTTGCAGAGAGCCTATTGTGGGATCTTGTGATTGTGTCTGTTAATACTTATATCATTTATATATGGGAGACACATATATATATTTATTTCATATATATTATATATATATAATAAACTCCCATGTCTCCCATAAATGTACCATATATATACATACATATGTACCATATATATACATATATGTATATGTCCCATATACATATATATATATACACACACACACACACATATACACACACACACACACACACATATACACACACACACATATATGTCCCATATATATGTCTCTCATAGAAATATGGGACATATATATATATATATACATATATATCTATATCTTAGAGGGACAGAACTAATATATATGTATTAGTTCTGTCCCTCTAAGAGAACCCTCACTGATACAGATTTTGGTACCAGAAGTGGTTCTAGAGGAACAAAATACTAAGGATGGCATTCTTTCATTAGTTTTCGGATTTCTGGATTTGGATGTTTAATATGATTAGAACCAAAAATGCTTCTATTCTACTTGAACTCTACTTCTAACAGTTGGGAACCCTGATAGTCCTTAGCATGAACTGTTTTGAGAGTTGTGCAAATAAATGTATTTGATACTCCTGATTCACCGCCTGTGAGAGGCAAGTAGTTTAGTGACTCTGTACATAATAGCTTTGACCATATATGAAGAACCAAGGAACATAATGAAGCTGATTGCTTGCTCCTAAGTTCAGTGGATGAAGTGATGAAAGGAAATGATGAACTCAGGGATCCTGTCTCCCAGCCTCAGAAGCAGATACTGAGCCTCAAATCTGCTAAGACTGCCCTTAGTGAGTCTTATCTCCTGTAGAGAAAGAGTTGAAATTGTGGAAAAACTGACACAAACTCTTATGTGAGTGGTTCACCTGCAATGAAAGATGCATGCACAGCTCACCAGGTGTCTGCTGTTAATGTGAGGGCACTGACTGGAAAAGAATGGGGCCCTCAAATTTGGAATGGAGACATGTGGGAGGACCCTGATGAAGCTGGGGGACACTGAGTTTGTAAACTCCAATGCACCTTTTTTGCCAGAAGGAACAGGTTCCCCATTCCCGGTAGTGGCAACATCCCCTCCCTGACCCATGCTGTCATCAGCCTTCCCACCTGATGTCTGAGGAGATAAACCTTGCACTGACTGAGGCAACAGGGAAGGCCTCCCCTGAGTCAGTTGCCAGGCAAGATAAACTTGATTCTCCTCAGAAGCCACCAACAGCTCTGTTTGCTTCTAGACATATAACTATACTAAAGTCCTGGTGGGCCCCTAGAGGTGAGATTGAGAGTGTGACCCATGAGAAGGTGTGCTACAGCCAAAAAGAACTGTTTGAGTTCTCTAATTTATCAAAACAGCAATTTGGAGAACAGGTGTGAGAATAGATATTAAAGGTATGGGGTAATGGCAGAAGGAACAAAGAGTTGGAACAGGCTGAATTTATTTATTTGAGCCCACTACGTAAGGACTCTGCATTTAATGTTGCAGCTCAGGAAGTTAAAAAAGGTTCTAATAGTTTATTTGCTTGGTTAGCTGAAATATGGATTAAAAGATGGCCCACTGTGAATGAGCTGGAAATGCCTGATCTTCTTTGGTTTAATGTAGAGGAAGAGATTCAAAGGCTTAGGGAGATTGGGATGGTGAAGTGGATTAGTCACTTTAGACCTACTTATCCCAACTGGGAGGATCCGGAAGATATACCCTTGACCAATGCCTTGTGAAACAGATTCGTAAGGGCAGCACCTACATTTTTGAAGAGCCCTGTATTGCTCTTCTCTGTATGTCAGATCTAACAGTGGGAACCACAGTCTCTCAACTACAAAATTTAAATACAATGGGAATAATTGCATCCTGAAGTGCCAGGGGCCATGTGGCAGCGTTCAACCGTCAAAGGCAAGGTGGACAGCAGAGGCAAAGCAGCAATCAGAACAATCTGACTTGTGTAGCATTCTGGCATTGGCTAATTAGTCATGGTGTTTCTAGAAGTGAAACTGACAGGAAGCCTACTGCACTCCTACTTAAATTACACAAACAGAAAACTTCTAGGTTGAATGGACAAAAGACTAAATTGAATTCTAAAAATAGAGAATCACAGCCCTTTAATCATTTTCCAGACTTGAGCCAGTTTACAGACCTAGAACTCTTTGAATGAAGGGGAGGCTGGGTCCCCTTGAGGAAGTACCCATGACATTACCAACAATTTATGCAGTGAATCTTTCTCCCATCCTTCCCCAAGGAAACCTCCATCCTTTTACCAGGGTAACTGGGCACTGGGGAAAGAGAAATGATCAGACATTTTGGGGACTATCGGACACTGGTTTTGAGCTGACTTTGATTCCATGGGGACCCAAAACATCATTGTGGTCCCCCAGTTAAAGTAGGGGCTTATGGAAGTCAGGTAATTGAGTTTTACCTCAGGTCTGACTTACAGTGGGTCTAGTGGGTCCCCGGACTAATGTTGTGATATGGTCATTTCCCCAATGCCAGAATGCATAATTGCCATGGAAATACTTAGCAGGTGGCAGAACCCCCCCCAGTGGCTCCCTAACTGGGTAGGGTAAGAGCTATTATGGTGGGAAAGGCCAAATGGAAGCCATTAGAGCTGCCTCTACCTAGAAAAATAGTAATTCAAAAACATTTGCACCCCTGGAGGGATTAGAGAGATTAGTGCCACCATTAAGGACTTGAAAGATGCAGGGGTGGTAATTCCCACCATATCCCTGTTCAACTCTGCCATTTAACCTGTGCAGAAGACAGATGAATCTTGGAGAAAGACAGCGGATTATCATAAACTTAACCAAGTGGTGACTCCTATTGCAGTTGCTTTACTAGATGTGGCTTCATTGCTTGAGCAAATTAACACGTCTGCTGGTACTTGGTATACAGCTATTGACTTGGCAAATGTCTTTTTCTCTATTCCTGTCCATAAGGCCCACAGTAAGCAATTTGCCTTTAGCTGGCAAGGCCAGCAATATACCTTTACTGTCATACCTCAGGGGTATATCAACTCTTTGTGTCATAATCTTATTTAGAGAGACCTTGATAGCTATACACTTCTGCAAGATATTACACTGGTCCATTACATTGATGACATTATGCTGATTGGGTCCAGTGAGCAAGAAGTAGCAAACGCACTGGACTTATTGGTGAGACATCTGCATGCCAGAGGATGGGAAATAAATCTGATTAAAATTCAGGGAACTTCTCCCTCAGTAAAATTTCTAGAGGTCCAGTGGTATGGGGTCTGTCACAATATTTCTTCTAAAATAAAGCACAAGTTGCTGTATTTGGCCCCTACTTCAACCAAGAAAGAGGCACAACGCCTAGTGGACCTATTTGGATTTTGGAGGCAATACATTCCTCATTTGGGTGTGTTACTCCAGCCTACTTATTGATTGACCCGAAAAGCTGCCAGTGAGTGGGGTCCAGAACAGGAGAAGGCTCTGCATCAGGTCCCAGCTGCTGTGCAAGCTGCTCTGCCACTCAGGCCATTTGACCCAGCAGATCCAATGGTGCTTGAGGTGACAGTGGCAGATAGAAATGCTGTTTGGAGCCTTTCTCAGGCTCCCATAGGTGAATCATAGCGGAGGCCTCTAGGATTTTGAGAGCAAGACCTTGCCATCTTCTGCAGATAACTCAGAATGTCTCTCCTTTTGAGAGATAGCTCTTAGCCTGTTACTAGGCTTCGGTGGAAATTGAACGTTTGACTATGGGTCATGAAGTCACCATGCGACCTGAACAGCCTATCATGAACTCGGTGCTTTCTGACCCAACTAGCCATAAAGTGGGTCATGCACAGCAGCATTTCATCATCAAATGGAAGTGGTATATACATAATTGGGCTTCAGCAGGTCCTGAAGGCAAAGTAAGTTACATGAGGAAGTGGCTCAAATGACCTATGGTCTCCACTTCTGCTGCCCTGCCTTCTCTCCCTTAGCCTGCACTGATGGCCTCATGGGGAGTTCCCTATGATCAGTTGACAAAGGAAGGGAGGACTAAAGCCTGGTTCACAGATGGTTCTGCATGATATGCAGGCACAATCCGAAAGTGGATAGCTGCGGCACTACAGCCCCTTTCAAGGACATCCCTCAAGGACAGTGGTGAAGGTAAATCTTCTCAGTGGGCAGAACTCTGAGCAGTGCACTTGTGCACTTTGTATAGAAGGAGAAATGGCCAGATGTGTGATTACATACTGATTCAGGGGCTGTAGCCAATGGTTCAACTGGATGGTCAGGGACTTGGAAGAAGTATGATTGGAAAGTTGGTGACAAAGAAATTTGGGGAAGAGATATGTGGATGGACCTCTCTGAGTGGTCAAAAACTGTAAAGATATTTGTATTCCATGTGAGTGTTCACCAACGGCTGCCCTCAGTGGAGGAGGAGATTAATAATCAAGTGGATAGAATGACCCTTTCTGTGGATACCACTCAGTCTCTTTCCCCAGCCACCCCCGTCATCGCCCCACTGGCCTATGAAGAAAGTGGCCACGGTGACAGGGATGGCGGGTTACACATGGACTCAGCAGCATGGACTTCCACTCACCAAGGCTGACCTGGCTACAACCACTGCTGAGTGCCCAATTTGCCAGCAGCAGAAACCAACACTGAGCCCTCAATATGGCACCATTCCTTGGGGTGATCAGCCATAATGGAACTCTTCCATCGTGGAAAGGGCAAAGGTTTGTCCTCACTGGACTAGACACTTACTCCAGATATGGGTTTACCTATCTTGCATGCAATGTTTCTGCCAACAGTACCATTGTGGACTCACAGAATGCCTTATCCACTGTCAGGCTATTCTACGCAGCATTGCCTCTAACCAAGGCACTCACTTTATGGCTAAAGAATTGCAGCAGTGGGCTCATGCTCACGGAATTCACTGGTCTGACCACATTCCCCATCATCCTGAAGCAGCTGGATTGACAGACAGGTAGAATAGCCTTTTGAAGTCACAATTACAATGCCAACTAGGTGACACCACTTTGCAGGGCTGGGGCAAAGTTCTCCAGAAGGCCATGTATGCTATCAATCAGCGTCCAAAATATGGTACTGTTTCTCCTATAGCCAGGCTTCATCGGTCCAGGAGTCAAGGGGTGGAAGTGGAAATGGCACTACTCACCATCATCCCTAGTGAACCACTAGCAAAATTTTTGCTTCCTGTTCCCATGACATTACGTTCTGCTGGCCTAGAGGTCTTGGCTCCAGAGGGAGGAATGCTGCAACCAGGAGACACAACAACGATTTCACTAAACTGGAAATTAAGATGGCCACCTGGACACTTTGGGCTCCTCCTACCTTTAAGTCAATAGGCTAAGAAAGGAGAGGCAGTGTTGCCTACGGTGATGGACCCAGACTACCAAGATGAAATCAGGTGACTACTCCATAACGGAGGTAAGAGACAGTATGCAGGGAATACAGGAGATCAGTTAGGGCGTCTCTTAGTATTACCAAGCCCTGTGATTTACGTCTATGGGAAACTACAACAGCTCAAGCCAGGAAGGACTGCAAATGATCCAGAATCTTCAGGAATGAAGGTTTGGGTGACTCCACCAGGAAAAAAACCATGACCTGCTGAGGTGCTTGCTGAAGGCAAAGGGCATACAGAATGGATAGTAGAAGGTAGTCATCAATACCAGCTACGACCACATGACCAGCTGCAAAAACGAGGAATGTAACTGTCATGTAATATTATTTCTTCTTCTCCTTCTTCTTCTTCTTTTTTTTTTTGAGACAGAGTCTTGCTCTGTCACCCAGGTTGGACTCGGCTCATTGTAACCTCCATCTACCAGGTTCAAACAATTCTCCTCTCTCAGCATCCCAAGTAGTTGGGATAACAGGCATGCACCACCATGCCCTGCTAATTTTCATTTTTTAATAGAGATGATGTTTCATCATGTTGGTCAGGCTGGTCTTGAACTCCTGACCTCAGGTGATCCGCCGTCGTTGGCCTCCCAAAGTGTTGGGATTATAGGCATGAACCACCATGCCTGGCTGCCTCCTTTTGACAAAAACATGTTTGTGCATGTATACACTTGTACTAAGAAAGTATCTTCATTTTATTTCTTTTTCCTTTGTCATGTGACGTAATATTTATTACTTCATATCAGGATTTAAGTATTGTTAACTTTATGTAATAGTACTTGATTGGGGATTGGTCTGTTTCCCACTGTATGAAACATAGTTGTATTATGTTAGGCATAATTATGACCCCGTTATTGTCTTTATTTGAAGATTATGTATGTTCTCAGGATATGCATATGGATTGAGGTTGATAAAGGATGGACTTGTGATGATTAATACTGAGTGTCAACTTGATTGGACTGAGGGTTACAAAGTATTAATCCTGGGTGTGTCTGTGTAGGGGCTACCAAAAGAGATAAACTGAGTCAGTGGGTTGGGGAAGGCAGATCCACCCTTAACCTGGTAGGCACAATCTAATCAGCTTCCAGCAATATAAAGCAGGCAGACAAATGTGAAAAGACAAGATGGAGCTAGCTTTCCAGTCTACATCTTTCTCCCATGCTGGATGCTTCCTCCCCTATAACATCAGACTCCAGCTTCTTCAGTTTGGGGCCTTGGACTGGCCCTCCATGCTCCTCAGCCTGTTGACAGCCTATTGTGGAGCCTTGTAATCATGGAAATTAAGTAAGTCTCAAGAAATACATATATATCTCCATCCCCTATTAGTTCTGTCTCTCTAAGAGAGCCCTGACTAATACAATGTCTGTAGAAGGCAACCTTTCAACTATCCATCACAATTTTTACTTATGTTTTCTATAATCCTACAGTATTTCTAAAACATGCACACATACTCCATCTCTCCCCATCCACCTCAAGAACATACATTCCTTCAAGGTAATCTATATAAAGAGAAGTAGAAGAAACATCTGATTAATGTTGGCAAACATTTTATAAATTAGGATAAGTCACTTTTGCTGGTTCAAATAATTTTGGGCAAAGGTGATGAAATACAGAAAGTTACGCTGAAGGAAATGGTTCTTCTCCAGCCCTATTTTTTTGCCATTTGGGGCAATACAAGCATTGAAAAAATGTGAAATTCATGAGTTCATACTGATACTTTTTTTTTTTTTTTTACTGGAGAGGAAGAGAAGCTTTTCTTCATAGCAGAACACCAGTCAATTAATAAGGAAGGACTATTTGAGTAAGAAAAATCATGATTTGGTAAATAGTATAATAAAAGCAGATTTAGTCAAGAATCATCAATATATATTACAATACATAGGTGAAAATTTTATGAGGAGCAACATATTTTCATCATCTCAAATTATTCTTGTAAATTACGAGAGGAAAAAGTTCTTATAAATTAAAAAAAATTACGAGATTCTTGTAAATTACCAGAGAGAAAATTCTTGTAAATTACCAGAGAGAAAAAGTAACTTTACAATGGAGAAACCTACTCCAATTAACATAAACATGCAAACAAAAAGACATCATGTCCCTCCTAATACGATACACTGAAAAAGATATCAAATCACTTTTGTGGTATCCTCGCCAAAAATTCATAACCTAAATCTAACCATGCAGAAAAAAATCAGACAAACCCAAAATGAGTGATATTTTTCAAAACATCTAGCCTGCAGTACTTAAAAAAAAATTTAAAGTCATGAAAGACAAACAAGGATGATCCTAGGTTAAATGAAACTAAGAGAGGTGAAAATAAATGCAGCGTGAGATACTGGACTGGAATCTGATCCAGAAAAAAACTTATTTATTTCCTTAGGGGCAAAGAAACACAACGGACAATAGATGTAATATGAATCAGATTTGTAGATTTCATAATAGTACTATATCATGTTAATTTCCCCTGTGGTTATGTACCAGAATATTCTCAGGAAATACAAACGGAGATATTTTGGGGGAAAGAGGCATTATGTCTGCAACTTACTCTCAAATGGTTCAGAAAACATAACACTTATATATAATTAAATATATGATATCATATATAGAGATAGACTGTGGGGATGATAAAAAGCAAATATGGTACATTTTGGTATCTGGTGAAGAGTGTACAGAAATTCTTTGTAATATTCTTGCAGATTTTCTCTGAGAATAAGATTATTTCAAAGTGAAATTTATTGATAAATTGTACTAAGAAGACCCACAATAAACTTAGACATTATAAACAGAGAAGCAAACAGGGCAGCTGAAATATAAGGTAATGGCCACAAACATGTAGTCTAACTAGATATTATTTAAATTTCCATTAGACATAAAAAATTATAATAATTTTTAGTGTGATAATGATTTTTTAAAAAACAGCCTTTATAGAGGTACACATGAAATACTTACGGATATATACAGATGAAATAATGTCTGACACTGACTTTAAAATAATTTAGTGAAGGGGAATGGGTGTGGGATTATGGATGAAACAATATAGCTCACGCATTGATAATTGTTGAGGCTAGGTGATGGGTAGCAATGTTAGTTAAACTATTCTTTCTTCTTTTGTGTAAGGTCTACAACAAAAAGTTTTTAAATAGTCAATGCTATACAAAAAATGCAATAGATGAATCTTTATGTCCCACTCCTGCCATTTCCACCATATTTCCTGTCAACTCCTTATAGGTGACCATTTTATTAGTTGCCTATTTTTTTTTAGTTTCTTTACAAAAATACAAGGAAATACAAATATATATTCTTATTTTTCCACTCTTCCTACAAAAAGTAACTAACAATATACACGGCTCTATACATTGTTTCCCTTTCCCCAGCCAGCTTCATATATTCTGTATGTCTCTCCATACCAGTATATATAGCTCTATCGTGTGTGTGTGTGTGTGTGTGTGTGTGTGTGTGTGTGTGTGTGTGTTGGGGGGGTGGTGGTGGATGTGTGTTTTTGCATATGTTCCATGGTTTATTTATTTCCAATCCTGTATTCATCCAACAATGCTATAATAAATAACTGTGTATATTTCTGTCATTTTGTACTAGTGCAGGTTTACCTACAGCAGAGGTCCCTAACCTTTTTGACACCAGGGACCGGTTTTGTGGAAGACAATTTTTCCATGGACAGGGGCAGTGGTTTCATGATGAAACTGTTCCACTTCAGATCATCAGGCATTAGATTCTCATAAGTAATACACAACCTAGATTCCTTATGTTCAGAGTTCAAAATAGGGTTTGTTCTCCTATGAGAATCTAATGTCACTGCTGATCTGATAGGAGGCAGAGCTCAGGCAGTAATGTTCACTCATCTGCTACTCACCTCCTGCTACTGGTTCCTAACAGGCCACAGATGGATACTGATCCATGGCCCAGGTGTAGGAGACCCCTGACCTACAGGGTGGATTACCACAGGGGAAGTCCTAGGTCAAGGATATTTTTGGTAGATTTTACCAGATTTGTGTTCCTTCCACTGCTAATATATGAGAGGCTCCACAGGCTTGCCAAAGGATGTATTATCAAACTTTTGGGTTTCTGTCCATCTGATAGGTGAGAAATTATGCCTTGGTATTTTTTTAACTTGCATTTTTTTCTTGTCATGGGCAATATAACTGCCATTTCTGCCACCTCTCATGTCAGAGGATAAGAAATCTCTATTGATTATAAGCCTCCACCTATGCCCTTCAATCAGCTTTTTTTCCTAATGCATCTAAGAAATTATTTCTTCAAGTATTCCCTATTCCTTCAGTATCTTTCATATCTTTAATATTCTCCTCAGTTTTTCCTTTCCTGCTAAGGTCAAATATTTTCCTCATTATTATTTTTTTGCTAGATACTACATTCAAACAATATGATATAAAAAACTGAATATTAAAAGTCTCCTTCATATGTTGAACCTGAATACTATCCATCCCCAGAGTGAATCACCATTCTCAGTTTATATATTCCTTCCCTCACATTCTGTACATACTAGAGGCACACATGTATTACATTTCATAAATACATTCAAAAGTATAACACACTGCTTAGTTGAGGTAATGCGAGTTGCTGTAATAACTAAACCCTAAAATCTTATGGTTTAACACAATGAAAGTTTATTTTGTACTCACATGGTAGTCCAACGTTCAGATGGCATATTTCCATGTGTACTTCAGGCACCCAACTTCTGCCATGGCCTAGGACTTCAGTCTTCACTTTAGCAGCAAATGGAGAGAAAAAAGAGAGAGTTTAAGACAAAATTGTTTCTTAGTCACCCTGCCCAGAAGTCCTATCAGATTACTTTGCACACATTCCCCAAGAAGTAACAGTCATTTTAAACGCAGGAGAAGCTGGGAAGTTTAGTCCCTCAGTTGGTACTTATTCAACTTTACTCTATGAAAGGGTAACATAAATCTGTGGAGAAAAGATAGCTTTCTCTTAAACACAGATTCTTCATGGTGTTTTATTCCATATTCTGTGTGTTTGCTTAATTTAACTTAGAGATATTTCCAATAGTTGGAAATATCCAATAGATAATTCCAATACTGGGCTGACCCATTGTAAAACTTTTTTTTTGGAAAAATAAAAGGTGAAATGTAATGTCAATTTATCACTTCTATTCAACACAGTATTAAAAGTCTTAGCCAAAGCAGTTAGGCAAGAGAAAGATGAAAGGACATGTAAACTGAAAAGAACATTATTCTTGTTAGCAGATGATGTGATCTTATATTTCGAAAAACTTAAGGATTCCACCAAAAAATTATTAGAACTGATAAACAAATTCAGAAAAGTTGCAAAGTGCAAAATCAACATGCAAAAATTAGTAGCATTTCTATACACTAACAATGATCAATCAAAAAAAGAAAAAAAAGCAATCCCATTTACAATGGCTACAAAAAATAAAATAATACCTAGGAATAAATTTAACCAAAACAGTGGAAGATCTCTACCAGGAAAACTATAAAATGCCTATGAAAGACAGTGAGGAGGACACAAAAAATAAAAAGATATCCCAAGCTCATGGATTGGAAGAAATAATATTGTTAAAATGTCTATACTAACCAAAGTGATCTGCATATTCAATGTAATCTCTATCGAAATACAAAATACCAATGACATTCTTCATAGGAATATAAAAATAAAAAAAACCCTAAAATTTGTATGCAACCACAAAAAGCCTGGAAGAGCTAAAGCAATCTTGAGCAAAAGAACAAAGCTAGAAGCATCACATATACCCACAGAGCTACAGTAACCAAAACAGCATGGCACTGGCATAAGTACAGACACATAGAGCAATGGTACAGAACAGAGAAACTAAAAATAAATTCACACAGTTACAACCAACTTATTTTTGACAAAGGCATCAAGAATACACACTGAGGGAAGGAGAGTATCTTTAATAAATGGTGCTGAGAAAATGGATATCAGTATGCATAGGAATGAAACTAGATTCCCCATCTTTCACCATATAAAAAAATCAGTTCAAAACGGATTAAATACTTAAATGTAAGTCCTGAAACTATAATACTATTAATAGAAAACATTGGGGAAATGCTACAAGATATTGGGATGGGCAATTTTTTGGGGGGTAAGACCTCAAAAGCACAGGCAGCATGGGCTAGATATTCCAAAGGCAGCAAGGAAATACAGGTGGCCAAAGCAAAACTAGATAAATGAGATTACATCAAGCTTCTGCACAGCAAAGAAAACAATCAACAAAGTATCTACCCAACAAGAAAATATCTACCCAACAAGAGATTAATAACTAGAACACATAAGTAACTCAACTCAATAGCAAAAAAAAGTAAATAATCCAATTTGAAAATGGGCAAAAGATCTCAATAGACATTTATCAAATGAAGACATACAAATGACCAAGAGGCATATGAGAAAAGGTTCAACATCACTAATCATTAGGGAAACACAAATCAATACCACAATGAGATACCATCTTATTCTAATAACAAAACAAAACAAAACAGAAGCTATTAAGGATGCAGAGAAAGGGGAATGCTAATACTCTGTTGGCAAATCAGCATGGAGTTTCCTTACAAAACTGTAAGTAGGACTACCACATGACCCAGCAATCCCACTACTGGGTATATATCTAAAAGAAAGGAAATTGGCTGGGTGTGTTGGCTCAAGCCTGTAATCCCAGAACTTTGGGAGGCCAAGGTGGGTGGATCATGAGGTCAGGAGTTCAAGACCTGCCTGGTCAAGATGCTGAAACCCCGTCTCTACTAAAAATATAAAAATTGGTTGGGCATGGTGGCAGGCACCTGTAATCCCAGCTACTTGGGAGGCTGAGGCAGGGAATTGGTTGAACCTAGAAGGTGGAGGTTGCAGTGAGCCGAAGATTGCATCATTGCACTCCAGGCTGGACGACAGAGAGAGACTCCATCTCAAAAAAAAAAAAAAAAGGGAAGGAAATCAGTACATTGAAGTGTCTGCACTCCCATGTTTACTGCAGCACTATTCGCAATAGCCAGGATACGGAATAAACCTAGTCTATCAGTGGATGAACTGATCAAGACATTGTGATATATATATATACAACAAAATATTATTTGGCCATAAAAAATAATAAAATTCCATTATTTACTGTAGCATGGATGGAACTGGAGGTTCCATAAGTTCCTGAAATAAGCTAGCACAGAAAGACAAATATTACATGTGCTTACTCATTTGAAGGAGTTGAAAAAGTAGCTTTCATTGGAGGTAAGGAATAGAATGGTAGTTACCAGAGGCTGGGAAGGAAAGTGGGGAGGAGGGACAAAGAGATGTTGGTTAAGGAATACATAAATATAGTTAGGAATACACAAATATAGAACAAACAAATTCTGGTATTCAATAGTAGAGTGGGGAAATTATAATTAATAATTTATTATATATTCCAATGTAGTTATAAGAGAAGAACTGAAATGTTTCCAACACAAAGAAAAATGTTTGAGTTGATGGATATCCCAATTACCTTGATTTGATCATTACACACTGTATACAGGTATCAAAATATTACATATGCTTCAAAAATATACACAACTATTATGTATCCATTCTTAAAAATATTTACATCCTTAAAAAAGCTTTTTTAACAGCTGTATAATACAGGCATTTTTGCCTGACCTAAGGAGTCACAGCTTTCATCTAAGCAGCATGATTGCAGGAGTCTTGACATTTCTGTTAGGTCAGTTCTGAAGCACCTCATTGTCTGTAAAACAAGGCTGCTGAGAGGAGTACTGTTGAATTACCCTGAAGGAAGGAGCTGGCAAACTAGGAGATGAAGCTATCTCCTATTCCTCTTGGCCTTGGAGATGCATCTTGCAGCTCATAGTACCAGATTTCATCCCCTCTCGCTGCATATGGAAGTGGACTTTATCCCCATTCTCTCCTCACAAAATTGTCCTCTTTCTTTTGCATATAGCGAAGGGCTTAGCAAAGTTGGAGGCTTTCTCTTAAACCACTCTGCCCATGTTGAAAGCAAGTTGCAAGGGCAGAACTTCGAAACAAAACAAAAGAAATACAGTAAATCTTTCAACCTCTCAACCAATGACCAATGGGAGTCAGTGTGAAACTCTCCTTATCCTTGAGTAGAGTAACTTTTAAGCATCTGTTTTCCAGTTTTTCACAGAACTTCAGCACAAGGGTCCCTAATTTAATACTACATCCTTTATTGACTACTATTTACCTGTTTTTCTTGTTTCCACTCCTCTGCCAGTGTTTCTTGAGATCACCTCCCAAATAAATGAATTGCACGTAAATCCTTGTCTCAGTCTGCTCTGGAGGACCAAAACTAAGGCTCCCCTCTTCCCAGCTTCCATCCCGTCACCAGACAGGGCTGGCTGGAGACCCTCAGGGAGTACTTAAGCTGTCGTCATTTTTAAAGGGCTAAGTAGTATAGTTCAAAAAGCACTTAAAGTCACTTATTTGGTGTAAAACATTTAAATGTTGGAAGAAGTCACATATTAGAATCACCATGATTTCTGTGTTATGATGACAAGACTTCTCTACTTATGATTATACTTACAATTATATCAGAATTTCTTTAAATATCCTCTCCTGAAGCACATTTACCTTGTTTCCACTCCTTTGGAATTTACAATGTTGCCAGGACTCCTGTTGTACATGGAACCTTTTACATGTGGGTATGTCTATCCTTGGAGTAAATTCCTAAAAGTAGAATTACTGGGCCAGAAAGCACAGGTACGTAATTTTGAGAACTACTTACACATTGCTTTCTTAAGGTTTTACCAATTTTGACTCCCATTTCACAATGTATGAAGTTGCTTTTCCTCCACAGAACTGGCAACACTATCAAAATTTTTACCTTTGGCCACCTGATAGATTAAAAAATGTTCTATCAGTGTAGTCTTAATTCACTTTTCTCTTCTAAAAAAATGATAATCTCATCAAGATTTTAGGAGTTACTAGATTTATTACCCTTTTCATTGCTTGTCTATTTTTTATTTTATGAAATTGCTGGATTTCTCACTGATTTGTAGAGGCTCCTAATACACTAGGGTATCTTATTTGCAATACAGAATTTTAAATGTTTCCACAGTTTATAGTTGGTCTTTTTGCTCTGCTTATGGTGTTTTCTAACTGTGAATTTTTTACATTTTTGTTTAATCAAATTAATTAATGTTTTCCTTGTGACTTTTGAGGTTTGTGTCCAACTTAGAAAGGAGTTCTTACCTTTGAAATAAAGAAATAATTCTCCCAGGGCTTAATCTAGTACTTTTTTGTTTTTACTTTTTTAAGATGAAACTTTTGTTTCATCTGAAATTTTTATTGTAAGGTGTGAGATAAGAATCCAGCATTCTGTGTGTACAGATGTCTAGCCCACTGTCACACTATCACTTACTGTTACATAATACACCTTTTCTATGCTGATTCAAAACATCACCTTTAACATGTATTAAATTTCCATACGCATTTGAGTCTACTTCTGTACTTTCTATTCAGTCAATGGATTTGCCTATTAATGTATTCTTACACATGACTTAAATCAATATAGCTTTATATTAGTATCTTAGTGGGACAGTCTTTCCTCATCATGTGATTTTTATTTTTATTTATTTTTATTTTTGAGATGGAGTTTTACTCCTGTTGCCCAGGCTGGAGTGCAACAGCGTTAACCTCCGCCACTGAGGTTCAAGCAATTCTTCTGCCTCAGTCTCCCAAATAGCTGTGATTACAGGCATAAGCCAACATGCCTGGCTAATTTTGTATTTTTAGTAGACACCAGATTTCTCCATGTTGGTCAGGCTGCTCTTGAGCTCCCGCCCTTGGGTGATCCGCCTGTCTGGGCCTCCCAAAGTGTTGCAATTGTAAGCATGAGCCACCGCACCAGATCCTAAATTATGTTACTTTTTCTTTTCTGAGATGGAGTTTCGCTCTGTCACCCAGGCTGGAGTGCAGTGGTGTGGCCTCGGCTCACTGCAACCTCTGCCTCCTGGGTTCAAGCAATTCCCTGCTTCAACCTCCTGAGTAGCTGGGATTGCAGGTGCCTGTCACCACACCCAGCTAATTTTTGTATTTTTAGTAGAGCCGGGGTTTCAGCATCTTGGCCAGACTGGTCTTGAACTTCTGACCTCGTGATCCACCCGCCTCAGCCTCCCAAAGTGCTGGGATTACAGGTGTGAGCCATTGCGCCTGGTCCATTATGTTACTTTTTAACAACTTTTCTGATTATTATTTTTTTTCATGTAAACAATTGAGTTCCTTTACTACAGGTATTGATCGACTTAAGACCTATACAACTTACGACCATTCAACTTTACGACCACAATCGCTAGCCACGACTGCTCTGCGTCTGGCAGCGCAAATGTTGCCCAGCTGGGCATACGACAGTGCGTACCAGCTTCCGGCAGCACTACCATCTCCACGTGCACCATTTCAACTGTTATCCCAGACTCGGTACAGCAATTTGTGTTTTGTGTCTTGCATATTTTTCATCAAACCCCTCCCAATAAACTTCTTACACATTTCGAAGCAATGGACCCAAACATCAAACAATTTGCAAGGATTGAACGGATGGCACACGATGTGTTTCATCCGTATCGTGAAATTTATGAAGAAAAAAAGAAACATACAATTCAGACAAAGCTCACCATGTTTATGAAAAAAATCAACTCGGGTAACCCCAACTGCTGCCTCAGATGACGACATCAACGATCTGCGGCCAAGCACCAGCGGCTAATAAAATGTTTCGTACATGTTTATATATTTTGATATGTTTTGCAATTGGGAAAATGTTTCCTATGGTATTTTTTACACCTGTATTTTGTATTTTTGTATGCACCTGTATTTTGTAATTTTGTATGTTTTGCAAATATTAAACCGGTTGTACTGGTAATGCAGTGTTTTACTAAAACATGACGAATGTAAAAATAAGAAACAAAATGGTGTAGAGATGATACAAACGGCATAAAATGAACAAAGAAAATTATGATATATAATAATGAAAGAAAATTATGATAAAATATGACTTAAAGATTTTTACAACATCATTTCACAGTACTGTACATATAGCCTACTCAACTTATGACCAAATCGTGTTACAACCGGTCTGTCGGAACCAATTGTGGTTGTCAGTCGAGCACTAGCTGTAATTCCAAACTTCACCCAGAAAACCATATCTACATGTGTCCTACTATCCTCTTTAGCCTACACTGTCTGTGCATAAGAATTCTAGTTTCTCCCTTTTCATACTAAAACTTTATCTCTTAAAAGCTTGATTCTATCAATTTAAACAAAAAAGAAATCATTAATTTTTTTTTTTTTTTTTCTGAGACAAAGTCTCACTCTGTTTCCCAGGCTGTAGTACAATGGCCTTATCTTGGCTCGCTGTATCCTCTGCCTCTCAGGTTTAAGTGATTCTCATGCCTCAACCTCCCAAGTAGCTGGGACTACAGGTGCGTGCCACCAAACCTGACTAATTTTTGTATTTCTGTAGAGATGGGGTTTTGTCATGTTGGCCAGGCTGGTCTTTAACTCCTGGCCTCAAGTGATCTGCCCGCCTCAGCCTTCCAAAGTGCTGGTATTACAGGGGTGGGCCACTATGTCCGGCCAATCAAGAATTTCAAAATTGCTAAATCCAGTAGCCTTTCTGGGAACTCCTTGGCTTCTTTGAAGTTCCAGACCCTGTTAACTCTTTGCCTCTCTTGAAATTTTCTTCTTTCTTTGCTTTTATGTCTGTTTCATTTAGATACTTCACATCCCTTTTCTCTAGCTCATTCCCCTCAGAGAAAGTCACTCAGAAACATCCTGTGTCCAAATATCTGTCTTTGGTACGTGTGTGTGTGTGTGTGTGTGTGAGTGTGTGTAGTATCTATCTGTATTTCTAAGTACAGCTATGGTAGGTATAAATAGAAATAAGCCGGGCGCGGTGGCTCAAGCCTGTAATCCTAGCACTTTGGGAGGCCCAGGCGGGTGGATCATGAGGTCAAGAGATCGAGACCATCCTGGTCAACATATCGAGACCATCCTGGTCAACATGGTGAAACCCCGTCTCTGCTAAAAATACAAAAAAATCAGCTGGGCATGGTGGCGCATGCCTGTAATCCCAGCTACTCAGGAGGCTGAGGCAGGAGAATTGCCTGAACCCAGGAGGCGGAGGTTGCGGTGGGCCGAGATCACGCCATTGCACTCCAGCCTGGGCAACAAGAGCGAAACTCCGTCTCAAAAAAAAAAAAAAAAAAAAAAAAAAAAAAAAAAAAAAAAAAAAAAAAAAAAAAAAGAAAGAAATACTGGGGCTGGGTGTGGTGGCTCAGCCTGTAATCCCAGCACTTTGGGAGGCCGAGGTGGGCAGATCATAGGTCTAGAGATCGAGACCATCCTGGTCAACATGGTGAAACCCCGTCTCTACTAAAAATACAAAAATTAGCTGGGCATGGTGGTGCGCACCTATATAGTCCCAGCTACTCAGGAGGCTGAGGCAGGACTGCTTCAACCGGGAGGCAGAGGTTGCAATGAGTCGAGATCGAGCCAGCTAAATTCCTGCTAAAAATATCTCCAGGATTCCCCTTAGTCATGAGCACATCAACATATAAAACGCCTGCATGGTACAGGAAATAGTTTCACTGAATCCTGGACTGCTCAAATCATATCTGGAACGCTGACATTCATTCAGTACCACATTTTCAGAGAGGCCATGACAAATCTAAGTCAATCGAAAGAAGGGAAACAGAATGGCAAGTGATACAAAACTCAGAGTATAAGAGGAAATGAAGTAACTTAGGATGTTGAATATCAGAATATATGATTAAGAAAAGACCTAGCAGTACTCAAATACACAGAGTACTTTCTGGTAGGGGGCAATACTGGGTGGAAGGAGGAGGTTTTGAGGTTATGATACTGTTCAGTTACTTCACAGAACAGACCCCTTACCGATGGTGAAGTCACAGGGAAACAAAGTTGAAAAAAAAATTTCTTTACGATTAGAACTGTACCAATAATGAAATAATAGGCAGATTCTTAAAAGTAGTGGGTTCCCTCTTACTAACGTCTCTGAACTTCAATGTTCTCATCTGCAAATATGCATAAATGTTTTTTTGTTGTTGTTGTTGTTGTTTTGAGACGGAGTTTGGCTTTTGTTACCCACGCTGGAGTGCAATGGCATGATCTAGGCTCACTGCAACTTCCACCTCCTGGGTTCAAGCAATTCTCCTGCCTCAGCCTCCCGAGTAGCTGGGACTACAGGCACATGCCACCATGCCCAGCTAATTTTTGTATTTTTAGTAGAGACAGGGTTTCACCATGTTGACCAGGATGGTCTCAATCTCTTGACCTTGTGATCTACCCGCCTAGGCCTCCCAAAGTGGACAAATGTTTTAATACAAATATATGTGTAAGGTAAATACACAGTTTTATGCACCTACCTTATGTTCCTGTGACATTATCATAATTTCAGGCTGTTAAAGGCTCAACCTGACCTGTAGCAGCATCCTGTGAATAAATCTTGTGGCCTCTGATCCATTCTATCCATTCTAACCATTTTGTCAGATCAAACTTCCTGACATAAAACCTCCTGACATAAAATTTCTCTTATCAATAGTTAATGAAAGCAGGGCATGGTGGCTCACATCTGTAATCCCAGCATTTTGGGAGGCTGAGGTAGGAGGATTGCTTGAGCCCAGGAATTCAATACCAGCCCAGGCAACATTAAGACAGTGAGACTTTGTCTTAAAAAAAAAAAGAGTTAGTAACTAACTTTCACTGTCGACAAAAAACAAAACAACAACAAAATCATCTATACTTCTTTTGTAAGTCTCTGGTTTTGTTTTCACCATGCTGTCTCTTAAATCCTTTTCATTTAAATGGCTTGTACTTTTGGTATGTATATATTGCACCTGATATTGCTAAATGATCCCCTCTCCTTGTAGCATATTTATTCTTTAAGGTTTAGCTCAAGCAGCATCTCCTCCCTGGGCTTTGATCATTACCGAAGAAAGCCATCTCAGCCCATTCTGAACATATGTGATGCTAACTAAATCACTATCTTAGAATTCTCATCCTTGTTTGGTAGTCATGTATAGTATAACAGCAAATAGAAGTTTCTACAATGATGGAACTGTTCTCTATCTGTGCTGTCCAATATAATAGCCACTAACCACAAGTGACTACTGAGCACCTAAAATGTGACTAGTGCCTATACATTAGAAAGTATGGTCTTGGAGGGCAATACATTAGTTTTCTGATGCATAGAATATTTACTGAGAAATAATTACAGAAATACTGAGAAATAAGTAGGTCCCGTTTAAACAATTTATACCTATTATTTCACTATCCTTTTCTATTATCATTCTGTTTCTCAGATAAGTAAACTGAGTCCAAAAAACCTTAAATAACTTGCATCAAGTCCTAATTCTTAGGAATTAATAACAATGATGCCAAACCACAGATTACTGTCGTGAGAATATTAGAAAATATGACAAGGAGCTTAGTAAATCATTAAACAGTATCCTTAAGGTAGTTATTTTGCCTTGTTTTGGTGTCTCTTACAATGTTTAGCACATTACTTTGTACATAGCAACTATAACTTAACTGATAATTTTATATGACTTATAAGCAGTCTTCTACACTTCTGCATAATGTTTTCTAAAAATCAAAGTATAAACTGAATGTACAAAAATAAAGTCATAAAAATAAAATGCGTTATAGCCACATGATGGAATATTATTCAGCCATAAAAAGGAATGAAATATTGATTCATGTTACAATATGGATGAAACTAAAAAAAATTATTTTAAGTTAAAGAAGTCAGTCACAAAAGACCATACATTATAAATCTACTTATATGAAATGTCCAAAATAGACAAATTCATACAGACAGAAAGTAGATTAGAGGTTGTCTAGGATTAGGAGTGTTGGGGTAAAACAGAGAGTGATCACTAGAGGGTAATGAGTGTATTCCTGGAGTCATGAAAATGTTCTAAAATTGACTGTGGTGATGGTTGCAAAACTACATAAAAATAATTTAAAAATTGAATTGTGTATTTTAAATGGGTGAATTGTATGGTCTGTGAATTAAATCTCAATAATACTGTGTTTAAAAGGGGGGAATCAAAGTTTTATGTTTATAAAAGGTTCTATTCCTAAGAGCTAAATATAAATTATGCTTTTTCACCTTTACTTTTAGATATAATATCTGACAAAAATATTTCTAATACAGTTAAAGGTAAAGTGAAATAAAATTGTGATTTTCAAAATTATTTTCTCAGAGGTGGACAAATGAAATCTTTTTTTGGAAACCAACAAAACAAAAATAATCTGGAGCTGTCTTGGTTGAAGCAGCTTGAGGAATTCTGACGCCTCCCACTCAGACTCCTGCCTTTCCTTTAATATTGGCATCTAAAGAATCTCTCCAGCGTTTTGAGGAAATCAAGTTGGAAGTTAAGCAAGAAGCAACACAAAAAAACTAAATAACTACAAAGAAGTAAAAAGGAAAAATGCAAGAGATCGAGACCATCCTAGTCAACAAGGTGAAACCCCGTCTCTACTGAAAATACAAAAATTAGCTGGGCATGGTGGCGTGTGCCTGTAGTCCCAGCTACTCGGGAGGCTGAGGCAGAAGAATTGCTTGAACCCAGGAGGCGTAAGTTGCGGTGAGCCAAGATTGCGCCATTGCACTTCAGCCTGGGTAACAAGAGTGAAACTCCGTTTCAAAAAAAAAAAAAAAATTGTTTGTTAGCTGGCGGGCTACCATGTAATAATATCTCAGAATTGTCTTGTGTTAGTAAGTATACAAACATTTGAATCTGAATTCTATCTATGAAGTTTGAATTCTGCTTCTGTAATTAGATTTAGGCTTTTTCATTCTGAGACAGAGTCTCACTCTGTTGCCCAGGCTGGAGTGCAGTGGAACAATCTTGGCTCACTGAAATCTCCATCTCCCAGGTTCAAACGTTTCTCTTGCCTCAGCCTCCCCAGTAGCTGTAGCTGGATTACAGGTGTGCACCATCACGCCCAGCTAAACTTTTGTTTGTATTTTCAGTAGAGACAGGGTTTCACCATGTTTGCCTGGCGAGTCTCCAACTTCTGACCTCAAATCACTCACCTGCCTTGGCTTCCCGATGTGCTGGAATTACAGGCATAAGCCTCTGTGCCAGGCCTACATGTTTTGTTTTGTTTTGTTTTGTTTTGTTTTTAAAGAGAATTGTTCTGAAGTCAAGATCTACCTCTAATTTATGTGGTTGTTTTTCTTATCTACTTGGATTAGGAATTTTTGTATTTTTGTTTGTACAACAAAAAATATGTAAACATCCCAAAATAAAAAAAAACAGGTACCCTGGTTCTATGATATTGGAAGTGCTGCTTTCCTGGCTCAATACTACTTATTTGGCTGAAAAGAAAAAAAGGGCAGTTTCCAACTCACTTGTACTTACATAACCACAGACCCCTTTACTTGTATGGCTTATTGACACCAAAAACTTATATTGTTATTTTATGTGATATATTACACTATGCTACATTAGAATTATCCCAAAATTAGCTGATCATTTATTTCTCTGAAACATATTTTTAATATATTTAAGGGTAAAGTAGAATAAAACTGTGGTTTTCAAAGTTATTTTTTCAGAGCAGACAGAAGAAATCTTTTTTAGAAATGCAAAAAAGCAAAACCTTCCCACCTTCCCTGTTTTAACTTGACTTTGAATCCCCAGGCTGATACCTCTTTAAACTCAAATTAATGAAAGCAGGGCATGATAACCTCTCTTTATAGTCCTATCTGATAATCGAGGCATAATCTTTTCCCCTTGGACATGAATTTTAGATCTCCTCCTCCCTGGAAGCTCTTTCCACAGCTAACAACTTTTCTTGAGTCAAGTCTGTTTCTCACATGTTATTTATGTACTGCTATTAGAATAGTCCTCAAGTACTCTTTCTATTATGTTATTTCCCCACTCAAAAATTTACAATTGTTCTCTATAGTTTAAATTCCTCTTGGTCTCTGTGTGATCGTTAACTTTGTATCACTTGACTGGAACACAGGTTGCCCAGATATTTGGTCAAACATTATTCTCTTTTTTGTGAAGGTGTTTTTGGATGAGATTAACATTTAAATTGGTAGACTTGACAAAGCAGATAATGTAGGATAGGCCTCATCCAATCCTTTCAAGGCCAGAATAGAACAAAAGGCTGCTTCCTTCCCAGATAATAAGTGAAAATTATCTTGCCTGATGGTCCTCAAACTATACCATTTGCTTTTCCTGGTTCTACAGCAGCTTCCAGCCTTTGCACTTGAAAGGGGATACCCAATCTACAGATTTTGTACTAGCAAGTGTCCATAATCACATGATAAATATCTCCTATTAGTTCTGTTTTTCTTAAGATCACTGACTAATACACTGTTTATCCCAACTCTGTAGTATCATTTCATAAGATCTTTTTTATTTTTTTGACAGTGTCTTGCTCTGTCACCCAGGCTGGTGTGCAATGATGCCAACACAGCTCACTGTACCCTCAACTTCCTGGGCCAAAGTGATCCTCCTGCCTCAGCCTCCTGAGTAGCAGAAACCACAAGTATGTGCTACCATGCCTGGCTAATTTTTAAAATGTTTGTAGAGACAAAGTCTCACCATGTTGCCCAGGCTACCAGGTCATTTCTCATTAGACCTCAAAATATTTTCTACCATAATGAAATAAATCTATTTGCCACCTTCTATCCAATTTGTACAATTCATTTAAATGCTTTTATTAAATAACTGATATGTATCTGTACCACCTACATTTGCCTCTCAGGTATTTCTCTCCAGCTAGGATGTTAAGTACTTTGAAAACAGGAGCCTCTATTTTCTTTACTTCTTTCTACAGAAATAACAGGAATGAACAATGTCAAATATAGTTTAAGGACTATTAAATATATATACACACACATACGTTATACCTAACTATGCGTTAAAAAATATATAATGTATATATATTTATATACGTAAATGTAAATATATATATATATAATTTACCTCTTGCTTACAGTCTGTTTCAATGTTAATTTTTGTTTAGCTGGTTTTGGTTTTGCTTAAAAGAATAACATTTTGGATTAAAATTTGTTAGCCATTTTAAAGTATTCTGCTTCCAGATTCATTTTGCTCAGTTAGGAATAAAGTTATAGACAAACTTTAACAGAACAAAGTTATAGACAAACTTTAGCCCAAATAATTTAAAAGTACAATTGACAGAATCTTCTAATGTTGGGATGAAGTGCATACTTTACTGTGTATTTTTCAAACTCAGTTATATTGCTTTGCTAAAACTAAATAATATCACCAGGACACCATCTGGTAGAAATCTCTCTGTGGATTAACTCAGAAAAGGAAGTGAATAAATTTTTATATATTGCATAGTTGTGGTTGCAAAACTGCAGTAAAATATGTTTTCAATGCACTGGTATAAGTGAGACTTCAGAGTTCCGCTACCTCATCTGATTTGATGCAAAAGGTTTGGAATATTTAAGACTATATCTCATCAACAGGGAAAAGGAGGGGTGTTTTCTTTTCTAGCATTCCTATGACTTGGAAGAAAAAAAAAATCTAGAAAATTGAAGTCCATGAACTGGAAAATATGAATTTGGTCTTTTAGAAAGCATTCACTTAAAAAATAATGGGCAGGTACTTAATGATAGAGCATAACATTTCAGAGAAGTCTGAGACCATGTAAGACAGTTGGATATGATTTGACAATGTCATTGTGTGCAGCCCAGCCAATGCAAAATGGTCAAATCAGTTTTTACGTCTTTTTCTTTTCTTTTAAATAATGTGTTATCCAAGTCTTGATCTAGTCCAATGACTAGAGCAATAGAAATTCTCCCCACCTCTCTAGGGATTCCATTCCAGAGACTAATAGATTTCACTGTCAGAAAACATTTCCGGATTCAGTCTTAAATTTCCATTACTTAATTTCATCTCACTACTTGACTATAAACTCTCTTATCCTACCTTCAAAAATGTCTTGACTTCCATAATGTTTACATCTTACAAATATTTGTAAAATGTTACCATAACTACAGTCAGAGATGAGCAAACAATATACATTGTGTTATTTTAGTATTTTTTTAAGGATTAAAGTCTGAAGGCCATTATACATCTATTTTCTGGTTTGAACACTACTCAATTTGCTTGTTTGAGGTATGTACATGCCCCAAACTTGTATTCTCTTTGTGATCTCAGCAGTACCATTTTAATAACTTTTATCTTTCAGCCACATGATGTTAAAGCTTTTGCATATACAGACTAAAATCTCATTGACTGATTTTACTGCCACATTGCATTACAAGACCATATATAATTTGCTACTACTATCATCTCAAAGTCTCTTGGTAATACTGCTTTCCAAGTACTATATATCCTGCCAACTGAATGGCTGTGTTTCTGATTATTTTTCCCCAGATGTATTAGCTACATTTTTCCAGGTTGAATCACATTTCATTTCCTGCCCATATTTCTAACCAGTTTAGGTCCCTTTATCTGCCCTCACTGGTTTTGTCAACACCACCCAATTTAGCATCATCTAAATTTAATTAACATGATGTGTATCCTCTTTTATTAATCACCAATGAAGTTTCTCTACAATGATTTGTTTATTTTTTAAAACTCTAATGCTGCTTAATGTTTATAATCTTGCTTATAATGTTTATATTCTGAAGAATGCACCACTTTTTTTGCCACTTAATATTTGTTTTATTATTTTAGGAGTGGTTCATGACAGACTAAAAACAGAATAATGTTCAGGGTCGCTGCTATCCTTTTTTGAATATTAGTGCTAAATTACTTTTATGATTGCCTCTGTACATAAGAAAGCTTTTACTTTTACTAACAATTTTCTACCTACCCTTCTGCATTTTTTCATAAATATGTTCTATTAATAACATCATAGAAGAACATTATGATGTTATTCTCACGTTATTCTCACATCCATGATGTAAAATGGTCAAAGATTCCATATTCCAAATTCTGTTGTGCAGTGAGTTTTTTAAATTTTAGATTCCAATTTACTATGACAAGAATTTGTTACATCAAACGAGTAAAGATTAATTTAGAATGTTTCTATTTTAAGTATTTTAGAATTGGTAAGTTGAACCAAGATCAATATGGTTCATAACAAGAGCTATTTTGTTCCTCTTTTATATTTACAACTGTAATTTCTTTTGAATTTATTGGCTATTTAAAATTCTTCTGCTATATTAAAACCTACTTTTAATTTCATTTTTATAAGGAAATACATTAGACTTCTGAAAGTGTGTTTTGAAACATAATACTAGAAACAACATACACGTATCCACCACCTAGGTTAGGAAAACAACAACAACAACAGCAACATTATCAGTACCTTAGCAGCTATGGGATATATTTTTCCAATTGCTTACCTCTTCTCTCCCTTAGGACATCTGCTGCTATTAACTTTATAAAAATAATTTTCTTTGTTCTGTTTATTCATTTATATGTACATCCCTATAATTAAGATGCATTTTTTAAAAATTGGGTATCTCGAACATTTCACTTATCGATTTCCATCTTATACTAATTTATTTTTTGTAAGTATTTCTCTTTTCCCACATGAATATCTTGCCATATGTCTTCAATAATCTTGGAAGGAAGCTTACATTCTTTTTTCTTCACCTAAATCCCTAGTGTTAGCTTTACATACCACAAACTTTTCTTTTTTCCTATTAAACCATCCTCTTAACTTACATATTTTCGGACAGTTTCTTGTACTCTTTTATTGGTGTATACATATTTATAAATTGCTTATTATGGCCCAATTATGGCATATAGATTTGATTTTACATACTTAAGTCAGTAAAAGTAACTTGCTTTTTCAGCCAATTCTTGTATCTCACTATATTTGTTATGAAATTAGAAAATTGGGTAGGGAGGTTGGGGAGGGATAACATGGGGAGAAATGCCAGAGATAGGTCACAGGGGGATGGAGGCAGCAAACCACATTGCCATGTATGTACCTATGCAACAATCCTGCATGATCTGCACATGTACCCCAGAGCCTAAAGTACAATAAAAATATATTTAAAAAAAAGAAATTAGACAATTATTCTGGGTACCTATGACATATACATATATATAATATATATGTCATTGGTACTCATGGTTTTCATCCATGGTTCCTGGCTTATAATTCTCAGAGCCCTTGTTACTTTTTCATTACAATGTTGGGGAGCAGGAGCAGGTGTCATGAGCAAGCCTCAGGAAACAGAATCTCTCTCTCTAAACTTCTCCTGTCCTCCCTTTACCTGTCCAAGGCAGAACTCTTATCTGATTGTGCGTCAAAAGACCCTCATTCCAGAGAAGGTCCTGTCCTGTACTCTGGAGGAAGAAATGTTGCACACAGAGGCCAAGAAGAATCTTAACAGGCATTGCTGGGTTTCCCCATTCAGCCTATTAATATGAGGTTGTATCCTTTTTGTTCAATCACGTTTCTACATGATTGTCAATCATGCCTATGATTCTTCATAAAAATCCAAGAAGTACTATCACATTTGTGATTAAGGAAAACCAAACCAAACCAAAAGGACTGGGTTCAAAGAGCTTCCAGATAACTAAACACATGGAGGTTCCTAGATTATGGCATGCCCAGGGAGCGCATGGAAGTTCCAATCCCTTTCCCCCATATCCTGCTCTACACATCGCTTCATCTGTGTTCTTTGTAATATACTTTATAATAAACAAGTAAAGTAAGATAAGCATTTCCCTGGGTTCTGTGAGCCGCTCCAGCAAATTAATTGAGCCCAAAGAGGGGGGCATGAGAACCCCAACTTGAAGCCAGTGGCCAGAAGCTCCAGAGGCTCAGACTTGCAACTGGTGTGGGGAAGGGGCTCAGTTTTGGGGACTGAACCCTCATTCCATGGGATCTAATGCTAGCTCTAGGTAGATAGCGTTGGAATTTAATTAGCAGACATCCAGCTGTGTCTGCTGCTTGGTGTGTGAAAAGAAACTCCCACACCGTTGGTCACAGAAGGCTTCTGCTTCCATGATTGCTGTAGTGGTATGAGAGCAGAGGAAAAACATGCTTAGAGAGTTTTCCCCAAACAGTGCCTAAATATAAGACCTGTATTTATTCCCTCATAAATTTAAACTGTTATTTTTTATTATCAAATTACTCCTATCATAATTTTTTATTCCATTTTAATTCCCATTTCTCATCTCCATATCCATATAACAACTTTAACATTTTGCCATTTTCTAAACAAAAACTCAACTTTCATCCTTATAGAGTACTGATATCACACAGTAAAAAGGTGATAAGTTTAGGGATTTTTCATATTTTACCAGTTATCTTGTTCATACTTAAAAAATTACACTCAAGCATATAGAGACAGATGTTCATCTCCATGTGTTTTATGATAGAAACAAAGGGAAACAATAAAAATGTCTAATAATTAGAGATTTCGCTAAATAAAATATAGTACAATCCTACAATAGAATACCAGAAACCTAATTAAAATTGGCGATTACCAGTTTTAGCCTATCAATGAGAGTCTCTTCACCTAGTAATACCTGAGATATAAAAGGAAATGTCTCAGGGTGGCCCACAACAGATGAATGAAAAACATAGGGTTATAAAAGCCATGTCATTATATCTCAAGAGGGACAATTCTGTGGAACCATTCACTCCTCAGAGCTCCCTAGGGGATCGAGCTGAGGTTAAACTTTTGAAACCTCATCTTTGCCCAGCTTCTATCCTTGCTCTTCCCGCTTTTCTCATTTTCTTTTGAGGGCACTCAATAAATCACTGCACAAGAATCTCTTTCTTGAGTTCTGCTTCTAACAGGACCCAATGACCCAAGGAACCACTGGCAGAAGTGATCCTACAAAGCAGGCTCTAAGGCTGAGATTCTGGATCATTCGCTGACTAGCTGTCAACGAGGACCCCAAAATTAGTGGTGTTTTTTGGCATGCTATAGCAGTAGTGCAACTGCTAAGACTTGAACAGGAATGGAATACATGTATAAAATAATGCATTGGCTTGTGCCATACTTCCAGGATTAAGAGGAATAGGGAAAGTAGTAAGTGTGTAAGTATCGATATAAGAGTTAAAAAGAAATTACTTAGACAGATAGCGAGGTTATGTTAGTCCTCAGTAAGGTTTCCCTTTTAATGAAAAGCAGCCCCCAAATCGTTTTCTTTCCTAACAAAGAGCAGCCTGTAAAACTGAGCTGCAGACATAAACAAGCAAGCTGAAAGCCTATATGGGTGAATGCCAGCAGTTGTGCCCACAGGAATATACTACCTGGGACTAGGCTGGCAGTTGTGCCCATAGGAATTTACTACCTGGGACTAGGCACATTCAATATGGTGGCTCCATCTTCTCTTTTTGCCAGCGATGTATACACTAAGGAGCACACAAGATGGAGCTGCCAAGTGGAAAGCCCATTTGAATAAGATTAGATGGGGCGACCAGCCTTCCTCACCACTATGTAAACATCACACCTGGTCAAACCCATTTGTGAGTCCTACATAAATCAGATGCTGCCTCCTCAAGCCTGCCTATAAAATCTGCCGTGGTCCTTCACTTTACCTTTTTCAGATGACTCTCCCTTGCAAGAGAGAGCGACTGCTCTCCTCTCTCCTTTCTTCTGCCTACTAAACTTTCCTCTCCTTAACCCATCCATGTGTCCATGTCCTTAATCCTCTCGGCATGAGACAATGAACTCCAGGTATGAACCTCAGGTATTTACCCAATTCAGTATCACAGAATTGAACAGCTGTTACTTAGCATTAGTGGTACTATGAAGAAAGGAAAGGATGATTAATCACCAATTCAAAACAATGTGTGAAATTCTGAGATCTTTCTCTGAGTTGTTTTGTAGTAAATTAAATATTAAAAATTCATAATAAAATGCCTCAAAAGAGACATAGGAGGATGCGATAATAGAATCTTAGCCCAAGCCTGACTCATAGCAAATTCAGTGTTTAGAGACTAACCCAGAGATCATTTTCCCTGTTCTTAAACAAAAATTCAATGTTTCTGTGGAGTATTAAAACAACAACAACAACAACAGAATGGAAGAATGGACATTTTACATATGAGCAACTGGTAGAACCCTTACCTTGGTGCCCTGACCTGTGGAGTCAAAGCAAATATAATTAGTAAAGTTACTAAAAATGCCCCATCCACTGCCAAGATAGTAAGTAAAAAATAGCATTGTGGCTAGGCATGGTGGCTCACGCCTGTAATCCCAGCTTTGGGAGGCCAAGGCAGGTGGATCACCTGAGGTCAGGACTTCGAGACCAGCTTGGTCAACATGGTGAAACCCTGACTCCACTAAAAATACCAAAATTAGCCAGGCATGGTGGCACACAGCTGTAATCCCACCTACTTGGGAGGGTGAGGCAGGAGAATCGCTTGAACCTAGAAGGCAGAGGTTGCAGTGAGCCGAGATCATCCCACTGTACTCAAGCTAGGCGACAAAGCAAGACTCCGTATCAAAAACAAAAATAGCACTGTATTCCTAAAGGATATGCAGAGATCAGACACACCTTCAGAAATGTAAAGGATATACGGTTAATAGTTAATTTCACATGTCAACTTGTCTGGGCCACGATGTCTAGATATTTCATCAAACACTATTCAGGATGTTTCTGTGAGAGTTTTTGAATGAGATTTACACTCAAATTTGTGTACTCTGAGTAATGCAGACTGCCCTCCATGATGCGGGTGGGCCTTATCCAATCAAGAGAAGGCCTGAATAGAACAAAAACTTGATTTCCCTGGAGCAAGAGTGAATAGTCTCTCCTACTGCTTTCAGACCTCATCTGCACATCAATTCTTCCTGTATCTACAGCAGACTGCCTTTGCAACTCTTTCCTGTGTCTCCAGCCCCTGGCCTCCCTAACTAGATTTTGGTCTGGCCAAGCCTCCACAATCACAGGAGCTAATTCCTTAAAATAAATTTCCTTATATATGTATATCTTATTGGTTTTGCTTCTCTGGAGAACTGTGACTAATATAGGCAGGTTGTCCTCATCTCATCCCCATTTAATTCACAGGTCTTATTTCTATAAAAACTGGATGAATTATGGGAGAAAACAATGAACAATTTTAGCCAAGCAGTAATGCTGAATGTAGCTGTTGTGCCAGATATAGTATTTAGTAAAGATACCATAATCAGCAAATTAACATGGCCTTTGGTACATGGTATGTATCTACTGATCTGGAGATTGCATTATTTTCAATATCCACAAGAAAGGAGAATCAAAGGAAATATGCATTATGTAGGACAAAGCATACTTGTGTGTATTAAAAAAATAATACATATACTATATATAGAAAAAAACAATATATAGCGGGATTGCCAAAGCTTTATCTGTAAAGGCCAGATAGTAAATATTTTAAGCTTAGTGAGCAAAGAAGCAAAATGAAGGATATTATAAAGGCACTTATTTGCATTATCCATAAAATACAAATTTCCCAAACTTTTTACTGATGAAATTCAAAACACAGTAGTAATATTTTAGTATAGTTTTTTGAAAATATAAGTCTCCTAATAAAAATAAAATCCTTTTTTGTGTGGAGATAACATTTTGCTTAAAATGGGGGTACAAAGTTAGTGTTCCCAATTATTAAAATAGATTGTAAGTTACACCTGTTAAAGCTAATCCGTAATGAGATTTTACATATTTAATCTTTGAAAATGTCTTTAACAAAGATGATACATATTACCAAATACTGATATCAGCCATGATCATATGATATTAATTGAGCATATTCATCAATTGGAAGGCATTCATAGAATTATAATAGATTCTTTTCTTGATAATTGCAGTTTAACATTTCATTACATTGTATATTAATCACTTCCAATTGATAGTTAGATAGAAGCTCCTCAATCACAAAGTTAAATGGATTTTAAAACATGAAAATTTCCTTTGCACTTAAATCAAGTTCCAAAAACTGTTGCTGGAACTGCAGGTTGAGCTTGGAAAAAACACTCCAAATTCATATTAGAATACAGATCTCACTCCTTGTTTTGGCTTTTGACATTACAAGGTATGTACAAAACAAGCTGACATTATTCTGATTTAAACAATGTTAACACTGAAATGACTCTACTGCAGCACATAACTGTGATTTGCTATTGAATCAATTAAAAAATTATCAAGTCTGCAGCAAAAGATAAATTTCAAAGCCATTCATTTGCTGACATATTGGTTGAGAGAGATTCTTCTCACTTAGAAAAGTTTCAGTCTTGGCCCTGAGCTCAACCATTCAAAATAAAACTTTACAATTGCAAAGTCGCCGAAATTTTGTGTGGTAAATAAATTTAAGGATATCCAGCTTCTCTTCTGGACAACAATTCACAGAACAAATGATGTTTAAGTTGGTAAAAGCAGTGAAGTTCACTGTTAACACTCCTGGTTCAATAACACAAAAAAAGAGATTCAAATATTTTCCACAAAGTACCTGCTGATAAATAATACAATGATTAACTATGGCTTTTGTCCAACTAAGTCTTTTTCTGCTCCACATACATCTTTACCACTAACAGTTATAATACATCTTAGGAGATTCCACTTCAGGTTATTCTAAATTAATGTTTTTTAAACATTTTGCCTGTAGTTGTCTCAAAGAGACTATTCAAGAGTCAAGAAAATCATTTGCCTTTTTTTTTTTTTGCCTTGTTTTATAACTGATCATTGGTGTTATTCTCAGTGTCCCCAATTTTCCTTACGGAAAGGCTAATAATCTTTAAGATGTTAATTTTCTCATGATACATATCTTCAGCTACTACAACAAAACACAATTTAATTAACTCACTATCAGTAATTGATTTTCCTTGCTTGAGTAACAAAAGTACTGCTTAGAAACCTACTTTGGTGCAGCCTCATTTACATTTTTTGCTTTGTTTTCTTGAGAAAGGGTCTCATTCTGTCATCCAGGCTGGAGTGCAGTGGCTTAATCTCACCTCACTGCAACCACCACCTTCTGGGTTCAAGTGATCCTCTCACCTCAGCCTCTCAAGTAGCTGGGACTATAGGCATGTGCCCCCATAGCCAGCTAACTTATTTTTTTTGTATTTTTTGTAGAGACGGAGTTTTGCCATGTTGCCTAGGCTGGTCTCAAACTTCTGGACTCAAGTGATCACTTGCTTCAGCCTTCCAAAGTGCTGGGATTACAAGTGTGAGCCACCAGGACTGGCCCATTTATGTGTGTGTGTAAGTGAATAAATTATGCTTCATAAGATATCCCATCTGAAACTTTCTACCTTTTCTGATCATTCCTTTCCTATGAGTTGAAAACATTGTGCTGAGAGCTTAGTCTGGTAAAGTTGACATATATTATTTTAGCATAGTTATAATGTCACTGCATAATACAATACTTTGTCATTTAATTCAATAAAAAATTATCCACAGTCCATTGTGTCTTAAAAGTTTAACACTCAAATCCACTTTCTCTCTTCTTGATTTGACATAATGCATATTCACTGGTGATTTTTTAAAATGTCACATGAGAATGATATGTGTGACTCTTGATAAGCTATTAAGTTGTGACTACATCACTGAGACTTGTAGTGTGCTGTAGAAGAGTGCAAATTGTGAAGAATGTCAACACAGTCTCCATCACAACTACTTTGCCCACTGCAGCAAAAAACTACCATAGACAATATGTAAACAAATGAGCATGAATGTGTTCCAATAAAATTTTATTGATGGACACTTAAATTTTATATAATTTTTACATACTAGAAAATATTCTTCTTCTTTTGATTTTTTTCAAACATTAAGAATTTTTTTTTTTTTAAAAAACATTCTTAGCTCATGGGCTGCATAAAAAGAGGTAGCAGGCCAAATTTGGCATGTGAAGCATAGTTTGCCTAACTGACGTATACTGTCATAGTCTTCCCCTTAAGCCTATGTTAATTCTGCTGTCACAATATAGTCAAAAGGGACCTGAACCATCTGAACATTTCAAATAACATGATATTGGTCCACTATGTTGATGGCATAATATTCATCAAACCGGATTCACCAGAAGTACCAAATACATAGGATATCTTAGCAGAAAAGATGTACTCCAAGCAGCAGGAGATCAAACATACAAAGACAGAGAAGCCTGTCCCAATGATTAGGTTTCAGGGGTCCAGTAGTATAGGACATGCTGTATCTCTTCTCCAAATTAAAAGTGATTACACTTTGTACCTCCAATACTAATGCAAAAGTATAAAATACGGTAAACTTCTTCAGAATAGATGCACATTTGAGAATACTGCTCTGACTCACTATCGGATGATGTAGAAGACTGCCTCTTTTGAGTGGGGCACAGAGCATAAAGAGTTCTACAGGTTGAGGTTATTAGATAACAGTTGTGTTACTTAGGTAATATGACTTGGCAGATCACGTACATTGGAGATGCCAAAACCAGTCAAAGGCATTAAAAGAAAACTACAGACCAATACCTCTCATAAGCATACACATAAAAATCCTCAACAAAATATTAGCAAGTCATATCAAGAAATACATAAAAGGAATAATGAACATGATCAAGTGGGGTGTATTAGGGAATGCAAGGCTCATGTGATATTTAAAAATCAACTGATATAATCATTAATCTACCAGCGTCTTTAAAAAAAATCCACATGATCATACCAATTGATGCAGAAAAGCATTTGACAAAACACAGCTTATTTCTATAATAAAAATTCAGTAAACTTAGAAGGAATTTACCAAACCTGATAAAGAGAATTCAGAGATGATCTATAGCTAACCATACCTATAGTTAAGGGCTAATTTTCCTCCCAAAAAATGGAGGCTTGGCCTGGTGTGGTAGTTCATGCCTGTAATCCCATCACTTTGGGAGGCAGAAGTGGGCAGATCACACAAGGCCAGGAGTTCAAGACCAGCTGGGCCAACATGTCAAAATGCTGTCTCTACAAAAAACACAAAAACTAGCTGGGCATGGTGGCACATGCCTGTAATCCTAGCTACTCATGTGGCTAGGGTATGAAAATCACTTGAACTTATGAGATGGAGGCTGCAGTGAGCCAAGGTTGCACCAATGCACACCAGCCTGGGTGACAGAACAAGACCCTAAAAAAAAAAAAAAGGTGATTCGATTAATATGTACAAAAAGTAGCCTGGGCAACAAAGTGAGATGCTGCCTCAACAACAACAACAAAAACAACAACAACAAAATTAAGTGGGCACGATGGCTCACATCTGTAGTCCCAGCTATTCAGGTCAGGTGATTGCCTAAGCCCAGGAAGTTGAGGCTGCAGTGACTCATGACTGTACTACTGCACTCCAGCCTAGGCAACAGACTGAGGACTGAGACCCTGTCTCAAAAAAAAGACAAAGAAAGAAAAAGAAAAAAAAAATACAAACCAGTTTGAGCTCTTCTTGTTTCTTTAACATTCTTGTAAGTTTTAGAATCAGCTTATCTATATCTATAAGAAAAAAAAAAAACTGTTGGGATTTCGTTTTCAGTCTAGATGACTTTTATTTCATTTTTCCATGAACACTTTGACCACCAATCCTAAGGAAGTCTTACCCAAATCGATAAAGAGGAAAAAAAACCCAAAAAATAAAACCATAAGGACTAGAGTAGAATAAATACAACTGTACATTCACAGAAGACATGATTATTAATTAGATTATATGGATGCAACATAGATAAAATAAAATGCCACATAAAATGCAAAGGAATCTATAAATCCAAAGGACAAAAAAACAACAAAACACTAGAACTAATACGTGAGCAAACATAATCATAGGATACAGATCTACACAAAATAAAATTCATTTTATGTCTGTACACTAGCAATGCACATTTGGAAACTGAAATTAACATAATACCATTTAAAGGCTAAGGCAGGAGGATCACTTAGGGTCAAATTGCAAGACCAGCCTGGGCAATATAGCAAGACCCCATCTCTACCAAAGGTTAAAAAATTAGCCAAGTGCGTTGGCTTGAATCTATAGTCCTAGCTACTTGGAAGGCTGAGGTGGGGAGATCACTTGAACTCAGGAGTTTGAGGCTGCAGTAAGCTATGATCTCGCCATGGTATAACAGCCTGGGTGACAGAGTAAAAACTTGTCTCTAAAATGATGACAATAATAAAAAAAAAAAAAGTCATTTAAATAGTTATTTTAAGATATACAGTTATTAGTGTAGCTAAACAAGTATTGAATATGTATGCTGAAAACGAAAAAGTGCTGATGAAAAAAATCAAAGAAGACCTAAATAGAGGCATACCATGTTCATAAAATGGAAGACTCAACTTAGTAAAGATGACAGTTCTAAAACTAAGTTGTAGGTTTAAACAAACAAATGACCACATATTCTATGATCCCCTTTATATAAAATGTCCAAAATAGGCAAATTTATGGAGATAGAAAGTAACTTAGTAATTGCCTATGCAAAGGGGGTGGCAGAAATTGAGGGGAATATGAGTATGGTGCTTCCTTTTGGAGGAAATGAAAATGTTCTAAAATTGATTGTAGTAGTAATGGCTGTACAACTCTGTGAATGTATTAAATACCATTACATTTTATACTTTAAATGGGTGAATTGAATGATTTGTGAATTATATCTCAATAAGGTAGTTATTTAAAAAAACCCCATCAACCAACTATCTGCTATATAGTTTTAAAAAAACAGAAAAACACATTTTAAGACTATATAATACCATTTGACTCAATACTATCATTTTGAGAAATCTAATAAAATCAGAGATATGTAAGTAATGCTTATCTATAAAAAATCTTTACAAAATTCAGGAAATATTAGAAATAACCTATAATTCCAATTATATGACTGGTCCAATAAATCATGATACATTTGCATGATGAGTGTTTTAATTTTTTAAGAGCTGTGTAGTTCAGAAAAATCTCATTTGAAATACAACTTCAGTGAAAAAAAATTCAGTTATGAAAATATAAAGTGCATGACTTATTTTAAAATTTTTATTCATTTATTTTTTTTTACTTAGCCTCATTCTGTTGCCAGGCCTGGAGTGCAATGGTACAATCTTGGCTCACTGCAACCTCTGCCACCCGGGTCCAGATGATTCTCCCACCTCAGCCTCCCAAGTAGCTGGGATTACAAGTGTGTGCCATCACTCCTGGCTAATTTTTGTTATTTTTAGTACAGATGGAGTTTCACCATGTTAGCCAGGCTGGTCTCTTAACTCCTAACCTCAAGTAATCTGCCTGCTTTGGCAACCCAAAGTGCTGGGATCACAGGCGTGAGCCACCATGCCCAGCCAAATGCATAATTTTATTTATTTTTTTTTTTGAGATGGAGTTTCACTCTTGTTGCCCAGGCTGAAGTGCAATGGTGCAATCTTGGCTCACTGCAACCTCTGTCTCCCAGGTTCAAGGGATTCTCCTACCTCAGCCTCCCGAATACCTGGAATTACAGGGGCCTGCCACCATGCCCAACTAATTTTTGTATTTTTAGTAGAGACAGGGTTTCACCATGTTAGCCAGTTTGGTCTTGAACTCCTGACCTCACTTAGGTGATCCACCGGCCTCGGCCTCCCAAAGTGCTGGGATTATAGGCATGAGTCACTGCGCCCGGCTGAAATGCATGATTTTAAAAATATCTTTATATGAAATACTTAGTAAAACCATTGGCCATTTAGATAGAAGGTTCATAGTCATCATCTCTGAACTGTAGTAATTTTTTTCTCTATTCTTTTATGTTTTCAAGGTATGTATTAACAGAAATTAAATTACTTCAATAATATGAGATAAGCAACGTATTATTTGATTTTCTGTTTTAAAATAGAAGATTAAAAACTAAGAATAACAGCAAGAGTAAGAAATAAAAGCAGCATAATGTGTTGTCAATTTAAAGGTAGGTGGGAATGATTAATATTGTCACATGTACCAGAGAGGTAGACTAGATAAAACTTGAAAAGTTTCACTAGATTTCAAACAAGGAGGTTATCATTAATGTTCTGGTAGATTTGAGAGTGTCATAAGCCACACTATAAGAGAGCAGAATACAATGAAAGTTAAGAAAGTAGAGATAATGAGTAAATAAATTGTTCTTTAAAACAAAAACAAAAACCAAACAGCTTTCGCTTAGGATGTACAATTAGGAAAAAAACCTCTCCCAAACTAACAAGACTGAACAATCTATAAATTGTAACTTCCCTTGCACTTACTACAGCTAAATTCACAGGGAAACAAACCAACCTGTAATCTAAGGAGAAGCAAATGACCCTAAGGAGCTATGGGATGTGAGAACTGACTGACTTTGGACAGGACACTAAAAGAATATAGAAGAAATGAGTAAGAGGAATCCAGCTAAACTTTTTAATAAGCTACTAAAGTCCAAATGTGGGCTACTGTAAAAATATAAAAACCCTGAGAACCACAGATTCATGGGGAATTTATACATATGAACCTTTACTGAGTCCTCACAAGATAGACTGGGGGCAGGGACGGAGACTGGAGAAAGTTTCCCTCTATGGTACATACAGGCACAGAAGAGGCAAGTGGTCACTGCTGCAGGAACACCCTGATACTTCTCTGACAGAAGAAAAACCTGAGGCCATTCAGAGAAAGACAACAAACTATCTTGGATCTGTAATATTAGAGATCTCCTAAGGGCTAGCAAGCAGCAGAATCACTGAGAAATTCCCACCCCCAAGTCTCAGGTACACAAGGGCCTACCTAAGCCTCATGCCAAACCACGATAAAATCATATCTACCTTGGTACCCACTACCAGAGTAGCCAGCATCAAGTAACAAGAAAAAAAGTGTGCTACTGAGAGAGGGACATGAAAGAAACATTCTTTGTGATACAAGCACACAAGGAAGACCTAAACCCAAGGGTTGAGGAGTAGCATTGATAAAAATTACTCTGCCTGGCAGGGCCTTGTGGCTCATGCCTGTAATCCCAGCAATCTGGGAGGCTGGCGCAGGTAGATCACTTGAGGTCAAGAGTTTGAGAGCAACTAACATGGTGAGATCCCATCCACTAAAAATACAAAAGTTAACCGGGTGTGTGGCAAACGCCTGTAATCCCAGCTACTTGGGAGGCTGAGGCATGAGAATCCCTTGAACCTGGAAGGGGGAAGTTGCAGTGAGCTGAGATCCTATCACTGCACTCCAGCCTGGTTGATGGAGTAAGATGTGGTCTCAAAAAAAAAAAAAAAAAAACCCTCTGTCAAAGCAGCCTCAACCAGAAGCACACGGTAATGCTGGAAAAATTTAAGGTGGCCAAAACCAAAGCAAAACCAAATCTAGTTCACCTTCTGACTAGACTGAGTTGACTCTAACATTATAGCAAAGAGGTCAGCCAATTTCCAAGCATAAATATTATTTACCTCAGTCTCTACAATCCTACACACAATGTCCAGCTTTCAAGCACATGCACACGCACATAAGAAAAGCCATAGAATGGAGAACATATGGCAGTTGAGAAAGTTGATGAAACTCATACCTGATAGCATCTATTTTGTCTATAAAGTAACGAGCAACCAGTTATCAACTAAGAATATGTGAAGACACAGAAGGGTAGAAAGTCTAAAGAAAGAAATAGAAGTTTCAAGTTAATACTCTGAGGCAGTGGTTCTCAAACTTTATTGTGCATTAAAATGACATGGAAGGCTTACAAATTGCTTGGATCCCACAGCTAGAGTTTATGATTCAGTAAGTGTGGTTAGGGTCTGAGAATGTGCATTTCTAACAAGTTCCCAAGTAATGGGGATACTTCTGGTCCACGGACCACACTTCTAAAACCTCTGCTGTAGAGAATAGAAGGAATGAATGGAGACACGAGAACTACTCCAGTTGAGGGCCACCAAAACTGATTCACCTTTGGGGATTTGCTGAATGGGTGTGATAAAGGAAAAAATGTCAAAGCACTGAGGGAAATGACATGAAACTTGCTCAAATTTTGATTCGTAAAACCTAGATTGAATAAGGAACAAAGACTGGAGTAATTTTGCTAGACTGTGAGAATTTCAATGTCAAAAATACTGAAGTCCAAATTCCATTAAACAAGTGAAGTGGGAAAAGGAAGTGAGTTGGGTGAATAAGATTATGGATAGAGATGAGGATAATATAAGATTTCAGGATCACAGACATCTTGGGTAGCAAGGCATGAAAGATAACTCAAGTTGAGGATGTCAGGAAACTGTGTGACCATGTTATCAGATAGCCCATCTCCACTAGACCCAGTGATGGCATCTATTATAGAAAAATACCATGATATGAGATTGGGGGAAAGACTACCCAGCATGAGGCTGGAGTGACTTGGAGATTGGTATAAGTTGACCCCATGAAAAATAGTCAGCCATATTGTTGAAAGATAGTTGTATCTTTGGAGATTATTTTTAGTAGAGAACAGAGGAGTGATGGCTTATAAACAACAGAAAGGAATTTACAGAATCCACTCATCTCTCAGTATCTGCTGGGTTCTAGGACCATCAAGGATACCCAAAATCCATGGATGCCCAAGTTCCTTATATAAAATGGTTTAGTATTTGCATGTAACGTATCTGCATCCTCCCATACACTTTAAATTATCTGTAAATTTAATATCTAATACAATGTAAATGTTATGTAATTTGTTATGCTATATTGTTTTTTATTTGTATTATTACAACTAAGCTTTCTAATGTTGTATTTTGTTGTTGTAATGTTATTTTTTATTGTGTGGGGGGCTTGACCAGCAGATGGGGATATTTGAACAGACTGAACTGATGCCACCAAAGGAACACTAGTGCAGATATACTGGGAAAAGACAAGTTCGTTTCTTGGCCTCTTCAGTTTTGGTGAAAATCATAAGAGCACCTAAGTGGTGGAGAAACTTTCTTTATGAAGGAGCATATGGCAAAGACTGGTGGCTTGGAACATTAATCCCAAAGAGAAGTTACAAGTCATTATTTCTCAAGACCCTCTTTTACCCTTTAGTGGCATCAACCTAATTCTGAAGATAGAGAAAATATGTATTTTAACCTTTAGTTAATTTTAGTTAATTGAAAAGCTAGAAAGTTAAAATTTCACTTTGTAGATTATCAAGACTAGTTGTTACTGTCTGTTTTAGTGTTTCATTTACACCTCTGTAAGGTGGTAAGGACTTAGAAGAGCAGATAAAAATCAAATATGTGGCTGGGCATGGTGGCTCATGCCTGTAATCCCAGCACTCTGTGAGGGTGAAGCCAGTGGATCACTTGAGGCATGAGTTCGAGACCAGCCAGGCCAACATGGTCAAACCCTGTCTCTACTAAAAATACAAAAATTAGCCAGACCTGGTGGCAGGTGCCTATAATCCCAGCTACTCAGGAGGCTGAGGCAAGAGAATCACTTGAACCCGGGAAGCAGAGGTTACAGTGGGCTGAGAATGTGCCACTGCACTCCAGCATGGGTGAGAAGAGCGAGACTCTGTCTCAAAAAAAATTCAAATTGGTCAGTTTTCCTTCATCTAGCATCTTTGTTTGAAGGAAATGAGACTGGTAGAAATGAGGTCAATTATGTTTAATTGAATAGTCCCTCTCCCATATAAAAACCATTATATATTATTGTACATAGATTATGTATACACAAAAACAAAACTCAAAAATGCATGTAGTCAAAGTACCATTCAGAGTAAATAATTTCTTCTTAATACCATTGCCTTTTTAAAGAACAAGATAGAGCTGAGAAAAGTATTCTGGGTTCTCTTCATCCGGTCAATGGCAAAAGGGCAAAAACCAGAACACTGTTATGCTGTATTAATTTTTAAAGTCCAATTAAAGGTAACATCTACAACCTTTCTTCTGTTGTGTTTGCCAAAGATTTTTAAACATTAAACACAAAGTGCTGATTGCAAGAGAAGAGGAAAGCTCTTGCTGCTACACTCTGCCAGTGATAAAAGCTTTGTCCCTAGAGACTTTGCTAACATTTAGTCACGTGATACAATGTACGCTACACACAACTTTGCTCTATTCCAAGGGCTTCCTTTCATCTAAATGACCAAATAGAGCCTGACATTATTATCTCTGATTTTATTACCTCCTATAAAAGCTTAGGCACTGTATAGAAATAAGAATATTAAACAACAGAAAAACCTGAAACGTTCTAAGCTTGGAGAAAATGGCTTTAATAAAAATTGTTACATATTCTTAACTAATCATCAGCTTGCATATCTTCATAATTTATTTCGAGAAATAAAAGCTTTTTATATTTGAGCAGGCTCCCAGGTTTCGGTAGCTTAGGATAGTGTATGGATTCTTTACCCACATGTACTTCCTACTACCAACTTTGCCCATAAATAACTACTAGTAAGGACTCTTCTAGTGACTGAAACTATCTTGAACTGGCTTAGTAAAAAGAGAAATTTACTAAAACAACACTGGAGTACCTTACCGAAAAGAATGATACAAAGACAAGAAGGTGGACAAAGGCACAGTTGGGACTGGGGCAGGTTTTATTCTAAAATTGCATCTGTTTCCATGAGCTAGCTTAATCTTTTCTCACTGCGGAATGGATTTTTTTCCACAAAAAGAAAAGCATGGCTGCCTAGAGCTAGAGAGTTGCACATAATATAGCTTTAACCATAATCTTGCAGTTTCAAATGCGAAATTATCAGGGAATGTTCTCACTGGCCCAACTAAATTATATGTCCACCCTTGGACAAATTAACTCTAATTAGGTAGATGGGGGACTGTATCCAGCTTGAGTAGCTACGTAGCTCTGAAGTACACTCATGGGACAAAGAGGTATGTTAAACATATGACTGGAGAATGAAAGTTCTAGTAAAAGTGTGCTAAACACACTATAGCACAGAAGTTCACTACCCTAAAAAGTCAAATTATCTTCAATAACTTTTTGTATTAAAACTTAATATCACTATGCTTTTTTTCTACTGATTTAAAAATAGTGACTATTGGCCAGGTACAGCGGCTCACAACTATAATCCTAGCACTTTGGGATGCTGAGGTGGGAAGATCCCTTGAGCTCAGGAGTTTGAGACCAGCCGGGGCAAAACAATGAGACCCTGTCTCAATAAAAATATTTAAAATAAATACATAATATAAAAATAAAAAAAATTAACAGTCATAGTAGCCCATGCCTATAGTCTTAGCTACTTGGGTGGCTGAGGCTGGAAGATTCCTCTAGCCCAGGAGGTCAAGGTTGCAGTGAGCTGTGATTACACCACTACACTCCTAGGTGACAAAGTGAGACCTTGCCCCCCGCCAAAAAAAAAAAAAAAAAAATGGAAAAAGGAACTGATCTTGTTTTGTTTGGCAGTTAAACTTCTGTAGGTAATCCTATAACTTTCGAATTTACAAATTTATATCCTAGGTTGTTTCAGAAAGAATTTAGGACAGCATAAAAGAATATATTAAATAATAATAGAATATAAATTAAATGTGAAACAAAGGAGGGAAAAACAAAGGTAGAAACAGAATGAAATAACAAATCATGTTTGGTTTTTTTTCTGAGACTGTGTCTTGCTTTGTCACCAGGCTGGAGTGAAGTGGTACAATTTCGGCTCACTGCAACCTCTGCCTCCCGGGTTGAAGTGATTCCCCTGCTTAAGTCTCCCAAGTAGCTGGGACTATAGGCGCGTACCACCACACCCAGCTAGTTTTGTATATTTAGAAGACCCAGGGTCTCACCATGTTGGCCAGGCTGGTCTCAAACTCCTAAGTTCATGCTGTACTCTTTGGCCTCCCAAAGTGCTGGGATTATAGGATTAAAAGTGTGAGCCACCACACTCAGCCAAATAATGTATTCTAATTGCAGATATACAGGTTGTTAAATTAAACTTATAAGCAGCCATTGTTTTAGACAGCTCCTTCACTAGGCCCAATAGACCAAACCAAAAAGGATTTACTCATGGTGAAATTCCAAGCCACTAAGCTAAAACTAAGTTTTTATCTGACCTTCCAAGAAATTAGGAGATAATAGCCAAATCCCCAACAGACTAGTGTTAGCTGGCATGATAAAAAAGTACCCTCTACTTTAACCTTTGCAAACAAAGTAATTTTGAAACGACCAATCCCCCTGCTTTTGTTTTTTCAGATGAGGTCTTGCTCTGTCAACCAGGCTTGAGTGCAGTGACACGGTCATATAGCTCATTGCAACATCCAGTTCCTGAGTTTAAGCAACCCTCCTACCTCACTTTAGCTTCTCAAGTAGCTGGGCCTACAAGCATGCACCAGGGAGCCTGGTTAATTATTTTTCAATTTTTGTCAGAGACAAGGTCTTGCTGTGTTGGCCAGGCTGGTCTTGAACTCCTGGCCTCAAGCTATCCTCCCACCTTGGCCTCCTCAAAGTGCTGGGATTATAGGAGCCACGGTGCCCAGAACCAATCTGCTTTTTGTTGTTGTGCTTTCTTCAGTCCTTTTCTATCTATAAAGTCAACCTACTCTGCTCAGCTCATTGGAACACAAAGAATGAGGTGTTGCCTGATTCTACAATTGATAATAAAAGCCAATTAAGATTTTGAAATTGGCTGGGCACAACAGCTCATACCTGTAATTTCAACACTTTGGGAGGATGGATGCAGAAAGATCACTTGAGGCCAGGAGCTCCAGATCAGCCTGAGCAACACAGAGAGAACTGCCTGGGAAACACAATGAGACCCACCTAGGAAACACAGTGAGCCCTACCTGGGCAACACAATAAGATCCACCTAGGCAACACAATTAAGACCTACCTGGGCAACACAGTGAGACCCTGTCACTAAAAAAAAGTTTAAAAATAACACCTCCTCAAAAAAACATAAAAATTAATAAATTATTTTTAACAGACTTTTAAAATAAAATTGTTATAATATTGTCTTTTGACAACATTTGTTTGAGGAAGGTTACAAATCTAAGTTTTCCAGTAACTTTGTCCATTACAAACTTCATAATGTAGATAGTAAACCAATTGCTTAAGAAGCATAAAATATAGGCTGGGTGCAGTGGCTCATTCTTGTAATCCCACTCCTTTGAAAGGCTGAGTTGAAAGGATAGCTTAAGGCCAGGAGTTTGAGACCTCCTAGGTAGTTAGAACTACAAGCATGTATGTACCATTGTGCCTGGGAAACATAGCAAGATCCTGTCTCTACAAAAAATAAAAAATAAAAACATGAACCAGGCATGATGGTATATGCCCATAGTCCTACCTACTCAAGAAGCTGAAGCAGAAGGATTACTTGGGCCAGGAGTTCAAGGTTATAGTAAGCTATGACCCTGCTACTGCACTAGAGCCTGGGGGAGAGTGAGACCCGGTCTGAAAATAAAAAACACCAATACAACCATAAAATGTACATACAAATGTATACATGCACTTCATACACAATCAGAAAGGAACTTCTGTTAGAAACCCCGACTTTGCCTCCATAATATTCCTGATATCTCTCTTCATTTATTAGGGATAAAGAAATACAGAGTGGTAACTATGTTAGCAAGGGGACAAAGTTGGAGAGCTGCTACTTGAAAAGTGCTCTCTGATACAACTTTGAGGAGAGACTCGAGTAAACCGATGATACGAGCTTTGAGACTATCAAGGAGAACATTCCAGGCAGAGGAAGCAATAAGAATAAAGCCCAGCAAACAAGCATGCTTAGCATGTTCGGGGAAAAGCAGAATCAGTTTCCAAACTGGTTTCAACTGATAAATGGTTTCAGTCATCTTGTATTTTGGAAATGAAGCATTTACTTCAAGGAAATTTAGGAGAAAAGGGGGTAAAGAAAGCAAGAAACTGGTTATTTTATCTAGAAACATCAATAATGTTACCTAAATTGGTACAGAATGAGTAAGGGATAATATGGTGGGTCATTTGAAGGGTATAACCATACCATGCAGGACACTGTAAGCCATGATGAAAACTGGTTGCTATTCTAAACATAAAGGGAAAGCATCAAAGGGTTTTTAGCAGAAAATTAATATAATATGACTTTGATTATAAAAGGATGACCCTAGCTGCTATGTGAAGAACAGACTTTTAGGAGGTAAAAGTGGAAGCAGGGAGACAGGTTGAGAGGCTTTTAAGAGAAGCCACATAAGAGATCAAGATACCTTAGGACTCTCAGCCTCGCCAACATAGTAAAATCCTGTCTCTACAAAAAATAAAAAATTACCCAGGGGTGTTAGTACATGCCCATAGTCCCCAGCTACTAGGAAGACTGAAGCAGGAGTATCACTTAAGTCTAGGAATATGAAAGTACAGTGCGCCAGTGCACTCCAGTCTGGGTGACAGAGCAAGACTTTGACACAAAAATAAATTAGTTAATTAAATTGAATGAAAATTAAAAAAAAAAAAAAAATAGCGGCTGGGCTCAGTGGCTCATGCCTATAATCCCAGCACTTTGGGAGGCCAAGGTGGATGAATCACCTGAGGTCAGAATTCGAGACCAGCCTGGCCAACATGGTGAAAACCCATCTCTACTAAAAATACAAAAATTAGCCAGGTGTCGTGGCAGGCGCCTGTAATCCTAGGTACTTGGGAGGCTGAGGCAGGAGAATTGCTTGAGCCCGGGAGGTGGAGATTGCACTACAGCCTGGGTGACAAGAGTGAGACTCTGTCTCAAAAAAGAAAGAAAAAAAAAATCCCTTAGGACTAAATAGAAGCACTGGAGGTGAGGAGAAGTAGTCATGTTTGGGATATTTTTTGAAGGTAAATCTGAGAGATTTTCCTGATGCACCTCTCTGTGGAGAGAGACAAGCCTAGCAATTGAAAAGCAGTCCTCTAAGGATAATGGAGGTAAGACTGATATGTATATACTTCTGCTAAAGTTATTTATATTGATACTGAGAGAGAAAAGATCTTAAGTTATAAAATAGGAAAATGAATACTGTATCAGTTTAAAACCCCTCACTTCACTTTTCTTTATGGCCTCAATTGCTCATGAAAAAAAAAAAAAAAAAAAAAAACCCAGAACTTTTAATCAATGCAGACAATGTTTCAAGGAGTTAAAAAATATCCTTCTATTAGTCTTGAAGATTGTCTTCTCAACATTCTAGTTTGTTTCTTCTTAAAAGGCCTCTAGCGCAATGAGTTAGCTGAGACTACCATACCAAATCTTCATAGGTAATAAAACTAGAGGCTTTGTAAACAGAAAACCCACGTAAAATGTCACATAAACTGGTATTGTTTAACAATTGGCACAATGAAAAGAGGAGACATGCAGTGAAAGGAAGTAATCTGGAGAGAGTTATTGAAACTCTCAGTTTCCAAACTGGTTTCAACTGATAAATGGTTTCAGTCATCTTGTATTTTGGAAAAGAAGCATTTGAGTTCTTAGACAGACATCTATACAATAGAACGCAATGGTTAATTTTTTAAAAAATGGCAGCTTTATAGGTACTATTGTGGCATGATCTGTGATCAAGCCACAACAGCAAGATGCAGAACGGTATGTAAAGAATACCACCATACATGTAGGTGTGTGCTTTTATTTATTTTTCTGGTATGTGCTTTTCAAAGAATGCATTTATTTTTACATATTCACATATGCATAAAACACCTATAGAAATACAGAGCAGAAATGGCTAATAGTGGCTGTTTCTGGAAAGGAGGCCTATGTATCTTCTATATATGGGTGGTAATATTGTGCACTGGGTACCATTTTGCCCTATAGAATTTCATACTACATAAACATTCTCTATTTTTTAAAATATTTCAAGTTAGAAAGAGGATGATCAATATCATAAAATAAGAAAAGGGGAGAAATGGGGAAAACAAAGGCAAAAAGGACTGGAGTTAGAAAGCCTAGACAGGTTAAGACAGTTTGGCTTTCTGAATAAGCAGCCTCCTTTGAGGCAGCATTGTTTATCTAGCTAAGAGAGCTGAGAAACAAAAAGGTTCTGAGGCCTTTTCCCATTTACCTTTATATATATATATATATATATATATATATATATATATAT